>NW_013531079.1:1012665-1076600 GCF_000836235.2 Papilio xuthus | reverse complement strand
ATTAACAAACAATAAGTATACTTTAAGTAACGATATAGCAATTCTGAGTATGACAGTTATTTAATTATATTTATTATCGATAAGGAAAAGTATTTACTTATCAAAGCAATTGGTCTTTAAATAGAAAACATACTGAATCGGTGCCTTTTGAAACATGAATCATGTATGTCTTTATCGATTAATTGATAGTTCATTTTAACATCTATCACGTCAAATTATAATCTTACTTCTTACTAATATTATAAATGCGAATGTATGGATGGATGTTTGAAGATATCTCCAGAACGACTGAATGGATCTCGATGTAATTTGGCACACATATAGGACATAGTCTGGTAGAACACATAGGCTACTATTTTTTAGTTTCGTGTGGACGGTGTCGCAGGCGACAGCTTGTATAGCAATATAGTAGGGTAGATTATATAGTAATTGGCCGCTTAACACGATGGACACAAACATAATAATTATCTTAATTGAGGAATTTATTTATAATCTATTAATTAACCATATGTGAAATTTAATAACTTCAAAAATTTCAGCATTTCCTAAATTGTATCTGATTAGCCGTGAATTTCTGTGACCATCTTTGTATAAAACATATCGTCATTCCTGCCATCTTATAATGCCTCTCCATTACTGGAGGTTGGCTGTCAGATCAGCGAACCCTTTCCTGTCTTGTGCCAAGCGAAAAAGTTGGTCAACGCTGGCAATATTGGTCAATTCCCTAATGTTTCTCACCCACGACTTTCTCCTCCTTCCAACTCGTCTTCTGCCTGCGATTTTGCCCATCATTATGAATTGAAAAAGTTCATATTTTTCGTAGACATGGCCCAAATATGCAACTTTTCTCTTTTTGACGGTCTGCAATAATTCGCGTTTTTTGTCGACCCGCTGGAGGATACGCACATTGGAAATCTCTGTTCAGCTTATGCTTAGCATTCTACGGTAGCACCATATCTCGAAAGCTGCGAGGAACTTCTGTGTTGGCTTTCAATGTCCAGGCGTCGCTAGCGTATAATGACATGATCTTTAATATTACAGAAATAACACCATATATTTTAAACGAGTATATGTTGAACCGATATTTTCCAAAATCGGTTTGGTCATTATAAATTGGAAAAACCATCAAATATTTATTTAATGTAAACGGAAAATACAAAGAAACAATAACAAAGTTATCTATTTAGCAAGTAAATACACAGCATTTAACGTTCAGATGATAAAACATATCATCATCATCAGCTCACTATACGTCCCCACCGAGGGGCTCGGAGCCTACCCTAATTAAGGGTGATTAGGCCATAGTCAACCACGCTGGCCAAGTGCGGGTTGGAACATATAGTATAGAGAAAATTTGATCAGATTCGTTAGCACGTGAATAGTAAATACTCTGAGGGTAAATTAATACTTAGGATGATTACATTTCTTAGCGTCTTCCGAAATACATTAATATCAAAAAAATCTGTATTACCGATATAGTGTCTTTATTTTTTTTTATCTATACTAATATTATAAAGTGGAAGAGTGTGTCTGTTTGTTTAAACGCGCTAATCTCAGGAACTACTGTTCTAATTTGAAAAATTATTTTTTTGTTAGATAGTCCATTAATAGAGGAAGCCTTTAGGCTATATAACATTACGCTGCGACCAATATTTTTTTTAAATTCCGCGCGGACGAAGTCGCGGGCGACAGCTAGTATTGAATAAGCCAGCGTTTGGTCCCATCGACGTTAAGTGATGATGTGGTCGAAAGACACGCGTTAGCTTAATGCCTCTTTACTCTTTTCTGGAAGGATCCCACATCGAAAAATTGACGCTGGCAAATAATCCCAATCCTTTCTAGTACACCAAGTACAATTCCAATCCAAATAAAGCGCAAGTGTGCGCTTACCTTAACCCGTTGACTTAGCAACAATCAAACGAGGAGCAAATCGAGCCTCCGAGTTTACTTTTTTTTATCTGTACGTGACTACTTGTTACAATTTTTTAGACAATCAAATTATTGTGGCACGCGTCATCGTCGAGTGTTTAGGAAATATAACGAGGTCGGAAGCACTGTAGATAGCCATTTATTTAGAATTCGAGGCCGCAACATTATTTAGGTTGTTTTGTTTTATCAGTGTGAAGGCGCAATTTCGGACAAAAGTACATGCTAAGTTTGCAGATAAAACATTTTTTATATTATGTTCTTACTGCAAAGTAAAACGTTGTGATGATGCATATATTTGAAAAAAAAATGTCATGTCAAGTCTATACCTGGGCCAGTTGTTGAATATTCCTTCACACCCTAGTAGGCTCGAGCGATGATGCACGAGCTGATATGTTCTAGTGACTAGAATCTTGTCATAGTCACCTCAAACTTACTCTATGCCCACACTATGGCCAAGAACAGTGGTTATTACCCTATTAAGGTCAGAACTTCTTTTTTTTCATATTACCCTGTTAATCTTCATATATACTAACAAATCAAGTTTTTGATTAATAATTAAATAATATGATTTTCAAATCTGTGTTTAAATTTAAATTTCATTCATCATCAGCTCAGTATACATCCTCACCGAGGGGCTCGCTACACTTAGCTAGGGGTAACTAGGTCATAGTCAACCACGCTGGCAAAGTGCGTGTTGGTTGACTTCACATATATCTTTAAATTTCTTCTCAGATATGTGCTAGTGCATCACGATGTTTTCCTTCGCCGTAAGAACGTCGGATAAATGTACATATGTAAATCGAAAAACACATTGGTACATGGCGGGATTCGAACCCAGGACCTGCAGATAACATGTCAAGTGACACCCCTGAGCTACCAAGGCTCTAATGTAATCAATTAAAATATTTCTGTTAAATTATGCGTAGCGAAATTTTTGCAAAATTTTGCTTAAATTTAATTAAAAATAAAACTAGAGTTCAGAATCAATCGGTGACATATTTACGTATAATTATACTTCTCGCTTTACATAATGTAATTTATTCAAAGTATGAATTTAAATTGTGCTTAATTTCCTATTAAAATATGCCTAAACGTGTAACAACATCGTTGTCTGGCGCCTACAAATTTTAACGGTTACCACAAATCAATTATTTCATAGCTACTACCGAAATTCTATATCTTTAAATACAATTTGTAAGCAATTTATTATTATTTTTTTTAAATACTGTCGCCGTAATATAGCCTTCTCCCGGAATTAAAAAAAAAACTAAGTACCCTATATGTTCTTCCAGATGTTCTTCATCTGTGCTAAATTTAATCAAGATCCGTTGAACAGTTCCGGAGATACCTTCAAACAAACATCCATCTAAACTTTCGCATAATATCAGCAAGAAAAGCAAATTTTTGTTATGTTTAATGTTTCTTGTACTATTACAACTAAGCTATAAGATTGTTATATGGTTTAAGGCATTAGTCGAATGGCGGGAATCAAACCCCCGACAACCAAATCGAGATAGACAACTACATGTAAAATATTTACATAGTGATATAATTCAAGTGTAAATGTTTTTAAAAGTGTCAAGAGGTCAAACTCTTGACCACGTGATCGGAAATCCGTACCCTTAACTATTAGACTAATGGAGCTCTAAATCAAAAACTAATTGCTAACTATTTAGATTCACACAAAATAATACAGCTTTAGGGTTAAAAAGGTAAAACATTTTTACTTATTTCGTCCATTAACACAACAATAATAACGATTTGTCGCATATTAGCTTCATTATACAGACGGACTTGTTATAAGCAATTAAAAGCAACGTTAAATTATGACATGTAATATTATTCGGGAATTTTGAAAATATAAAAATGGCAACACCGGCGCAGCTGCCGCTTTCTTATTGGTCCAAATATGACGCTGTCAATATGACATTATTAATTCTCATATTTCCAGACTACCATAAGATTTGTTATAGCTTTCTTGTCAGGTCTTCTATGTATCTATGCCTAAGTAGATTTTACCTAAGTTCTGGCTAGTAATAATGACTAGGGCCTCTTACAGGGATAGATAAGATTCATGAAGTCAAGTAGAAACTAAGATAAGCATAGCCATTCGACAACAACAACTTACGACCGTAAACAAGAGGGGTAGGCAGAGACCACGAATCCATTCGGTACGGTTCTGACAACTCCGTCGACTCTACATATATTTACGCATATGCACGGGTTTCAGATGCTCAAATTTATCATCTAATTGACATAATTATAAACATTTTGCTACATAAAAGTTTGCTATTATAATTATAATATAATTGGTAAAAACCTGTAAAAACCATATCGTTGTTCCTGAGTTTATCGCACTTAAGGGAACGTACCCATACTACTTGACCCGTTTGGGGGGGGACGGGGACTATGGTCTCGTGAAGAACTTACTATAGAAATGATCCTATGAAGTAAGGTCTTGGGGGGGACTATGGTCAGTCACAGGAGGAAGGTGGGTGGCTCAGGTTTTTGTCACGTAGTCGTTAGTTGTTATTTTTCATAATACATAATTGACTAGTAATTTAAGTATGCATGCAGTCTTATGCAAGAAAGACGAGTATGAGCCATTTTTTTTTCATGTTTGTGAAATGATTAAAAATCATAATTATTAATTACTACGTAAAAACTAAAGGGGGGGGGGGGGTTGGCATGTACTACGAGTGGTCACTGGGGAGGGAAGGAGCGAAAAAACTAAAAAAATAGGTCACGTAGTATGGGTATGTTCCCTAAGGTGGGGTTTCACTGTGTCTTCTGCTGCCTACGCCGTTCAGGGAAATAATATTTAACTATAAAAACTTAATTAATAGCTATAGTAGTTGCTAACTAATTTAGTTGAAATGTCAATTAGTAAAATAGAAGTTTTCCTTATTCAAGAAATAAATGTATTGTTTGAAAAATTAGTGATGATAAAAATTTATTATTATAACTAATAGCAGTATCCCGTGATTTCGTCCGCTTGGAATTTAAAAACAAAGTCTTAATTACTCAGGGCTATTGCAGCTTTCCAACAGTGAAAGAATTCTTCGTATTGGTTCAGTAGTTTCGGAGCTTATACAATGGAAACAAAACTTTTCTCTTCATCTTACGTACCTACAAAATTCTCATGTCACAATGTTACCATACTCCTCCGAAACGTCTTGACCGATTTTTATGAAATTTTATATGAATATTCAGTAGGTCTGAGAATCGGCTAATATCTGTTTTTAATCGTCACCCTTTTTCTTATAAGGAAAGGAAGTGGAAGTGGACTTTGCAGATGAGAGGATGCATTGAAAGGGGAAATATTTTCTTTCTGTGCATCCTCTCCTCCATCGATTAAAGGTAGGTAACGCAAATGCAATTACGTATGTCTATGGGTAACGGTCACTTCGCTATTTCAGTGATTTCAGGTGGCCGCTCGCTCGTTTGCCTACCTAAGATATATAATAATAAAAATAAATAATAATATAAAGATATATAAATAATAATAACGCGCGGACGGAGTAAAATTAGCAATTAATCCACGATCACCCATTTTAAGTGAGGACTAGCTGTCTTATGAATTTAAAAAAATGTCTTCTTCCAAATTATGTTCTAAATCTGTTCAGCCATTTCGGAGATATCTTCAAACAAACATCCATCCATTCAAACATTCGAATTTATAATATTAGTAACCTTACTAGATTAAGTTCCTTATAACCTAAAAATAAAATCTTAAAAACAATTTTAGAATATTGCAATGAATTAGCACACAATACGTATAAATATACGATTATCAGCTAAATAATTACATTTTAAATTAAACAAAGAGACAAACGAAAAAAAAAACACCTCTTACAAAGATAATCTTTTGCGAATCGTATAAATATAAAAAAAGGACCTTGGATACCGCAAAATAACTGCGGATATCAGACCACTTTACACGTGTATGTATTCCGGTAAAACAAGTTGATTATTTATAACATTAAATTACCAGTTTCTAAACAAAAATTTTTAATCGTAAACAGTGTCCTTGGATAATATACGAGACTGCTCTAAGTCTTAAGGGGGAATTCTCACGTGAGCGATTTGAAATGATGAAAATAAAATGATTACCAGTGTTCTTTTCTCTACATCTAAATCTTACTAATATTAAATTATTCAAACTTTCGTGAGACATTATATATTACTAAACTGATATATAAACACGGCTAAACACTCACGTATATACGTCCGGTGGCGGTACCGACTAGTTTCGAGCCCATCGGGGGCCCTTTATCAGGATGAGTGGTACTGGTATTATTTCGCGGACGCGGCCCGTCGCTCACTGCGGTGAGTACCACTCATCCTGATGAAGGGCCCCGATGGGCTCGAAACTAGTCGGTGCCGCCACCGGACGTATATACGTGAGTGTTTAGCCGTGTTTATATATCAGCTTACTAATATTATAAATGCGAATGTTTAGATGGATGCATGGATGTTTGTTTGAAGGTATCTTCGAAACGGCTGTATGGATGTCGCTGAATTTCGGCATAATTGTAGAACATAGTCTGGTATAACACATAGGTTACTTATTAAATTTTCTTACATAGAAAAACTTATTATTTTACGTTAAAATTTCTTAATTCAAAATATATCCAGTATATTACTTCTCACATAAATACGAATCTCTGTGTATGTTTTATAAGAAATAGAAGATAGAATCTTATAGAAGATGCTTGTATTCATTTCATAATAAGAACACATACCACATTTTTATTAGTAACCGTGGGTTTCTGAGACGCAAATCTCCGTTTAAAAGTCTGTTTTGTCAAAGATAATGACAGACATGACAATATGTTTTATATAGACATTGTGATCTTAGAAACCCACGGTAAATCTTTCGATTTTAATTAAAGATTTAAACGGAACTAAAGAAAAACATAATTAGTTGTCTGTGTGTTCTTCCAGACAATATTCTACGTCTTTGACAAATTTAAGCGGCATCAATGCAGCCGTTCTGGAGATACCTTCTAACAAACATCCATCCATACAAACATTCGCATTTATAATATTAGTAAGATTTGTGTCGATTCGAACCTACGGTGGTAAGCAGTCTCTATCCATTAAACCTCAAAATGAGGTCATATAGTTTAAAAAAAACCACACCTGTGTACCATCTACAATTTCAACATACACTTGACATGTTTGTTGTGTATTTTTGCAAGGTTCATGCCGATAACATTATCGCGAAGCCGTCACGCCTACACGCACACAAACGCGCACACAACGCACACAGCGAAGAGAAAAAAAAAACATATTTTTAAGTACTTTATTTGTTGCTAAGTTGCCTAAAAAGAACAACGCTTTACGCTAGATAGGCTGTTATATTTTTTGCGGCGGCCATTTTTCTTTTTTGACAGTTAGTTTAAGATGGCCGTGCGTAGCGGGAGTTTTTGGATCGTAAAAAATTGCAATCATTTTTAACTATACTCGATAGATTGATAAACATAAAAAATAAGATCTAATATGGATACTAAGGCGGTTCCTTAGTGACCGATTAATTAACCATAAATTAATTTAAGCGTGAAAACCGATATAGGCTTGTCAGAACGGTGCCAAAGGATGTCCGTCTCTACCTACCTCTCTAGGTTAAAGATGTAATGTGTGTTGTTAATTAATCGATTTAAAAACCGAGATTTAAACTAGAATTGTAACATCTACAATATTTTACGATGACTAACATAACAAAATATATCTTATTAATATTAAAAATGCGAATGTTTAGATGGATGTTTGTTTGAAGGTAGGTTTATCTATCTCCAGAACGGTCGCATGAATGTCGCTGATATTTGCCATAGATGTAGAACATAGTCTGGAAGAACTCGTAGGCTACTATTTTTTTCAGCTCGTTGATTATGACAATTAAATTCGAGTGCGCGGGATAGATGAACAAACATAAATAAAATCACATTATAGCAAAGTCACGATGAATCTTAAAAACATAATATGAATTTAACAAACATTTGAATCATACTAGCAGTCGCCCACGAATCTGTCCGCGCGGAATTAAAAAAATACTAATTTGAAGCCTATGTGTCCTTCTAGACGATGTTCTATAATACATCTGTGCCTTTGAGAAGGATCCATGCAGCCTGGTTCTTGGAGATACATTATAACAAACAACCATCCAAACATTCGCATTTATAATATTAGTAAGAAGTAAGACAACAATCAACTTGACAAGAATATTAAGGTGTGATTCCACTGACGAAATATTTAAACAAAAATAAATTATATTAGTTTTTTAACGCTTTTTTCAACTATGTTTGTGAAGTCACAAACTATCCTACACCCGCGACTTTGTGCGCGTAGAACAAAAAAAATATATCTATTTTAGTTATTCTCAAGTTGCGTGAAAGCAAACATCCATACATCCATCCAAACATATGTATTTACTCATACATTATTAGTTATTTATGTCAGTTATATATAACAAGAATATATTTATTTCGTAAGGAAATGCAGCTGCATTCCCGCTCATACAATGTTATCAATGAAATGGGACCAAGTATTTAAATAAACATAATATCAAATATTAAAAAAGAAACACGACTGATAACCTCCATATTATTTACAGATGTGTATAAATGAAGATTAAAAAACAAAAAAAACTATGTCACCAAATCCATACAAATGCGAATTTTATATCTTTAAATGAGCAACTCTTGTATATATATATCACATCATCAGCTCACTATACGTCCCCACCGAGGAGCTCGGAGCCTACCCTAAGTTAAGGGTGATTAGGCCATAGTCAACCACGCTAGCCAAGTGCGGGTTGACTTCACACATATCTTTTGAATTTCTTCTCAGATATGTGCAGGTTGCATCACGATGTTTTTCTCCACCGTAAGAATGAATGATTAATATCCAAAAAAACTAAATATTATTTCATGTTCTCAGTTTTGTTTTCTTTATTGATTGCCTATTTTTTTACTCGTCTCAACAAATAATCGCGAAATATAAATTCAAAACAATGCCTGAACCTTTAACCTCCTTATATATAAGATAAACATAAGGTTATACATAATTTTTTGTCATTTTTAACATGTCATTAAATTATTAATTCGGTTGATTCAAAATTTGTCCAGTTTTAAACTGACTATATTTATAATTTTACGGTGGCATGTCTAATTACGTTATATTCATATTAAAGTAAACTCGAAATTAAGAAATTAAACAATGGAACATCATATTTTTTAAATGGCTGCCATTGCGGTTCCTATTTACACATTTTCATTTATTTTGTGATAAAATTAAGATGAAAAAATACTCCTAGGAAATAAGGATAGGATCTTACTAATATTATTAATGCGAATATTTGGATGGATGGATGTTTGTTAGAAGGTATCTCCGGAACGGCTGAAAGGTTCTCGCTGAAATTTGCCATAGATTTTTTTTAATATCATAAGGTGGCAAACGAGCGAGCGGCCACCTGAAATTGCCGAAATAGCGAAGTGACCGTTGCCCATAGACATACGCAATTGCATACGCGTTGCCTACCTTTGATCAACGGAGGAGAGGATGCACAGAGAGAAAATATTTTCCCTTTCCATGCATTCCTCTCATCCGGAAAGTCCACTTCCACTTCCCATCCTTTTCTTATAAGAAAAAGGGTGGGAAGGGAAAGAGGACTAAATTAGGCCTCCGGGACGCACACTCATCAGACTGTACGCGGAATTGCTTCCACTTCACGCCTGTCTTCTGTGTGGTCGTGGTATTTCACCGGGTGAGCCGGGACAATTCAAAGATGTAAAACATAGTCTGGAAGAACACAGAGACTACCAATTAAGTTGTTTAATAAAGCGCGGACGGAGTCACGGTCGACAGCTAGTTATGTTATAAAAGTGTTTTACTACAAATACTTTGAAATTTACAAATTTAGCTTGTTACAATGTAAATCTGGAATGAGGTGTAAAGTTGAATCTGTTTAGGTTAATTCTTGAAGTAAGATGTTTAAAAAAAATCTAAATACGAGATCAAAAAACAAACAAGGTAAGGGTCCTTCGTTGTTTTTACAACTCCCCCTATATTTGCCTTTCCCAGTCGGATCGACGACAATTTTTGAGTTTGGTGAGTCCATTTTTTTATACCCAAAGTTACGTTTACATATGTAGACGCTTAGATTTCTATTTTATTATGACTAAGACATTTAACATAACATCATAAATTGATTACATCTTACTAATATTATAAAAAGTTTGGATGGATGGATGTTTGCTAGAAGGTATCTCCAGAACAGCTCTACGGATCTTGATGAAATTTGGCACATATATAGAAAATAGCCTGGAGGAAACAAATTGGCTATTATTTTTTGTAATTCCGCGCAGATAGAGTCGCGGGCGAGAATTTGTTAAATAATAAAATACGAACTGCAAATGTCGGCAAAGAAATGTACGAAGCATGCCTGCATGGTTGACTATGTCCTAGTCAGTCATTGGGTAGGCTCTGAGCCCTTCGGTTGAGACAAAGCTGACGATTATCATACTGGACACTTTTACCTAACTTATCTTCATCAATTGATAAATAGAGTTAAGTCCAATTTCTAAATATTACTCCGATTTTTATCTTCTGATTAATTTATTTTTGTACATTGGTTCCACTTGCAAAAAGTTAAGAATGAAATAACATCGCGTAGAGTAACAGTTTAAATATGTTTGTACCTATTTCAGATTTTTTATTATATTTTACAATGTGTTTTAGTCAATAAATGAAAATTAAAAAAAAATAAAAGAAAAAATGCTAAGTGCGAAATAGCTAAGACATTAAAATAAACTACGGTTAATTACTTTTCGCGTTTACATAATAAATTTGGTGGCGTGATGTCAAAAATCAATATAGATAACTCTGTATAGGTTATAACAATACGTGTAGAAACAATAATGACGTTATATGACCACGTTTTACAATCTCTGTTTAAGGAGTATATAAATTAAAAAGTCAACTCATCAAAGTTTCGTCTTTGCCTAAATACATCACAAGTAACCTCTCCCTCCTTTTGTCCCCTCTTGTAGTGACAATAAGTCGTGTACGCACACAGCACACGGGCGCAATGTTTGTACACGCACACAACGGAGGAACCGGCTGGGTATTCGGTTTCCCGCCACCGGCGCGAACACTCACACAAAACACGGCGAGCAAACAATACAAACACCAACACACAAGTAAATTTAAACTCACCTCAAAATAAATCCATTAGAAAACACACTTGTTCAAACAACTAGCGCTTAGCCTCGAAAACGCGTTGAAAAAACACTCGCCGCATCAAATGTGTACTCAGCACTTTTCCAAACTTTCTGTCCAGTCTCTATTCCTTAGCACATATTCCTCCAACGACAAACTTTCCAAAATACGCGACTATACGTCAAAGCGAATCAAACAATATCTCAATTATATTTTTAAAGCGGCAAATACCAATTCTTATCAGCAATAATCAGGTCTGTGGGTGAACAATCTCAAAACACGGCCGGTTTTCGCGATATATTTTTTATTCACACAAGAAATCGCTTCCGCAATACAAATGCAGCGAATCAAACCAAACACGATATAGCAAAATAAAAGAAGCACGGCCGCTACTGGCCCCAGCACAATTAACACACGTTGCGCGGTAAAAATAAACTATGATTAACCGCTATTAAGATTCGCGGAGACAACGCCGGTGTCTCGAGATATTATAAAAAAATATATATTAAAGTAAAATACTTGTAATAAAGTTGCGAATTTGTTAACCGCGATAGTTATTTTCGTTCACGATATGAATAATTATCTGCAAGCGAACATCGACGCATAGATGTTTCATAAAACGCGCGCGTTAAAACTGAGTCGAAAGGCTCGCCCCGTGGTGGAGCATAGCACCGAATAAAATAAACAACAATATACCTAAACACGCGCTCGCGTCGCGCAGTGTGCGTGCGCGCCGCAGTGTGCGTGTGTAAACAAGGGGAAGTTCGGCGCGCGACGTTCTCTGCTGTTGCTACTTGCTTTATTTTATTTTATTATAATTAATTAACATTTTAAAAAATAAATAAAGTTGACAAATTGTCTTGTTACTTTTCTTATACTTTACATTTAAATGGATGTTGGTTTTTATTTTTTTAACTTCATAATAACAGTTTTAGTTAATTGCAAACTATAACATGAAAAGCTATAGAAGTAGTTACCTTTTAACTCATGAAAATTACATTTGCGAAGAATAGTTACAGTGTAACACAGATTGAAATGTACGATTACAAATTTCACTCAATAAATATTATACAAAAAATAAAACACAATATTTTACGAATTACAATGATTTGTTATAGTATTAAATTTAACAAAAACTACATATCGTAATCTCTTAAAAAAGCATAAATTATCAATCTATATTTGTCTAGTTAAAAATACCTAAAACAAATCTACCAACACATAGCAAATTGAATAAGTAATTGTGAGTGAATATAATTATAATACACTTTTAAAATAATATTGAAACTCTTAAAATAAAGTAAAGTAAAATAAAAAAATAAATTAAACCAGACAGGTATACAATGTTGGCCCCATTCTCCCCGCGAGAATAAACATATGACGTCACCGGCGGGTAAACAAACAAACAAACACATGCGCCGCGTTCATGTTTCCTTAATACAATTATTATTTCGAATGTGGAGCGCGGGCGAGACGGACGCTCCGTCGGTCGGCGGAGCTATAACCAAATGTTTTATTTTTAAACTAGCTTTCGCTTGCGGTTTTGTTCGTTTACATTTAGCACAACGACATATTGAATATTCTATTGTATGGATAAGTATTTAGTATTACAACATAATTTCTTCATACATATTGAAATTGTTCAACTGAGACGTTTGTTTCGTTTCCTGGTTGCTAAGGAGTCCTTTGTAGATTCTTAAGGAGTTTAAATAACCGTGTAACGACTTATCTGCTTGCTTTAGTAATCATTTAATTGTTACCTAAACATCCTCTTAGTGTTGATTTGTATTTCAATCATACTTAGTCATGAATTAACGAAATTAAAACGTGTCATTTGAAGTTGTAGATTGATAAAAATGTTTATAAGCAAATTGTGTCCTTACAATGTAAATTATTTATCTCTTCCGTGTTGATAACGTTATCTATAAAGATTTTGCGAGGTTGTTTGTCTATAGCTAAACTTTAATCGTGACATTTTTACAACTATCAAAATCTATACGTGATCTCAAACTTATTTTACTTACATTGTATTTTTATTAACATTTCTTAATCAATTATGTTTATTTTTATCTGAGGATATAATTATACTCCATTTTATAAAAAGTATCTAACTAAGTGTTAAGCATTTGACTTGTAATCTGCAGGTCTTGGGTTCGAATCCCAACATGTACCAATGTGTTTTTAGATTTCGATTTATATCTTCATTTGTTCAACGTTCTTATAGTCAAGGAAAACATTATGATGCTGCACGTATCTGCGAAGAAATTCAAAAAATATGTGTGAAGTCAACCCGTACTGAGCAAGCGTGGTTGCTAAGGCCTAGGGATCCTTGATTTAGGGTAGGCTCCGAGCCCCTCGTAGCTGAAGATGATGATGATAACGTTACTTAAATCATTTTCAAATCTATCTCAAGTATTTACAATTGATTACAATTGTAAAGGATGATGGTAAATAATTCGCAACACAAATAAATAAATTATTGAGTACCATTTTTACACAAGCATACTTCAAAATGTCGTTCTCTAGTCCACAGTCAACAAAATTATTTATTTTGTTTAAGCTAACGTTATAAAGAACCTCGTTATTTATGCGTAACGTAAATCATAATGGCGACCTTGAATTTGACATTTCGCTATTCCGCCATTTGGCGTCCGTATTTTGTTTTGCGTTTTGTTGTTTTAAAAAAAATATGCGTATATTCAATGCTATGTTAGAGGCCAGTGTTTTGTTTTTGGGTAGCATTTTAGCTAAATATAGAATTGTTTTAGTTTTATTTAAGTAGTTTTAGACTTAATCTAGATAAAGAAGATTTCGCATAATTAATTTAATTTTTGTTTTTATATTGTTGAGTTATAAGGACGTTGCAAATAAATATTGAGCTTGTAATCACTCTTTGTGCTTAATAATTACGATCTGACAGTTATGTGTTCGAATCTAGGCTTAATTTATCTTTTTTATTTATAAAATAAAAATAATCTTTTATCTATGGACTTATGTCATAAGCAAAAAAATAACTAAGAAAAAAGCTCGCAGTGTCACACAGATAACTAATGCAGAAGAAATAGTTTCCGCCAAAAAATACAGATGGCAACATCGTCATTACTTTTCTTTGGTCTCTTAATAAGCTCAGGGCTGTCAAAACAACATGTATATTAACATTTTTAAATATTTAAAAAACGGTACGCGCCAGATACTTTATTTATTGAGAGCCATTCAAAATTCTCATAATTAAGATAACGTTATCTAGTCGAAACGAAAAAATATATAAATCTTCTTTGTCCCAAAACTTGTCTTACGTTGAAAGGTTTATGTTGATTATTAAAATGTATTATACGCATATTTTATATAATAAAATTGTGTGTTTTGTACGTGGAATAAATACATGATTTTTGGTGTTAAATTTCTAATAAAATAATATATTTATCTATATTTATTTTATTTCTCTCTGTATGTTTGTAATATCGATGCATTTTTAATTGCAATTAATTTTACGAAAATTATTGCCATGTCAAACTTTCGAAATACTGTTTTAAAAATATATTGTCGTCTCTTACATTCACTTGAAAAAAATAGAGACAAGTGTTTTGGAACGTTTTTTTGAAGTTTCTCCTATCTTTTTTATGTTTTACTTTAATAAAGGCTTAGAAAACATCCAGATATAGCTAGTAAATATGTACACTGTCAAATTTATACATATACATAAATATAATTCTCCACTTGAACGCTCTTAGCATATATGTTAATTGTTTAAGCATTTTTATTCAAAAAACGCATTTTTATTTCAGTTTATTTCATCCTAAATACATTTTTAATATATCGAAGATAACTATGTAAATATTTATATTATAAAGCTATAAATAAAATAGTGGACGTAAATGAATAAATGTTTTTTTTTTTTAATTTCTGACAGATGAAAAAATTGATAAAGACTGGCAACTTGCACGTGCTATGGATTTGTAATTTTTTTTTAATTTGTCGAGACAACATCGCTGACGTCACGATGATAATAAAAATAATTCTGCAAATTGAATTATTATTATTTTTAAAATAAAGTTATGAAAAATAATTTTTTAAAAGCACTATTAGTGATATAAAAAAGATTGGTTGTGCGATATACATTAGGAAATAAATTTAGACAAAAATAGGCGCACTCTCTCTCTCTCTCTCTCTGCCTAGCTTGCATTCCTCGTGGGTTGGGGGTCTGCTTTTCCAATCAGTCTTCCCCTTCGCTCTGTTCATGACATCTGAGACCTGGCACTCACTCATGTCTTTTAACACATCTTTCCATCTCGTTTTGGGTGTTCCTCTGGATCTACAACCAGGGAGGGAAAATTGCAGTACCAAATTAAATACACTAAAACTAAATTAAGATTACGGTTTATAGCAAGGTAATTCCCCAAATTCTTCATTTATCTGATAAGATACCAGACTGAAATTATCGGATTTGCAACATAATTTATTTTTATATATTCGTATTATGATCTGACAAACTTTGGACCTTTAAAAATAAATCTATTCTAGATAATAATCTTTTTTTATAAGAGAAGGGGGCAAACGAGCGGCGGGGACACTGAGGTGATCAACGACACCCATCATCATCAGCTTCTATTCGTCCCCACCGAGGGGCTCGGAGTCTACCCTAAGTTAAAGGTGATTAGGCCATAGTCAACCACGCTGGCCAAGTGCGGTTTGGTTTGACTTCACACATATCTTTGAATTACTTCTCAGATATGTGCAGGTTGCATCACGATGTTTTCCTTCACCGTAAGAACGTCGGATAAATGTGCATATGTAAATCGGAAATCAACAAAACACATTGGTACATGGCGGGATTCGAACCCAGGACCTACAGATTGCAAGGCAAGTGCTTGACCACTGAGCCATCGACGCTCCTAGAGCTAACGACACCCATAGACATCTGCAACACCAGAGGAACTGCAGATGCGTTGCCGGCCTTTAAGGAAATGGTATGCTCTGGACTAGAGGACTGGAATATAGGTTCAAAATCATGGCTTCTACATTTGCTGAAGCGCCAATAGCCTAATGGTTAAGGGTATTTCCGATCACGTGGTCAAAAGTTCGAATCCAATTCGACTATTGTCGTTAACAATATCCTAGCACAAGCCTAGAGCTTACCTAGATTGGTACAAGAAATATTCGTAAATTAACAAAAAAATCTGCTAGTATAAATATGTATTTAAAAAAAAATAAAAGAGTTGCAGATTTTTTTATCTGTTCTTTATTAAATGAGACAAAGACCTTACTGGACTAGAGTTTATTTGAAAAATTCACCCAAAAGAGTTTCCAATAGTAGTTTTAACCGTTTAAGATTTTAAAATAAATAACGAAGACCCGTTACAATGTTAACCTACTATATAAATAAATCTGTCAGACGTCTGTCTGGTAATACTGCATTCGTTTTTTCATCATTTTAAATTCGAAAAAACTGCACCTACGCAACATAATATATCGATTTTTTATTCGATTTTTTTTCGTTAGTAAAATTTATGTAGTTTTAAACAAATTTTAAATTACACTAAACTAGATAATAATAATAATAATAAAACTTCTTGATTGCCATCACACAAATACATCAAATCACACAGTAATTACAAAAATATATGTATGACGACAATGGGCTACAGGCTCAGCGTGTACCGCATGGCGCCCGTAACTCCGTCCGCGTGGATTTTATAAATAACTTAATAAGTAGCCTATGTATTCTTCCAGACTATGTTCTAGACCTTTATCAAGATCCATGTAGCTTCTGGAAATACCTTCTAAAAACATCCATCCATACGACAGAAGATAGAAACTTCTTTCTCCGATATTAAAATGGTTAAAATCACTCCATCATTATTATTTAAAATTGACCTTAACTCTCCCACTACGCTATTTTAAAACGAGTACATGATATTGGATTTACAAAACAATAAAAAAAAACAAAGGAAAAACAACAAGCGCTATAAATAAACGTACTTACATGTTAATTTCTTTTAGCATTTTTTTTTGTTCAGCCGGTCGTGAAGTTATTATAAAATTTGCATACATTATAATATAAATATATAATATTTATATATTTTTTATATGATAACTTAGTAAAGCAACAAGCGGCCTGAAATCGTCGAAATAGCGAAGTCCTTCCCATAGACATCTGCAATTGCAGATGTGTTGCTTATCTTTAATCTACGGAAGGGGTTTGCAGAAAGAGAATATTTCCCCTTCCTATGCATTACCTCGTGCAGAAAATTCCCCCCTCCCATTTTTTCGTTATAAGAAAAGGGTGAGAAGGGAAACAGGACTAAAATTAGGTCTCAGGAACGCACACTCATCATAGGAAACGCGTAATTGCTTCCACTTGACGTCTGTGTGGTCGTGGTATTGCAGAGGGTAGTGCAATCTGTGCAAAAGATGTTCTTGCTGGCGTCTACTATTGTTATAATTTTCTTTTTTCACTGGAATAACGAAGAGATTAATGCTTTTAGCACGTATGTTACTTGTGAAGGTGTAGAGCCTAAACGAAACTATCTTACTTATATATGCGAAAGTTTAGATGGATGGATGGATTGGCACACATGTAGGACATAATCTGGTAGAACAAATAGGCTACTTTTGTTTATTAAGTTTTCTTTAAATTCCGCGCAGTCAGAGTCGCGGGCAACAGCTAGTTACAATATACAGGTACAATTTAATGTATTCACTTTTTGGTTACTTTAAAAGCAAAAATGCATTTTTCTTCACACATAAAATCAGGTGAACGTTCTATTCATTATTAATACGAAAAAAAAATGTAATGAATGGTTAGTAGTCTTTGACAAAAATGCGCGGGAATCGAACGCTCCTTAGAATAGAATCGCCATTGATTCGTTTTCCCGCCATTAATACTAATGCAGACGTAGAATGCGAATTTTAACGCGTTAAGACGGGCCATAGTAAAATATTGTGATGTATTATTCGCAAATTAAACGATTCAGGGCCAAATGGTCGCGCCAATGGCATACAAATTGATTCGGGTTTAGCGCGCACCAAGCACGCCGCGCGTCGACTGTTAATGAATTCAAAAATTTACGAACTGCCGGCCGGTTACATAATGTGACCTAAACAGTACAGAGTAATTCCCCACCAGAGATAACAAGTTAATAAAGCCTTTGTAAAAACAACGTATTTCCCAGTAAAAGTTTTAGGCAATCATAGACGTACGTATATGACGCCAGTTTATCATTCAGTTGATTTATAAATGATTCTTACTTCATAAATTAACATGTATTTTGTGATATTTTAATGTAAAAGTTTCTCTAATACTACGACTGCTTATCGATTTATTTCATTACAAAACAACGCTTAAATCGTTAATCGATTTTTACTCTATGATTAATTTGTATTGATAGTTTGCAAATCTCTCTGTTTATTCATAATCTATGATTACAATAATATTTTACAACGAAAAAAAAATAGCTCGACGCTGGTCGAAACGTACGTGTGAGCGTGTAGGCATGTTTTATTTGCGATTCCATCTAGCCGCGTCTATTTCATTCCACAAACACAAATACACGAGACGAAACACATATAATTCGGCGTTCTTACACGCGCCGATCATATCTGTCTAACCATAGACTTATTAAAGCTTTTATAGACGTTAGACAAATTATTACCTACAATCATAGAATAAAATTCTTTTCTCACTATGATACCATAGTCTTTTGGTGTTCCGGATGACCTTGAACGCCGATGATCACCTTGGTGATGTATGATCGGGTGATGGTCGTGTAAATCTTAATAAAAACCTTCGCTTCGCTTAGAACTTGGAACAGAATACACTTTTTTTCTTGCAATGACTTATCAAACAGAATTTTATGAACGACTGTTTACATTATGCCAGTACAGTAAAAAGTAGTGCTCAAAATCGCTGGCACACAACTAGCTATCGCTTCCGTCCATAATTTTAAAGAGGTATTAATTAAATGTACATAAAATAATCAAGAAAGCACTTTGTAACTTATCCGTCTATTGTTAAAAATAAAATTATAAATTATGTTCATTATTTCTTCAGTCCAAAATGTAATACATATTATATTTTTTAAACTCAATGTGGATTAGGTAAGGAAAAATTACAACTTTCACATACTAGCATAAAAGAATAAACCAAGATTAGATTAAACTCGATTCGATTGATTTTCTCGAAAAAGCCTAATCGAGAAGTAAATTTATTACAAAGATATTTGGCCAGGCACTTTAATATTAACGGTAGTTTACCGTAAAAGCTATTCGACTTCGTAAAAATTTGTTAGTTAAATTGGATATTTTCTTTGATAATTTACAAACAACTTTTTGGTTTTTTGCTGATTTAAGCAATATTAAAATGCCTGAATTGCTATTGGCTCTTACTAAGGGCTGGCAAAAATGCTTCAAAGTTTTCTTTTCATACTGATGTATTAATGCGACATCTTCCTTGAATAATGCAAAAAATTTATAAAGTGACTTCAAATTTGAAGGCTGGTAGACATTTCAAGTTTATGTTATGTGTCTACAGAGGGCGCTGCCTTTAAAAGTTTTTATTTATACATTAATTTATTGTAAATTGTAATATTAAAATACAAAGGTTCCAAGTTTCAAGATGATAGGAATATTTTTGCAATTAATATTTGATTAAATTAAACATAAAATAAATTTTTGATTCACTGGCTGTATCAAATGTTACCAGTGACTTACATCGCGATGTAACAACACTTTCACAAAAAACTCAACTCAACAAAAAAGTATGAGGCAGCCAAGTAAATGGCGTCTCAAGTTGTTTTTATGCGAATTCTAGTGTTTCTCTTTTACTGTGTAGTTTAAAATGTACACGTCGATCGTAACAGTTATTTAGATATACGTGTTATAATCTTATTGAAAAACATTGTTTACTTCGTCGACGTTTCATTCTTTCTACGAAACAATGGCGTCGAATGAACATTTGGAATCCCACGTAAAACTAAGTGAAAATCGTAGTTTATCTGAAGATAATAGTAACTCAAGTAGTGCTGAAGACGCCGGTGAAGGTGTTAAGCGTCGTAGAGTCAGTCACGATTATAAAAAACTGTGTAAACTGGGATACGATCCAAGTATGTCAACTGAATCCACACACGCATCTATTGATTCTAAAGGTAAGAAACCTAAGCCAATCTTATAACAAAGTACAATAATACCCTTCCATAATATTATATGCTTAATTTCAAGTCAGATGGCCTATAAAACATTTTGGTGGGAAAATAGTTAACCTATCAAATTCTATGTTACATCACATCACTGGAGGTCATAACTGTTTATAAACACATGCAGAATATAAAAGAAATAATAATAATTTAATTTACAATGAAATTTACGTCTAATAAATAACTAAACGAATACTATTGTCCTATTTTGATTGCAACAGTATATGACCTTGTAATATGCACTCACTTTCTATTTGTCATACTAGTTCAAATAAAAAAAAATTAAATTATATTATTTAAACAACTTCAAAAGTTCTAGAATATTCTTACATCACTAAAAGTGTAGAAGTTTGTAAACATAATGGAAACTTATTTTGTTTCACTTTTATAAAAGTTTCTTTGATTCATTGAGAGGAAATAATCTATGTTTTTTTAATACCATATAAAGGTTATTTATTGTAGAAAATTATAATTCATTTTTACTGATTTATTAAGAAATATATAACTATCATTCTTCATTTACAAACACGATACAAAAACATATTGTTCTTCACCATAGTCTATGAAAAAACTCAACTAAAGAAACTTCCAATAAAGTTAAACAAGTTTTAAAACTGTTGCAAGCATTTTAAATACTCTGTTTAATATTGTCTATTCAATTGAATCATAATACCTAAGGAGTATTTTACTAGTAATAATTATAATGGACACCATAAAGATCCATATTCATGTTGCTAGAATATAATAGAAGCATTTTATGGAGACTTTACTCTGTAAATAAATTGATTTTTTGTAAAAAAAAAAATAACTTGAAATAATCCATGCCGCATCTCCTTACAACTATTTTACTACAATCCTGTCAAAACCATCGAATACAATATTACACTGAAATTAAAGTTCCTGTTAAAAACACACTACTCAGCCGTCCTTGGTTGGTACATTTGAGTGACATGAACAAATATCACATAAACACAATTAGAAAATAGTATATAATAGTTATTCTTGTATATTCCAGGTAAAAAACGTAAGCACGGCAAAGATTCCCAAGAAGTTTGCGTTTGGGGAGAAAACTCTAAACCACCGAAAATGAGCAAAATATGGCCAGTATTTGATTCCGGAGGATATGGAGACGCTGCTATGTTAACGCTACATGTCGTGCAGAAATCACCAAACATTGTCAACCCACTTCTTTTTCATCAAGATAAAGATAACAGCTTACTAGAAATCAATCAAACACCATTCAAGGAAGACTGGTTTGGTGGCATCAACGCATCATGGACGCAGACAAGATTGGACCATACTATACCTCGTGATGACATCACAAAACGCATCTTTTCCTCAGTCTCCCGTCAGTTGAAGATAATCAATGCCCACTTCCAGAAGTCAATGCCAAGATACAAGTACCCCAGAGTGACAAGGTCAAAC
This sequence comes from Papilio xuthus, assembly GCF_000836235.2. NCBI lineage: Eukaryota > Metazoa > Arthropoda > Insecta > Lepidoptera > Papilionidae > Papilio > Papilio xuthus. Next base: position 1,054,833 of record NW_013531079.1, on the reverse strand, counting down.
ATCCTTCTAGAACATACCAATCACCGAAGACCAGCCACACACTTCAGTTTAGCTCTTAAAGCAATCAAGTTCCAGCCAACACCGAGAAGAGAACTACCATGTTATGGTAACTTGGAACTACCTTTAAAGATGAAACCGGATAAAGCCTCATCTTCACAAGTGTTTCCTGCAATTTGTACTGGGATCAAAATGGACCCAGATAAAGTTAAAAGTGAAGTGATAGTGAAAGTTGAACATGACAAAGTTAAAATAGAAAGAGAAAGAGAGAAAGTGAAAGAAAAGGACAGAGATAAAGACAGGTGAGATTAGCAATATTAAGTTGATTTGGACTAGACTCCGTCCTCTAGGAATTTAAAAATACCTTTATTAGTAGACTATGTGTTCTTTCAGACTATGTTTTACTTCTAAGCCAAATTTCAGTGAAATTCATGTAGCCATTCTGAAGATATCATGTAGCAAACCTTCAGCCATCTAAACTTTCACATTTATTTATTATTAGTAAGATTTAAAACTTTTCCACTGCACACCTCATATTCAATACTTTATTACTTGACTGATTCAGGAACTAGAGTTAGTAGGAGGTATGAGAATTCCAATTTAGTTGGTAGCTTAAATAGCTAAATCAATTTTGAGTCAGATATTTGTATGTATTTTTCATATATTTAGATTGACAGATGATAGAAGTTTAGAGATGGGCATTAGGAAAAAACCCAACAGCAATAGGGCAGCAATTCATCATTCATTTATGCATTTACAGCATTTTCGATGTTGTTGTAGATGTTTGTGATGCTCATTTAGAATGGATATATCCAGAAACGCAAAAGTAAATGTGGACTATATCTTTGAAGGCCATATAAACTTCATTTATAAGTCTTTGCCTTTACATTTGAATATTTCATCTATTATAGGTGCCAGTAGTTTTAGACTACTTTCTACCGTGGCCCAGAAATTTAAATCCAATAAATTTTATTTTATTTCATCTGAATAGCTAATCTTATCTTATCTTATATCTTTATATGAGCAATTCTTGCATAAAATTTAGTATATAGGGGGTTTCGGGGGCGATAAATCGATCTAGCTAGGAATCATTTTTAGATAATGTCATTTTATTCGTGTTTTATCGATAATCAACTTAAACATAAACCTAATTTTTTTCTATCGGTAAGATCGAAAAATGTTATTCATATTTCATCATTTTATTAATAATTCGTACTTAAACATATTTCCAAAAAACACAATTAAAAAAAATCATCAGTCATCCAGATTTTGTTAGTCATAATGGACTTTTTTTAAACTTTTCTAACACAGTGCAGTAACTGCCCCAGCGGGTTTTCCCTGCCAATTTCAATGTTTCATCTGAGCCTTTTCCTTTTACAATCTGAGCTAATAAAATTCTCATACTTTGGTTTCTTTTAATTGCTTTATTGTATCTTTAGCAATTGATATATACACTTTAATAGGTGTGAGTTTTAAGCAATCTTTGCATAGCAAATTCAATGTATGTGCTACACATCTCAGCGGTATTAGCTTTATCAAATAGTAATAGTACTTAAAAAGGGTATTCCCTAATCACCCTTAACTTAGGATAGGCTCCAAGCCCCTCGGTGGGGACATACAGTGAGCTGATGGTGCAATAGTACTTAAATAGTACATACTATTCGATATATACATTACCTAGATGTTACATATCCTAATAAGAAAAAACCCGAATATTATCCCAGTTAGGAATTTTTCCTGGACTTTTTCCCTATTCTTTCCCACATTAGGGTTTTTTCCAGGTAAAATTCCATCTCTAGTTAGGTTAAAGTACAGTCATGTGGGTTTTCCATAGGGACATAGTGATGTCATAGGGTAGTTTGTGTTTTTTAAATTTACAAGTAGCGTTCTGTTTGTTTAAAAAGATTAGGAAATAATGTTAAACAACATTTATTACATTTTATAATAATTATGCTGATCAATATAAAAATCATTATTGCAATGGTAACAATAAGTAAACAATGACCGCTGGAAGAACATAACATTTGTTGCACTAATATGCAATTGCATTGCTTATTGGTTTGTTGTGTTTGTTCATTTTTATGTTGCACACAATCGCACACAGTTGTTCAGAGTTCTCTAAGATTTCTACACTAAAGAACATCCTATGTGTCCAATTTATAACAATTTATAGCATTTAGGAGTTGTTGCTGTTGTTTATACATGTACAAACAATATTTATACATTACAAATGTATGTATAGGTCTGGTTTATTCTATATATATAAGCTGGGGTTTTTACGACCTTGTTGATATTAAAAAGTAACTTTGTAAATTAAATTTCCAAAGACATGTGATCTTTATCTTTAAAACTGGTTATGACAATAACACTATTGTAAATGTCAACAATGTAATAGTTTTATTACAATACTAGCTGTCACACGCGACTTCATCCGCGCGGAAATTAAAAATAAAATTAATAAGTAGCCTATGTGTTCTTTCAGACTATGTTTTAGAACATTGCCAAATTTCAGCGAGATCCATTGAGCTGTTGTGGAAATACTTACAAACAAACATCCATCTATCCAAAAATTCGCATTTATAATATTAGGAAGATATACTAGCTTTTGCGCGCGGCTCACTTTGATACATTTTGTCGATTCTACTAGCAAAAGCTATAATCCAATTTTACATTGTCTCGCCCCTCTGGTAATCAATCAAATGTTTACATGTTTGTCTTTCTCTCTGCCTAGCTTGCGTCTCACAAGTTGGTGGGGTCACACTATCCCAATCAGCCTGAGACGTGGCTCTCACTCATGTCTTTTACCACTACATTCCATCTCATTTTGGGTCTGCCTCTGGATCTGCTACCAATCTTTACATTGTTTACAATAATTTAATTAAACAAAAAATTTGATAGTTAATAGAGTAATAAAACTTGCTTACAAATGACTCTTATTAGTTAAAAACATAGTTAACCATGGTATATAAAAGCAATTTATCGGCATGATGTCATAAAGCTTATGGGGCGCGGCGCTTGATAAACTCTATTGAATGAATTTGTATAGAATTATATGTATGTTTTACGGACTATATGACGCATACAAGGATAAACTAAGTCTAGAATATTACGATAAAGCTGTTAGATTATCGATTGAGGTAAATCTTAATAAAATGAGTAAGTTGGGAACTTTTTAGGGTTCCGTAACTCGAAAGGTCCCATTACTTAGGGTCCTTAAAGAAGCGAGCAACGCATCTGCGGTTCCTCTGGTGTTGCTGATGTCCATGGGCGTCGTTGAACACCTAGGTGTTCCCACTGCACCTTTGCCCCCTTCTGTTATAAAAAAAAGAACAAAACAAGACCCTCATAGGATCATTTTCTTGTCCGTCTGTCTGTCAAGTCTGTTTTATTCATAGTCTCTGCCTGCCCTGAGTTACTTACGGCCTTTATATATTTAATTATTTAGTCTCAAAGAAAAATTCAATGGATATGTTATTTTTATATGTGTTACTGCTTACGCCTAATTTATTGAAGGGACATAAGATTGATTAGAACTTCGGTATTAATATAATTTTGCACTTCTGTCTGTCTGCGTATGAAAATGGTATAAACTTGAAAGGTGTTTTATTATTTAAGCTATTTGTACCCCGGAGTTGTGCTTGTCAGTTGCCTTTACATAGGCACCATAGATTTAATCATAGTTTAGTCAAAATTAAACAAGAAATGGCAGTAAAATGAAAAAAGCAATCTGTATTAAGTTAAAAACTTAGTTCTTACAAAGAGAATGGGAGTGTTATTTTTTTATACATTTATTTATGTTTAGCCAAGCTACAAAACATCCCCTATATGTATTGTATTTTGATCTTCAGATCCCACTCTTCGCGTCACTCATCTTGCCAACAGTGCCGGAGACGCTCAAGAGTAAAGCGATGTTCCATCGGCGTGCAATGCCGCCGGGAGAGATCAGCACCAGTGTGGGGGCCTAGGGCACCCTGTGTGGATATCAAGGGACTTAAATATCAAAGGTTAACATTCTTTATCATTTCCAGTCCAAATTATAAGTATTCAAAAATTTCTCCATCCTGTCTATGTCAAATTTCCGTGCAGCCGTTTTAGAGATATCTTTAAACAAAAATCCATCCATCTAAACATTCACATTTATAATATTAGTAAAATGGTAAGAAGAGGCTTTATTGAAAGTCTAGCTGTCTCTAGTGACTCTGTCTGTAGCCTATGTGGTCTCCCAGGCTATGTTCTACATCTATGCCAAATTTCAGCAAGATCTGTTTAGCTCTTCTAGAGATACCTTCAAAAACAATACATCCAATCTTGGTCCTGTATGTTGCAGGTTAATGCGTGTGGAAACTCATCCGAACGGTGGAGCAAGTGTCGTCTACTTGTACCAACATGATATTGACATGCTAAGCGAGAATCAACAAGAGTCACTAGCAAAGGAGTTCCTTAAGGTAAGAAATATAACTATTATGTACATATAATACTCATCATCAGCTCACTATATGTCCCCATCGAGGGGCTCGGAGCCTACTCTAAGTTAAGGGTGATTAGGCTATAGTCAACCACGCTGGCCAAGTGCGGGTTGGTTGACTTCACACATATCTTTGAATTTCTTCTCAGATATGTGCAGGTTGTATCACGATGTTTTCCTACACAGTAAGAACGTCGGATAAATGTACATATGTAAATCGGAAATGGAAAACACATTGGTACATGGCGGTATTCGAACCCAGGACCTGCAGATTGCAAGTCAAGTGCTTGACCACTGAGCCACCGACGCTCATCGCTCATATAATACTATGACTATAAAATTTCTTTTTTCTTTAAGTAAATTTGATATTATAAGGTGGAGAGATGATGAAGATGGATGTGTGGTGGGATAAAGTTAACAATGTGTATATTAGAGGAAGTTTGAAAGTAGATTGAGAAATTAAGGAACAAACGTGTGGTTTGGACATTACGCAGGATAATGACTATATAAACAAAGAAGTAATGAGATTAAACGTGGATGGCTACATAATTAGAGAAAGATTTAAGAAGAATGTATGGATTGTGTTAAAGAGGATTCATAACGGCTGATAGATGTATAGAAATAAATTTTCATCAATTTAATTTAGTAGTATAATATTCTGTTTCTTATTATTAGTATGGTGCTTTAAGGCTAATTTTAGTCTTCTTATCTTTTAACAAAGAATGGATGAGAAAAGAAAGTTAATTCTAATAACGGGGGATTCACTATCCATATAAGAAGGGAGAAAGGGTTAGTAACCCCTAGAGTTTTGCCTTAATATATAAATAATCAAAGCTCTTTTCAACCCTTACAGCTGGTATTCTCAGAGGACAGTGGAGGTTGGGCACAGTTTGTATGTGGTGTGGTGCGGGGTGCAGCTGGCCGGCTGCCCTGTCTGCTGCAGTACCTTGCCGAGAGACATCCCTCACTCACAGTTAAAGCGGGTGTACTGGCTCGAGCTTCTGATATTGAGACCACAACAATAAGCAGATATTATCAGCAGGTTAGTGATTGTTGATTGTGAAGTTATTACACAGTTATCCTACGGAAATTGTATACATTTCCGGGCTTGCCAATGTTCCAGACTATGTTCAGTTGTGGAAAATTTAATGTAGAGCCGTTCTGGAGAAACATTCCTACAAACATCCATCCATCTATACACCATTAATAGTATTATAGCTGTAGCGTGCGTTTCCTCTACGCGGTATTAAAAGAAAATTTAATTAGTAGCCTATGTGTTCTGGAAATACTTTCAAATATCCATTCATCCAAACATTCATATTTGTTTATAATATTAATAAATTGCAGTAAAGCGGCTGATAGTCAAGTATTCATTAGATAATTAACAATTTGTTTTGTGTTGTAGGTTCAACAGACGTACGCGGCTGGCACATTCAGATGCGGGCCGCTGCACCAGATCTCCCTGGTGGGCACAGTACACGAAGAAGTCGGCGGATACTTCCCCGACATGCTGGCCATGCTTGCAGAGTGTCCATTCCTCAAACTGGTCAGTAATCACAGTAGATAGATAGTGGAGATGAAATAGATTGAAAATTTTGTAATATTTTTTTCTTGTAATATTTAGACAATGCCTTGGGGACCTATGGCAGCGGTGGAGATGGAGCCCCAGGAGTCTAATGATGGCCCAATCCTGTGGATCAGGCCTGGAGAGCAACTTGTGCCAACAGCAGAGCTCGGCAAGAGCCCTATCAAAAAGAGACGGTACGAACAAGCTAATTATAATTATTTAGCCTATAATCCTTCAAAACTTTATAAAATTCTCGTGTCTATATTGTTAGTTACCATACTTCTCCAAAACTTGCTTGAATTTTATAAAATTTTATATGCATATCCAGTCGGTTCGAGAATCGACTACTATTTTTAGGGTTCTGTACCTCAAAAGAAAAAAACGGATCACTTATTGGATTTTTTGTCCGTCCGTCTGTCTGTCAAGACTTTGTTTTTATGGTGCGCGGACGGAGTTGCGGGCGATAGCTAGTATAAATATATATTTGTAGTATAATTTGACAGGACTGGTATCAACGAGCTACGTAACTTACAATATTTGCCGCGCTGGAGCGAGGCGCGAGAGTTTCTGTTTGAAGACAGGACGCGAGCGCACGCGGATCATGTCGGACATGGACTGGATAGAATCACTACTGCTGCTGTCGGTGTGTATACGTTTTTTCAGTCCTTTTTAAACCTTAGTAAACATATCTTAGTATATTTGTGGCCATTTTTCTAAAGTTAACTACAATACAATATTTGTTGGTAATGTTTAAATAACAGGTCAAAGAGCGGACAATTTACAAAAAAAAAAATTTTTTTCAGTGAAAAATTCTTTTTTTTTTTGTAAATCTCGACAAGCACTGATATCAATCTATTATTGAATGATGTGAGGCTACTATCAAAACATTGTGTAATTTACACCGTCTATCAATCTGAGATTTGGTCTTCCATATTCAGAGTTGCTAGTATTTTGGTACCCTGACTTATCCTATTCCACATGGCCATCTTAATCTGGTTCATGTGAAAAGCCATATTTAATTGTATCCATCTATTTTTATTACCATCTTAGTAATATTATAAATGCGAAGTTCTGGATGGATGGATGATTGAAAGTATCACCGGAAAGGATGAACGGATCTTAATGAAACATTGGAATAGATGTAGAACATCTGGAAGAACACAGACTACAAATTAGTTTTTAATTCCTTTAAAATGATTTATGAGCAACAGCTGATTAACATATAAAATATATTTGCAGGTGTTTTGAAAGCGATCCATTGTGGTGACGAGGGTGACCGAGGTCGCATCACGAAGGATGTGGTGGCTTTCCATGCAGCAGACTTCAACAAGCTGGTGCAGCTGCTGCAGCTGGATCTATACGAGCCTCCTATATCACAATGCGTCACTTGGTGAGTTGAAAAACTATTATGGCTTATAAAATAAGCAAAAGAAAGAATTTTATAATTTGTTACTTTTGCTTATTTTATAAGCCATTTTTACCTTGTTAACCATAACAGAGGGGTAGGCAGAGACCATGGACCTCCATATATCATGGCAAACACCTCTTTCGCACCTACTATACTTTGTAAGGTGAAGGAAAACATTGTGATGCAACCTGCACATATCTGAGAAGAAATTCAAAGATATGTGTGAAGTCAACCCGCACTTGACCAGCGTGGTTGACTATGTCCTAATCACCCTTAACTTAGGGTAGGCTCTGAGTCCATCGGTGGGGACGTATAGTGAGCTGATGATGATATTTTTGTAAACCTATACAATATTATATATATATATACAAACATTAAATTACATATTTGGTAGGCATGATATTTTATTTGCATCATGTAGTCAGACCGGGATAAGCAAGAATCAAAGGTTTCTCTCTAACCCGAGTTTCTTATTTATGGAGGTTGTTTGTTAGAACCGGATAATAACTCTGTTATAGAAGTTATATATATATATGTATATAATTTATATATATATATAAATTAATTGTTGTTCGTTAGTCTCGCTAAAATTGGAGAACCGGTGAACAGATCTTATCTTGGTATTGAAATGTTCGTGAAGGTCTAGGGAAGGTTTAAAACTACAAATTATTATTTTTTCATTGTACGCTAACGGAGTCGCGTGCGACAGCTAGTTTAGTTATATAATGAATGTCGTCTGTATGTGCAGGCTGGAGGAGGCGAAGTTGAACCAGTTACGTCGCGAGGGCGTGCGCTACTCGCGTCTGCCGCTCTGCTCCGACGACGTGTACTTCTTGCCGCGCAACATCATACACCAGTTCCGTACTGTCTCCGCTGTCACATCAGTCGGTGAGATAAACATGTTTACTGAAAAAACAACTAATTCAGGCCCCAGTCCCGTTATCTTACTAACTTAAACAATATTATAAATGCGAAAGTTGGATGGATAAGTATTTGAAGGTATCTCTGGAAAGGCTCACTGGATTTTGATGAAATTTAGCACACATGTAGAATTTAGCCTGGAAGAACACATCTATAATAGTTATTAAGTTTTTTTTTAATTCCACACGAACGGAGTCGCGGGCGACAGCTTGTATGCTACTAAGGAAAGGAAAATTATCTTTTCTTGGAAATATATCGGCTGCCTGAAATTTCAGTCTGGCCAGACCCGCTACAGAGTTTTGAACTAAACATAATTATTAAGTTTACCTATATTAATATTAATGAGAAATCTACACTAAGTGTTCCCTAATCAAAGACTATAATGGTAGTAATTATTTTCAGCGTGGCATTTACGGTTGAAACAGTACTATCCGTCGTCAGAAGCGTCTTCTCCGGCTGAGGAGCGACCAGCAGCAGATCCCGTGCCTCAAATCAATACTGGTAATGTTCCTTCGAATAAACACTTATATTTTCTCGACAAAAATATCTTACGTTTAATTAAAAACGCATGCTTGTACACCTCTTTAAAGTAATTTCGCGAAGTCTTACTAATATTATAAATACGAATGTTTACATGGATGGATATTTCTAGAACAGTTGAACGGATCTCGATGAATTTTGGCATACATATAGAACATAGTCTGGAAAAACAGATAGGCTTCTTATTATGTTTTTTTTTTAATTCCGCGCGGACGAAGTTGCGAACGACAGCTTGAGATGTAATATTTTACACAGTTAAAAGTTGACATGGAGAAAAAGATTCAAAAAGTTATTTAGAATTAAAAAAAAATATTGATTCTTGTCGAATTTCGACCAACAGACCACTAATTGTAATTTCCTTGTGTGAAATAGACGTTAAATTCATTTTTTTTACTTTACAGAACCTAAAAAGTCATCAACAACGAAGCACAAAAGCGGTGTTATAGAAATGCGAGCATTAAGTGCTAAATACAAAGATAAACCAACTTTAAAACTGACTGATAGAAAAAGTACAGAAGTACAAAGTAATAAACATGTCGAAGATAAGAAGGAAAAGAAGAGTGAGTCAAGACACGAGAGATCTGACAGAACAGAACAGAAGACATCGCATAGACATAGAGACACTGATAAACATAGATCAGAAAAATCTTCAGATAAATCAGAAAAAATTGAAATTAAAACTGAAAAAGATATCAAAGCAGCTGAAAAATCTGAAACTAAAACAAACAAATCTGATATCAAGACAGAGAAAGTCGAAGTTTTAGACAAAACTTCGAAACAGATCGAGAAATTAGATGTAACATTACCAGATAAGGTAGTGGTTAAATTGGAAAATAGATTAAATGATAAAGTGGACAGTAAATGTACAGATATTATAATAAATAAAACAGAAAAGTCAATCGAAAAGGACACAACAATTGATAAGTCTGAGAATAAAGATAAATTAAATGTCAAATTAGACAAAACCGAGAATAAATTGTCCGAGAAATGTGACAAAAAAACTCAACAAGAAACAGAAAAGACAGAAAAGATAGATAAAAGTGATAAAACAACAGAAAAGGAAAGTAGGTTATCAGATAAATCAGACAGCAAATTGTCCGAAAAGATGGATAGAACATCAGATAAACCTGAGAAAACTGAAAGTAGATCATCAGAAAAATATGACAAGTCAGACAGCAGACCATCTGAAAAATCCGAGAAGGCAGATAGATCGTCAGAAAAATCTGATAAGATGGAAAGTAGATCATCAGATAAATCAGAAAAATCTGAAAGTAGGTCATCAGAAAGCAGATCCTCAGACAAAGAAGAAAGTAAACCAGACAAAACAGATAGAACTGAAAAACTTGACACAAAAGATAAATCTGACAAAGAAAGCCGGTCGAGCAAGTCGGAACACAGAAGACATTCATCATCAAGATCTCACCGATCACATCGAGATCACAAAGACCGGTCACATAAAGAACACAAGAAAGACCACAGGAGTGAAGACAGGAAATGTTCGGACAGGCATCGAGATAGAGACAGTAAAGTTGAAGCTAAGCTTCTAAGTGCAAAGCTGCAAGAGATTGTGCATCGGCCACCCGATTAGTGCTAAGTGTAGTGCTTAAGTGCAGGATAACTTAGTGCAGTGCAACTTAGTGTTATGTACGAGATTGCAGCTAAAAACGGACAGGGGTAAGTCAATTTATAACATCAAAGCCTTATCGGCTTCATTGTAGATTGACAGTTAAATATTGTAAAGGTATGAAAGTACAGTCAGATACAAAAAGTATACATTTACAAAGTCCCAGAAATATGTATACATCCAAATATACATCTGTCTGCCGCTGACTGTACTCTTGAAAGGACAAACCTTTTATATGTTTTCTAATATGCATAACAATGCAAAATGTAATTGAAATCAATTTTGTAAGGATTCATTTATTAATTTAATCAGTAAACTTGACATCAATTTGTACACAGAGGTCCAGAAATGTCGTGAACAATGATAAGCTATATAAATCTATACTTAAATATGATGATTTAACCAAATAGATGAATAATTTCTTGTATAATAATTTCCACAAGCTCCCAAAATAAGTAAGTTTTGATATAAGTTGGTTTAAATCATCATATTTTCAATGTAACTGAAATTTTTCATTGTACACGATATTTCGGACATCCTGTATTATGTTTGTATATTTGTTGGCAAAATTCGAACTTATACCGTCTAAAAGTCTACAATATTAATGTCCACACAGCTCGTACGTTGCCCTTAAAATTCGTACCATAGAGTAAATTCCTTGTAAATAGATAGAGTTAGGTGTCTCGTAGAGGCTACGCGAGATTGAAGGTTGTAAGCGCAGTTTTAGATTACGTCCAGAGTTAATTTAAAGAAAATAATATTATTTTGTTTATTCTCTATTATTCTAATACATATATTGGGATTAGGAAAGTTTGATTTGTCATTGTTGTCCGGCAAAAAACTTGTCATTGCTGTATAAATCTGTGAAAATGAGTGTTTGGTATTTGAAAAAAAAAAGAGCAAAATCTGTAAATATGCCAGTAAAAAACTTTACAATGTTGACGGATTTAATTTAAAAATTTTAATTTAATTTAAAAATCAGGTTAATTGGAAACTAGTTGATTACTTTTTTGTCTTAGAAATTAATATTGAAAATGTAAAATTCTTGCCGAATATTATTGGAAATTATTTCTTTATAGTATTTTTTTTTCAATTTAGCAAAATTATATGTTCGTTATAAAAACGACAAGTGATTGGTTTCTTGATCTCGTTACGTTTCTAAAACTGCGCTGTGAATGTGATTATGTAAAAGAGTTTTAACGAAACACGAAGAAAATTATAATAAATAAATTTTAAGAGGGTAAACGATAAGTAAAAAGTTCACGCATATTTCTAAAGAATTGCACGAAGATTATTAAAAAAAAAATATTCTGATAGGTTAGTCTGGAGTAGACGTGTTATTTTGTGATTTGTTTTTTTTTTCTTAATTTATTACGTCCCTTTTAAGGTAACAGTGAAGTGGAATCAAATGATAAATGTCTTAATATTAGTATTAATTTTTTTTACTACAATACCAAAATGTAAATTTTTTTTGTAGTAAAGAAAATATTGTTAATATCTGAATTTTGCTTTTTATTTTATTAATAATGACAATTTTTCCTTTCATTTAAATCATATAAAATGATAAAATCTATTTTTTTAAATAAAATTTGGCATAAATTGAATCATTTTATATAAAATTCATAGAGAAAATCTGAGAACATTCAAAATTTACTTACGAGAAAAGAGTTTTTCAAACATCTTTCAACAGAGAAAGAGAAAAAAATGAGAGAAAATTGTGATATATTTATCACATTTATGTTTACCTGGTTAATTTATTGTTTCAAGTTTTATATAATTCTTTTTGAAAATAATTAAATAGATTTTAAATAGATTGGACATTGTTTTATTCATAACCTATTTAAAATACACAAATTAATAAAAATCAAAGAGTATAATAAGTATACTACAGAAAGAGGGACACTCGCTCGAAGTCGTGGATCAACGGCGATTGTGGCGCTCCATGCGTATAATGGGTGAACTAATATTTTTTTTTGGTACCTATATACGCATATTTAGCTCACTATAATAATAACTGATAAGTGGGAATCTAATTAATGAAGTTAAAATTGACATTAAATCAATGTTCAAAAATAATATACCCACTTATGTAGTTATTAATATAGTGAGCCGATATCAAGTAGCCTTCTATGAAATACCTCTATTAAAATGATCCTATTATTGGGGAAATAAAAACAAAATATTGTTATATTTTTAATAGATTTTTTATTATATTTCTACATAACTTAATATTAAATTTCTGCAAGTACATATACATCAATGACTTTCAAGATATCAGCTCAATATTGTAATTTTTAATGTATTATATATTTTTGAAAATTACATTTACGGTAATAAATAGTATAGCGCGGTCACAAAAGAATGCATACCCTGTAATTAAAACCAAACCCTAAAATATTTTCAGTCACATGCAAGCTGGCAACTGGCATTTGTAGTTATTTGCGAGTTTAAACACTCTGAACATATTCTCTTACAACACAGGCAAGCAAATTTTTCTTTACAATAAAAAATTACAAATAAAAAAAATATTTTTTTACATATACACACATGGACCCACCTACTAATTTCAGACACATCAGTTTATGGCTCTATAATTCCAGTGATTGGCACACATTTTCTAAACATCACTGACCGTCTCAGGAAGGGGGAAACCATGTGTATAAGCACCTACAACAAACAGAATGTGATTTCCTGTCAAGTATAGGAACTGATATGTAAAATGTATTAGAAGTAGGGCACCATTCAATATGATTACCGGAAAGTATAAATCACTGTGGTGCTAAAAACTACACCAAAATACGAAAATATTTAAATGTTTAAATGAGTCTGACGTATGGGAATAACAGGAAAAATTTTATTGAATTGTAACTTACCATAATCAGTCCATCTAAAACACAGTTGCGTACATCGTCATTTTTCACGAAAACACATTTTAATTAAAAACAAACGAATGAAACAACATTTAACTAAGAATACAAGAACAGAAATAGAAATACGAAAAAACGTAGCGATTTGATGACACATGAATGTCTCGATGACACAAATGATGTTTCTTCTTAGCCATGAGATGAAATGATGTTTACCAAGATTTAAAAGGTGGCGCCACTTTCCATACAAATCGTCCTTCTTCTAAGTTTCCACGCCCTGATAAAAATGATCTCTCTTTTTATATACACACTGGCTGTCGCACGCGACTCCGTCCGCACAGAACAAAAAACTTACCTTTCTATGCTGAATTCCAGCGAGATCTATGCAGCCGTTCAGGAGATAGTTTCAAACAAACATCCATTCATCCAAACATTCATTTATATTAATAAGAAGTAATATTAAAAAAAATACCATGGGAAATGGCTTAATGAAATAACTTGAGTTAAAATAAAACAAATTAATTTAAAATTTCGAATCACTTTATTTAATATATCGCTAATTGAACAATGATAGTACAAAAATGAGAAAAAACGACACTAAATCAGTTTCAATTAAGTACAAACATAAAAATCAAATGTTCAGTCAATCTGTATATGAAATTACCATCGATGCAGATTTATTGTCAAAGAATAAAAATAAAATGAGCCAAATCTTGCAAATATCTATATGTCAAATATTTAAATGTGTAAATAAATTTATAATATAAGCAATAGTAGAGTAGCTAAAGCGAGGATCATTGAGTTTACTTGAGCATGGCTGTTAAAAAAAGGGGGAATTGTATCCAATTAACCTACCACAAATGAACTTTTTGGGTATCCGATTAGGATACTAGGTATTTATGGAAGGAGTAGTCGATTGGGTAGAAGGTTCCTTTATGTTTAACTGCTCGAGTAAATCCAAAAATCCCCTCTTCGTCTCCCCTACATCAATAGCCCTATATTGATGGCACTTATATAGTATATGAAAATAAATATGTTAAAATTTCTAAAACTAAAAGATATATTTTAATATGAAGAATCATCAAAACAGAAATTATACGTAACAAGTATAATTAAGATTGAGATTTTAAGAGATTCGATACAAGAGAGATAATGACATCGTTTTAGTATAAAATCTTCCAATAAAAAAAATCTTATTTTAAATTAATAACCTATAAACTAATTTTTTAGGTTAATTGGCGCGAAATTCCGTCCGCCATGTTTGATTAAATATTTAGAAAACGTTTGAAAATTTAATAATTGCACATTTTAAGGCACTCGTTACAAAATGCAAATCAGCATCAGTCATATTTAAATTACAATAAATACCTTTTTAAAAAAAATGTAACTTATAAATATAGCGGGTAGTCACAAAAAATAATTTTTTATCGTATTTTTATATAAATCAGCTTACTATAGCATTTTAATATGTATTAATTAAACTTAAAATCAATAAAATATTTATTTTTGACAATTTTGCGACTACCCGCATATTGAGAGGGCAAGCGTCGTTGACAAGATTATAAAACACTTTGGTAAATGAAGTTGGCGCAGCGCTGGGGGACCTCACTGAAACACAAAATTTATATTAAAAGAAAAAAAAATATTCTCTTTGAAGAAACAGAGACTACAAATGTAACAGCAGTGAAATTGTACGGTTAAAATGATTTAAGTTATCTCACCACAAAACGGTTGACTTTGGGAGTCGTTGTCTTGGTGACGACACTTTGCTGCACTTTCATCTTCTCAAACTTCTCGCGCAAACTGAAACAGAGCAATTCTATATAATTTAATCTTTTTATTGGCTCAGTTAGCTGCGCAGTTCTCGCCACAACCTGAGCAGCGACTCGTGCTTAGCAAAAAAGATATATGAAAAAATGCTATAATTTTCTCGTATTGCGAATTAACCACTGCAGCATGAGACATAGATTTTGGATCCTTGCGGAACCCGTTTTAGACATTAGGGGTTCGTGTAACAACCGCTTTATGGCGGTCTTAGTGAGATTTACAAAATTTGGAGGTCCATATGATAGTTTTGGGGGTTTGTTTATATTTAACTGACCTCCTTGCAGTTTCTAGTTGCGATTCGCCGTCTTCTTCGTTATGTTCGCGCTCTATGAACACTGTGGAGGGAGAGCGAGTTGGCTCAGACTCCGACCATTTCTCGAAGCGTTCGCGGAAACTCTTCGTACGCGCTAACTGTTGAGCCTAAAAATTATATATAATTAATATAAAGTCCTGAAGGAACTTCAACAAAGAATAATCTATTTAAAATATAACTTAACTTTCAATACAACTTTAAAATCTCAAACATTCTTGATACTTGTTACCTGTTTCAATGCTTCGTCCCTCTCCCGCGCCTGCAGGTACTCCCGCATGCGCTCCTCCTCGCTGTCCTCCTCCTCCTCGCTGCTGCATTCTGAGGAATCTCCCTGATGACCCTCCTCCCCGGGGGGAGGGGGAGTGAACCGCTTCAGTGGTTTAGGACCTGGAGGATAACAAGTATATATAGGAAGATTAGTGCATTTAGAAGTTGCATGAATATTTTGTTGGGAAAATCCGTCTCGAAGGACCAAAATATAGATTTACGAATATATTACATTTAATATATGTTAATTATTTTTTATAAAATTGTCTAGACATGTTTTTTGTAAGAGTAATTTCACCATTTGCATTTAGATCTTAGTTATTTTACTAATATTATAAAGTTGGATGTTTGTTTGAAGGTATCTCCAGAACGGCTGAAAAGATCTCGATGAAATTTGGCATGCATATAGAACATAGTCTGGAAGAACACGTACCAATTATGTTTCTTTTTAATTCCGTAATCTTACATTAAGATGATGGTAAGAAGTAGATGGTGTTACCTTGATGATCCTCATGCCTGTGCTGCTGCTCCTCCATCTGACGGAAGACGTTGATCATGCGAGAGGCGGTGTGCCTGTCAGCAGCGAGCGCCGCGTCTCCAGCACCACCAGCACCAGCTCGCACCACGCTCGGTTCCTGGTACACCTCGGGGGAGGGAGACTTGCAACGCTGGAACATTCACAAATTATATTAAAAATAAATATCAAACAGTATAGTACGCGCTAATGTCAGGATCTACTGGTCCGATTTGAAAAATTACTTTTTTGTTGGATATTCCATTTACAGAGGAAGGCTTTAGGCTATATAACATTACGCTGCAACCAATAGTTTTTTAATTTCGCGCGGACAGAGTCGCGGGCGAGAGCTAGTCACAAATTTGGTACTGCAGATTGAGGTGATGAACATCTCTGTGATCCAGCTGCTCGTTTGCCTCCTTCTCTTATAAGAAAAAATATACGTTATACCTTGTTATTTCTAAACAATCTTTATATTACAAAATTTGAAATTAAAATATATATTTCATCGCAAACTACTTTTTATAAGAACTATTGAATTGTTTAAAACATGACAATTTCTTAATTATAATAAATATATAGAAAATCAATGAAATGTGCAATAAAATGTTAGCTTTCATAATCTTACTAATATTATAAATGTTTGGATGGATGGATGTTTTCTACAAGGTATCGTCAGATCAGATACATGGATCTAGCTGAAATTCATCATAGATGTAGAACATAGTCTGGAAGGACACGCAGGCTACTAAGTTTTTTTTTAATTCTTCACAGATGGAGTCGCAGTCGACAGCTAGTATATAGCTTGAGCTAAAGTGATTCTATAAGGGTTCCGTTTTTTTTCCTATGAGGTACGGAACCCTAAAAATAGAGAAATATAAGGTAGATTTAGTATAAAAATAGTAGATTGGCTAAATATTAACCTGTGTATGTCTGGGCGGAGTGATGCGGAACTCCTTGCGCTCGGTCTCCGGTCTGTAAGTCTCGAAGAAACGGAACCGGTCCGAGATGTCCGCGGTCTCGATCTTCACATCTTCAACTCGGTCCGCAGCACGTACCACGTCTTTTGGTACGAACGGCTGGAATATTCATTCATCAATTATAATACTATACAAAATTATAATTGGAAATCTTACTAATATTATACATGTATGTATGGATGGATGTTAGAAGGTATCTCCAGAACGGCTGCACTTTTTCATAAAGTTTTTTGTTAATTCCGCACGGAGGAAGTCGCAGGCGACGGCTAGTAATATAATAAATGCGAATGTTTGGATGGATGGATGTTTGAAGGTCTCTAGAACGGTTCAACAGATCTTGATGAAATTTGTCATACATATAGAACATAGTCTGGAAGAACACATAGACTACTAATTAAGTTTTTATTTCCGTGCGGACAGAGTCACGGGCGACAATTAGTATTATTTAGTTATAAAGTTAACTTACAATCTCCTTTCTCTTGGGTGCATCCTGTGCTGGAGGGGAGACAGGTAAATTCTTGGCATTTGCGTCCAGCTCCAGGAAGATGGATCTAGATTTCTTTGCTATACCTGAAATAAAAACATAGTAATTTTTATCCAATAGCCAAAGAGTAAGGTTTTTGATATAAGTTTTTATGTAACAGTCTAGAACTTAAATCATTGAAGCTATTTTGACAAATGTGGTGTCATTAAATTCGTCTTCTTCTCCAGAGTGTCATAATGTATATTATATTGCCACAAAACACATATAGTAGGCGTGAGAGATGAAATAAAAAAAAATAAAGATTACGAGTTTTAATCTCATTCGATTTAATTTTTTTATTGATAAATATTTTTATATATTTCCGAGTAAATACTAAAATAAGAAAGAGTTACATATGGCATTCATTTATATAATTTTAGTAAAACAACTTTATTTTAAAGTGATGTCAATAGATGGCGCTAATTAAGTTTTTTTTAATTTCTCTTAAATTAAGTTAAATTTATTGACTTAATTGCCTCTCAGAGTACTAACCTTCATTAAACAACGCTTTATCATCAATATCCCTGTTTTTGGGAGGTTGATTTTCATCATTGAAAGCGCCATTTTCAAAGCGCTGTTTGATCTGACGCGCTTTCTCCGCGTCCAGCTCCAGCTCGCGGCAGATCTTCTCTGCTGATGTCTGACCTTATATATACATACAAAAAACATTAAAACTAGTAAAAAAATCTAGTAAATACTAGAAATTAGGTCATTATGACACCGAATAAGAGAAACAAATTTTTTATAAGTACCTACACGATTTTTAGGAACAAAACTTAGCTTAAGTCCTCAATCCAGTACCAAAATTTATTTTCATTAATTAAATAGGAAATAAGGCATAAATTTATAAAACAAAAATCTTACTTAATATTATAAATGCGAATGTATGGATGGATGTTTCTTAGAAGGCATTTCCAGAACAGCTGAATGTATTTTCATGAAATTTGACATATAGAACATAGTCTGGAAGAACACAGGCTACTTATAAAGTTATGTGTTGAGGACGGTGCAGACGGAGTCGCAGTCTACAACTAGTATATATAACTCACTCTGTTCACTCTGCAGGACTGATTGTTCGTACATCTCCTTGATCTTAGCCTGCTTGCCCTGGAAATATACAGAATAATTATAAATTTATATTCTTTTAAAAAATAACTGTACTTTCTCAATATGTTAGATATTTTGACAACCAATGTAAATATCTCTGACATGTGTCAAAATTTTTGACATAAAACTAAGTCAATCAAGATTTAAAAAAAAATATATAGTTTCTATTTTACGGCGAAAAGACAATTATAAAATATACAATTTTTTTTTCTCCTTCTGTCTTTAACTATACCCTAATTACTCTGTAACCACTTCTCCTTCTTTTTTTACATGTTTCGTATTTTCCCCTTCTCTCTCTCTCCACACATCTATATGTTTCTCATTCACTCTACCTATTTCACTCTATCATTTTTTCTACATGTGTGTTTTTCTCACTCTCTTCCTTTTTCTCTCCTCTCTCTCTCTTTCTCTCAACATGTTTCTCATTTTCTCGCTTCACGCGTTTATTACTTTCTAACCATTTTTCTCTCTACTTGTTTCTCATTGACTTGCGCTCTACCGGTTATACTTTCTCTACATGTCTCTCTCTCTCTCTTACTATCTACCTTTTAACACTATACCAATTTATCCTTGTTTATCATTCTCTCTCTCCACACGTGTGTTCTACCCATTCCTCTCTCTACATGTCTGTCTGCGTGTCTGTGTGTTGGCGTGCACTGACCATGAAGAGCCTGGTGCGGATGTTCTGTATCTCCTGCTTGCGCTCGCGATGTCTGTCAGCGGCTGCGTGCTGCCCGGACTCGAACCTGCCCACTATCTCGCTCATGTTGCAGAACGACACCGGCTGCTCGCGACTGCTCGTCTGTTTGTATGACTTCTTTAGTACTGAATCTTCGTCTGGAAAAGATAAACATACATGTGGATGTTCCAAGATATTTTTTATATAGAAATGGCGAAGCGACTGTCTGCAGGCAAATGGAAGAGACATAGAAAGGGAGCATTTCCCTTCCTATGCGTCCCCTCCATCATATATCTATCTCATCTTTTCTTTATAAATAAAGGTTAGGTTAAAGAGTTAATTATATGAGTTCCTATCACATTTTTAATAAAAGAATGTATTATTTTGTAAAAATTGCTGAAAAAAAAATATGAATTAAACAATATGACTTTAGTTACATTGAAATTTGGGTTAGATTATAAAATGAAGACATACCATCGTCGTCTTCCTGTTCACTAGAGCTGTGTTCAACTTCAACACCGTTCAAATACTCATCAGATATGCCGATATCCATGCCTTTTGCTTTGAACCTGAATGAAATAGATATTTCAAACATGTATTTTTAACCCTTTGAACGCCGGTGAAGCATATATGAACGTTATATGTCTACATAAATATGTGAAGACTATAAGACTTTCGGAATAAGTATTGTTATTTATAGAAGTCATTTCGCAAAGCACATAATAATGTTTTCAACAGCCATGATTTGACAAAAATCCACACGTTAGAGTCATGGTACTTTTTTTATAACAGAAGGGGGCAAACGAGTAACGAGAACACCGAGGTGTTTAACGATGTCCATGGACATCAGCAATACCAGAGGAACAGATGCGTTGCCATAGAGATGGTGATACGTTCGCTTCTTGAAGGACCCTTAATCGTATAAGTTGACGCGTGTTTAAACTAAAATTTATTTGAAATATTGTTTTATAATAAAGCCTGTAATTTCTCGTAATATCTATTTGGATATTGGATTGAAGTTACTACCTTAGTAACGCTATCAACCTTAACAATTAGCATCAAAATGTTGAAAATCAAATAGACAAAAAACACCACGGTTTATAGCCTGTCCAGTAAATGAAAAAACAGACTAACCTTTTTAAAAATATATCACAAAGATTATTTGAAACACTTTAAATTTTCACACAATAAAACACACACACTTTTAGAATTGCTAATTTTTTTAACTATCACGTTATTTTCTTTTTTAAAAACACTTAAGAACGGTTTTTTAAATTTTACTAAACTGTTCCGTTCAAATGCGTGTTCATCGAATGTTTTTTTGTGATGAATGTGGTTTGTTGTACAGATGTTATTGAAATTACAAAAATAGAATCCAAAGCAACCGACGCCGATGACGCAAGCTATAGTGTAACACGATTTGTATATTTTAATACTTGAAATATATCGAGGTTATTAATTTGTTTATGATTAAAATAACTTGCTTGGTATTTCTTAGATGTTTTTTTTATATCATAAGGTGGCAAACGAGCGAGCGGCCACCTGAAATCGCTGAAATAGCGAAGTGACCGTTGCCCATAGACATACGCAATTGCATATGCGTTGCCTACCTTTAATCAACGGAGGAGAGGATGCACAGAAAGAAAATATTTTCCCTTTCCATGCATCCTCTCATCCTCAAGAAAAATGGTGGGAAGGTAAAGAGGACTATAATTAGGTCTCCGGGACGCACACTCATCAGACTGTACGCGGAGTTTCTTCCGCTTTACGCCTGTCTTCTGTGTGGTCGTGGTATTTCACCGGGCGAGCCGGGACAGTTCCTGCGAAGATGTTAAAGCGGGCTCTACCACTGTTATAGATGTATAAAAAAATAGAAATAAAAGAAAATAAATAGTATCTTAGCTCTAGTAATTATAAAGTTATGTCGAATTAAAATGTATGAATTATTTATTCCCATTTTCTTTTTTATTACGTAAAAGATATTAAATAAAATATTATCAAGGATCAAGAATATTAATTTGGACTATATCCTGGAAGATTATGGAGTCGAAGTGCAATTAAATTTGAACTTTAAATCTTAAGTATTTTAAGTTTAAAATTATATAACTATGTTGTTCAAATAAAATTAATGTCCTTAAAAAGAAACGGAATGTATGCAGTCCAAATATTCTTACTTTCTTTGAGTGACGTCCATTTTTATTAAAAACAAACTTTTTAAATTAACTATTTTAAGATAAATGAAGTGTTTTTTTATTTATATATCGGTTCCTAGTCTCTTAAATAGTAAATTCGATAAATTGACCTATAGCTTATAACCAAAACCTTAGGTAAATTCGGCTCTTGACTTTTAAATATACATGTCGCCCGCGACTTCGTCCGCCCGGGAGTAAAACTAAACGTAATTAGTAGTGTTCTTCTAGACTATGTTCTATATGTATGTCAAATAAACATACATCCATCAAAACATTCGCATTTATATAGATAGATATAGACTAGCTGTCGCCCGCGACTCCGTCCGCGCGGGATTAAAAAATAGATGCCAATTCTCAGACCTCTCAGAGACTCGATACGCTCACAAAATTTCATGAGAATCGGTCAAGCCGTTTCGGAGGAGTATGGGAACGAAAATTGTGACACGAGAATTTTATATATAAGATTAGTTAGAGGTAAAATCTTACTAATATTATAAATGCGAATGTTTAGATTGATGGATGTTTGTTAGAAATTATCTCTAGTATGGATTTCGCTGAAATTTGGTTTAATTGTAGAAAATAATCGGAAAGAACACATAGGCTACTAATTATTTATAATGCCACGGGGAAACTCACGCGACAGTATAAGACAAAAAGTGTTTGAAGGAATTATATTTAAATTTTCTTAGTTCTAACGTAAAGTGATGTTTGTCTATGGATTGGTATCCAGGGTAGAACTTACTTGGCAATCTTAGACAGTAGTGCTGAAGACTTCTCTCTTGGCGCCCGGGGCTCCAACACAGGAGGTTCGGGGGTCTTTTGCGCTGCTCGTTCGAACACCTCGAATCTAGACTTCACGTCCAATTGCGCTAATTCTTCTAGACCTAAGTCTGGTTTGTCTGAAGCTAGAATTAATATACTATTGTTACAAATGCGAATGTATCTCTGTCTGTCTGTCCTTCTCTTACGCAAAAACTATTAAACCGATTTAAATTAAATTTGGTATACATATAGTCTAGAGCGTGGGAAAGGACATAGGCTACTTTTTAACGAGAAAAAGGGGTTGTAAAGAGTTGAAAAGGGGGATGAAAATTTGTAGGAAAGTATAATACTTACTTGAAGTATACTTTCCGGACAATTCAATTTTTGTAAAAATGTTATCCTTAAGGGTGCAAAATAACCATAGGGGATGAAAGTTTGTAATATAATATGTGAGGAAATTTATGCTTGTGAAATGAAAGGGATGATGGGTTGTAGATGTCTCTATCTCTTCAGTCATGATGTCCACTGTTGGAAAGGTCTCCCCCAAAGATCTCCACGATGATGAGTCCTGTGCTACCCTTATAATACTTTAGTTAATGACACCTTACCTCTGACAACATCAGGGGGTAGTTCCACTGGATTACTTTCGCAAATTATCATCTGATGTTTCTTCGGTGCGGCTGTAATAAAATGTTACATATCTTACTAATATTAATGCGAATGTATGGATGTTTGTTACAATCTATCACCAGAACAGTTACATGGATCGCGCTGAAATTTGACATAGAAGTAGAATATAGTCTGTAAGAACTTTTTTTTTAAATTTCGCGTGTACAGAGTCGCAGGCGATAGCTAGTCATTAATTAGGTTAATTATATTGTAGGTTTTATATATTTTCTGAGGGAGCTAACCGCGTTTGTAAGGATTTTCATCTGATTAGTTTCCTTTGATAGACTATTTAGTTTTATTGAACACCGGGTCAGATAAGTTTATCTGACTATATGACATTGTGGGTGGGTAGTTTTTAAAGTAAAAGAAATGTTCACCTACCGTCGATTTCATCTTCATCATCAACTGGTTTCGGCTCAAAGAGTTGCTTGAAGTGAGGCTTGCAGTACAGCGTCGTGTGGTCGCTTTGATATGTCTCAACTCTGCAATATTTTATATTTAAGGTATTGTCATCACTTTCATTATGTTTGGAAGAAAAGAGACAACAATACAGAGCTGTTGAATTTTTCGGTACCGGTACCGGTACGGACCAAATATACAGTTGACTTGTAGTCGCTTTGCCTCTGCTGACTGAGTAGACAATTCGCGTCGGCGATTCAATATTAGTTTGGAAGACTTGCGTCGCTTTGTGTACGAAGAGGCTTATTCCACTAAGCATTTATTTCCTATTTCCACTATCGATACTACGACTACTATAAAGGATCATCATCGTCAGCTCACACTGAGAGGATTCAAAGCCTACGCCAAGTTAAGGCTGACCCAGTGCGTGTTGACTTCACACATATATCTTTTAATTTCTTCTCAGATATGTGCAGCATCACCATGTTTTCCTTCACCGTAAGAACGTCGGATAAATGTACATATATAAATCAAAAATGGAAAAACAGATAAGTACATGGCGGGATTCAAACCCAGGACCTGCAGGTTACAAGTCAAGTCCTTTAATCCCTGAGTCACCGACGCTCTATAGAGAATAGTCTCCTGTAATTTTCCTCTCTACTTACGTGAGCTGTTTGTTGCATTGTACGCATCTGAAGCACTCCTTGTGCCAGGCACGTCTCTCAGCCTTCACACGCTCCATAGCGTACACTGGTCGCGCACATTTCTCACATTGTGGGTTGGATTCCCCGTTGCTTGCTTTTAGCTTTTTATGTAGCTTCTCTGAGCTTTTCGACTGGAGAAGAAATTTATTCAATATTCAATAGTTTTACCATGGGTTTCTGAGACTATTATCTCTGTATAAATTCGTAATCCCCGTCATTATCTTTGACAAAATAGAGTGAACAATATGTTTTAAACGGAGATTTTAAACTCAGAAACCCACGGTTATCAATTGGGTTTTTAATTATTTACGAGACCTTGCTTCCAAAAAACAACAATTGGAAAGACCACGAGTTAAGTCGGAACATTTTAATGGAAACTAACTAAAGTGGGGTTGGTAAGCCATATTACTTATACGCTGGCTTGTAAGTCTACTATTCTTATGAACAACTCTGGTGGTTTAAACTTTTAGTATACTCCTGAAGAATCACACATCATCAGCTCACTATACCTCCCCACCAAGGGGCTCGGAGCCTAAGTTAGGGGTGACTAGGCCATAGTCAACCACGCTGGCCAAGTGCGGGTTGGTTGACTTCACAGATATCTTAAAATTTCTTCTCAGATATATGCAGGTTGCATCACGATGTTTTCCTTCACCGTAAGAACATCGGATAAATGTACTTATATATATCGGAAATCGAAAAACACATTGGTACATGGCGGGATTCGAACTCAGGACCTGCAGATTGCAAGTCAAGTGCTTGACTCCTGAGCCACCGACGCTCTAGACGCCTGAAGAATACTTTAACCTTAATTTTTGCTGAGGGCAACCCTAAGCCTAGATTTAGTATGTTAATTGTACACTAAGGGCTTCCTAAGAAATAAAACTTACAATAGTACTTACCACTGATATAGACCCTTCTTCCTTATGTCGTTTGGACTTGGTCTTCTTCTTGACCTGTCTCGTCTCAGTCACGTGCATTTCTTGGAAGCTGTGCCGTGACTCCTGCACCAGGCTCTGAGTCTCCAGGCTGGCCGTCACTGTCGCCATGGTAACGTCTTACTGTAACAATGGAAAGTAACGATAACATGGCCAACTAGCTATCGCCCGCGACTCTGTCCGCGCGGAATAAAAAAAAACTATTGGTCGCAGCGTAATGTTATATAGCTTAAAGCCTTCCTCTGTAAATGGACTATCCAACAAAAAAGATTTTTTAAACTCGGACCAGTAGTTCCTGAGATTAGCGCGTTTAAACAAACAAACACTTCCTCATTATAATATTAGTATATATTAAAGTGATCAAGTTTACATCTTACTAATATTATAAATGAGGATGTTTAGATGAATGGATAGATGTTTGTTAGTAGGTATCTCTAGAATTACTAAAAGGATATTGATGAAATTTGGCGTAGATGTAAAGCATAGTCTAGAAGAACACATAGGCTACTATTAAGTTTCTTTTAAAAGCCAAGTGGTCAGTCGTGGGCTTTAAGCCCTGTCACAACACAAATATAAATACAATCTCATCAACATTGCTAAGAGAATGATGATTAAACTATTTGCAGCGACGTTCGCTCACCGCTGCCAAATTGCACAATAATATGCAGTTTCGTACCAATATCGTACTTACGTACTGAAGACGTAAAGGCTTTTGCAGAATATCAGTGTTTATACACCCCAGGGGTAATAAACATATATCTGAGCAAATGCAATCGCCCGTAACTCGAATTAAAAAATAAAAAAAAACTCTACAACTGTGCCAAATTCCGTTGAGCCGTTCCGGAGATACCTTCAAACATACATCCATCAAAAAAATATAATAGCATTTACAATGTTATTAAGATTTCACAGTAAAAAAAAAGAAAATCATAAAATCTCACTAATATTATAAATGCGAATGTTTAAATGGATGGATGTTTGTTTGAAGGTATCTCTAAAACGACTGAATGGATCTCGATGAAATTTGGCATACATATAGAACTTAATCTGGAAGAACACACAGGCTACTAATTATGTTCTTTTTAATTCCGCGGGGACGGAATCGTGGCCGTCAGCTAATAAGATATAAAGGGAAAGAAATGAAAGTCGCAGAAAGTAATAAAAGGTGTATGACATTTACGATTACGATGAGTTTAACGAGAGAGTGGCGATTAACCAAATACCGACCGTATTATCTGGTAACTAGGGTGACAATGACATATGAAGAAAACAGAACAGTCTTAAAAAATAGAAAAAAGCATAGTACGTAGTTTAAGTGATATGAATTTTATTAACGACTAACTATTGTCCTTCGCTGTTTCGAGTTAAAACAAAATATAGTAATAAATATAGCTTATGTCAGCCGGGGATAGTGTAGCTTTCGAATAGTTAAATAATTTTTCAAATCGGTTCAGTAGTTTTTGAGTTTTTTTGTCACATAGAATAAAATCTTTATATTATAAGTGTAGCTTACTTACATTGTTTTGAAATTGACGATGCGAAACAAAAGCTAATGTAGATATATGCACTGTCTTGTTGAACTATAATTAGTAATCAGACAATGTAACATGTCTTAATCACTAGACTGACGACAAATGAAGACCGTAGGTATATTAAAAATAGCATTTGTTTAGAAGTTTTTTTGTTAAAATATAAATTACATTAATTGAGAAACGAAACATCATACCTTATTAAGGAAATTGTACAAACGGATACATATTGTACAGAATAATGGCATAACACTTTTTTAATAATAATTAAAAATCTTTTATTATAAATTAAATAAATATACAAATATGTTTAATGAAACAACAATACGTAACAAATTTAAGAGGATTTTTTCTCAAATGAGGTTGATTAAATATTTTATAGGAATGTCCTAACACAACAAAGCATCCATGGTAACCCTACCTGGGATATATTTACAGACATCGGGCGCCGCGCTAGAGTCGACTCGGAAAAGTCAATCTTCTAAATTTATCCGTGGCCCAATTAACTAACTGCAACTCGACACCATTCTTACATCTGATTGTACATAGGGTACATTATTATAGGGGTGGACAGAGATATCCATTTAATTACAGCTACCAAAGTAAATCTACACATACATAAATTATATTTACTTAGCCTTATTTCAGAATATCGCTAATCTGATCCAACTTACCTTACTTTTTTCTTACTAATATTATAAATGCGAATGTTTGTTTTAGATTGATGGACGTTTGTAAGAACGTCTGCATAAACTCGCTGAAATTTTGCATAGATGTAGTTACATAGTCTGGAAGAACACAGGCTACTAATTAACTTTTGTTGTAATTCCGCGAAGTCGGAATCGCGAGCATTATGACACTCATTTTTTTAAAGAATAGAGATAACAAATTGATTTTTTAAAGGTCTTTAGGCAATGGAAACATATGGTATTCCTACATTTTTGTTTCTGTCTACCCAATTAACGAACGGATGTGAAACTAAGGTACTAATTACAAAGTATCTTGGTGTTACGATTTCTGGTTTAGTAAACCTACTTTTAATAAACGTCTTAATTAATTCGAAGTAGACACATTGTGTTTTATATTTTTAAAAATTGAAGTAGCGAAAGTTAAATGACTTAGGTAAAATTTTTTTGGAAACGATAATAAAAATAAATAGTAGTAGTAAGTAAGGAGAGCGTCGGTGGCTCAGGGGTCACTTGACTTGCAATCTGCAGGTCCTGGGTTTGAATGCCGTCATCTACCAATGTGTTTTTCGATCTCCGATTTACATATGTACGATCCGACGTTCTTACGGTAAAGGAAAACATTGTGATGCAACCTGCACATATCTGAGAAGTAATTCAAAGATATGTGTGAAGTCAACCAACCCGCACTTGGCCAGCGTGGTTGACTATGGCCTAATCACCATTAACTTAGGGTAGGCTCCGAGCCCCTCAGTGGGAACGTACAGTGAGCTGATGATGAATAAAAGTAATTTTTCTGATGACTATGTTTTTTTGCACACTATGTATATTGTCTTTGAATTCGTAAAAGTAGAGTCAGCATAAAAAGTTTTTAGGTATTGAATGGATATGTTTTTAAGTGGTTCTATTTATTTAATGGAATTACAGTAGGTTTTTGAAACCAAAATCCTTGTTTAAAGATGACGGGGATGACGATATGTTTAATATAGAGATTTTAGCCTCTGAAATCAACGGTTAGAAAATTATTTTTTCAAATAGGATTATTAATAGTTATAAATTAAATGGTCATGTGGATTACTAGTGATTAAAAGTAATCAAATGAAACAGTTTGGATAGATGGATGGATGTTTGTTTGAAGGTATCTCCAGAACGGCTGAACGGATCTCGATGAAATTTGGCATAGATGTAGATCAGTCTGGAAGAATACATCAGCTTTAAATTAAGTTTTTTTTTTAATTCCGCGCGGACGAAGTCGCGGGCGATTGCTAGTAATACATACATTTAGATTTGATTTATAGATTTAATCGTGTAAACAAATGATAAAGGTATGCTTAAATATTGAGATATAGGGTTGTCTCTTTTATAGTTTGATCTTAGTTCTAATTTTATAATAGGGGGTTTGACATCTTCGTGTCTGAGTAAAACCTTATTTTGTTAATCCTTTCATTCTCTTATAGGATACAATATTAAAAGTTAACTGATTTTTTTTTTCATTTAGGGTTACCAATCTGGTTGTCGTTGTTTCGTTAATATTCGGGTCTACGTTATTTGGCAACCCTAGGTACAGAATACAGTGGGACGTTGGATATTCACACTCGGGGTGTATTTATAGCCAAGTTTCATATCGGAGCGATCTCCCACCTGAATTCCAAGCGCGTCATTAAATGTTTCACCGCTCGTATCGCGAATGTAGATTTTTTAGGGTTCCGTACCTTACGGGAAAAAACGGAACCCTTATAGAATCACTTTGTTGTCCGTCCGCGTATCAAGCTGGAATTTATTTTATTTCATATGACGATGAAACAAAAACAGTTTCATACATTTTATGCAACGGTTTAGAAGATTCTTAATCATACGAGGTAAAAAGCCGTGTTGGTTTGGAAAATGTCTGAAACAGAACTTATACATTTTCCGATTGGATCAATTAAGACATAAAAGGCATTAAAACAAAACAAAATCATCATTCGTAACCAAGGATGGTTTTCCTACGTTCTGGGCGGAATTCTTTTTGGTTTCGGCCCCTTTATATCCGACACTTTCGTCCTGGGCGGTCGCTCTACCTGCCCTACCCTAATGCCGGTAACACAGAGGGGTAAAGCAGAATCAAAATGTTTATGAATGAAATGCTGAGCAAATCCTTTCCCTGTCTTTTCTCAGCTAGTTACTAAAGTGTGTGTGTATTTTCTCCGACAGTTACTAAAGTGGCTTTTGTGTTTCAAAGTAATTGTTCAGGTTAGTACATCGTAACAGCAAGGAATCGGTGCACGAA
Source organism: Papilio xuthus (assembly GCF_000836235.2). NCBI lineage: Eukaryota > Metazoa > Arthropoda > Insecta > Lepidoptera > Papilionidae > Papilio > Papilio xuthus. Next base: position 1,025,086 of record NW_013531079.1, on the reverse strand, counting down.
ATACGAGGCGTTACTATCTTTAAACTTTAGCGCTGGTTATTTTGGCACCGCGACTCCGATCCGAAGTGCCAACATGTCGAATTAAATGTTCGACCAACAATGCCCTTCACCTGAACTTTAGGCTGTGCACTTTGCGTGTATTCATTCAAAGCATAAATATATATGTAATAGTAAAAGTATTATGCTATTTATCGTCGGTTTCTGAGACCAATTTTCGTTCAAAACATTTTTTAAATTTATCTCTGTTTTCTCAAAGATGACGGTATGTTTTACTCAGAGATTTTAGTCTTATAAACGCGGCAGTCAGTTTTTAATATTCGTAATAAAAACGGTCGATTATTAGAATTTTATTAGAATATCCGTACCTCATATGTAAGTAATGCTTGAGCAGGATTTTTTCAATTACTTTTTAATACGAATACAAAATAAAATGTCCGTTGACTCTGTTATAAAGGAAACAAGGTCGTAACAATTTCCACGAATGTGCCTCGTCAAGTTGTTTTAAAATGTTTATGTTTGCGAGTGAAGAAATTGGCGCGCGTAATGCTAACTATATTTAGATACAATACAAAATCGTAATCGAAAAAATACAAAACAAAACCTTTTAATATTTGTGTTTAAGAATCTTTAAAAAAATATAAACAGTCTAGCTGTCATCCGCTACTCCGTCCGCGCGGAATTAAAAAAAATAATAAGTAGCCTATGTGTTCTTCCAGACTATGTTCTACATCTATGTCAAATTGCATCGAGATCCGTTCAGCGGTTCTGTAGATATTTTCTAGTGAACATCAAAACATTCGCATTTATAATATTAGTTTGAAAAATATATGATTTTTTTTCTAATAGATAACTATAAGAGAGCTAAGTATTTTTTGTCTATGACCTTTTTATTGATAAAAAGACAAAGGATCATGCGGGTGAACATGTGCAAGTATTAAGAACTTTTGTCAAGCGCAACTCCGTCCGCGCAGAATTAAAAAAACATAACTAGTAGCCTATATGTTCTTTCAGAGTACATTCTATATGTATGCCGAATTACATCGAGATCTGTTCAGCCGTTCTGGAAATACTTTCAAACAAACATACATCTAAACATTCGCATTTATAATATTAGTAACACAGTTTTTTTTTCTCTAATCAAATGTCTTGACATCTTGAAAGCAGCGCCAGTGACCGAGAAATTGAGGAGTAAAAGATTCGCGTGGTTTGGACATGTTATCCGAAGGGATGATGATGATATAAGCAAAAAAGTAATGAGATTGAATGTGAATGGCTACAAAGGTAGAAGACCAAAAAAGTATGGAATGACTGAGTGAAAGCGGATATGCGTAGGAAGGGGTAGATTCCGATAAGACGGCTGATAGAGATGTATACAGGAGTAGTACATACTGTGCCGACCCTCGATAGGGATTAGGGCATGATGATGATAATGAATCAAATGTCTTGACATTAAATATATTTAGCTTTATGTATACTAATTTTAACTTTAGTGTTTAACAATAAAACGATATAAACATTTTACGGTGAACACAAATTAAAGTTGTAACAAAAAATATTTTTGTTAGCGAATTTTATGTTCTTTGTAATTTTACAGTTAATTTAAGATCCACCCAGAATCATAAGGTTATTGAACTCATCATTTGATAGACTGAAAGTTTTGGTAATTGTCCCGATTTAAAGAATTTTTACTAATATTTTTATTGTTACTGCGAAAATTTAAAAGAATAGTTGAAATAGATAATTTAAAATCTGGAATAGGGTACTATATTTTTAATTCCTCGTGGACAAAGTCGATAACGACTAATCACGTTCCATTTAACAGACCTAATGTTACCTACACTTAGAAACGTTTAAGAAAGACATAAACTCTTTATTCGCAGCCACATTTGTTGAATTCCTTTCTTTTCTCTTGAATAATTTATCCCATGAATACTGTTTTAATATATCATCTATGAATATAATGCTGTAAAAATAACTTAATGTATATAATAAACAAGATACCGTCATCTGAGTTATGTGGGTTGATTGCGTAGATTACATTAATATAGACACTAGCTGTCGGCCGCGAATCCGTCCGCGTAAAATTAAATACAAACTTAATTAGTAGCCTATGTGTTCTTCCAGATTATGTTCTACATCTATGTCAAATATCATCAAGATCCGTTCATGCGTTCCGGAGATATCTTCAAACAAACATCCATCCATCTAAACATTCGCATTTATAATATTAGTAAGAAATTAAAATTATATTTCAATAAGAGTTACTTAACTCTATATTAATTATTAAGTGACTAATTATAATAATTAATCTACCAAAATAATACTATAGACTATATATTAAAACTAAACCAAACTAAAAATAAAACTAAATAAAAAAAATCGACCCCAAATCGCTGCGATCGCACGGTAGGGTTCCCAAGAGGCTGGCGGCATTTCCCCGTTGGATGGCCAATTAATATTAGTAAGATATTAAGAAGTAAGATGCATTTGGTTTTGTATTTTCAATTATAATAAAAAATTTAACTTTAACTTCTTTTATTACTTTACCGTTTACAGCTTCGTCACTATATCAGTTTAATAACAGCTTCGTCACTACATCAATCATTACAAAGTAACACTCAATTTAAAATTCATTGTTTTGCCAAACATATCTTCCTTTTTTTTATTTAGTTCGATTTAAATAGTGAATATATTAATGAGAGGAGCGGATAATAACGCGTTTTTAATTTAAAGTAGTTTTCATAAAAAAAAATCATTTTCACTGCAGACAAAACAAAATAATATTTTTATATTTGTTCCGTCAAATAGATTAAAGAGGAACTACAATATGCGTGATCGTTTAGAAGTTAAAACCATCTGTGTGTAAAAAATTTAGAAACGTTCTTAAATTTACTAGACTAGACTTAATATCTTAGAAACAATGGCTACTAGAATTAAGTTTACAAATTAATACGATTTTAATTAAATCGCTACAGCCTATAACTATAACCTCTTCCTGTAACATTTTAATTTGGTCGTGCGCACGCGCATTTTGTCGGACATAGCGTGCTGTCGCAGTGAAGACAATTGTCACGATATACTTTCATCAAATCTGCATATCAATTTACAGTATTATTCGATTTTACTAATGAACTAGCGGTCGCCCGCGACTTTGTTAAGACATAATAGAAAAAAGTAGCCTAGAATATGCCCGCGTATATCAACCACCATACCGTCTAAATCCCTTCAAAATCTGTTTTTCCGCTTCGGAGATTACGCGAAACAAACGGAGCCTTGCAGATAGATAAACAATTTTAATATATATTATTTGATATTACATACAGACAACTCCAATTTTATAAATATTAGTAAATCTGCTAATAATTTATTATAATAAAACGAATCGAATGATATACAATTCATCAAAATCGTTTCATTAGCTTATTGGTTGACAAACAAACAAAGGTTACATACATAATATTTACATGTATTTAAAACCTAACCGTCCTGAGTCAGTCGGGAAATAATTCGTTCTATTGTCTAAAATTATTCAAACTTTCGTGAGACATTATACCAAACTGATATATAAACGTGGTTAAACACTCACGTATATTCGTCCGGTGGCGGCACCGACTAGTTTCGAGCCCATCGGGGGCCCTTCATCAGGATGAGTGGTACTGGTATTATTTCGTGGACGCGGCCCTCAGCTCACTCAATTAAAATTATATATTTAATCAAAAAAGTATATAAATACGTATATAAGTGTAAGTCAGTATTACGTTGTTTTTGAGTATATTTAAAATAGCGTGGGATGTTAAGACATGGAAAATGTCCAAATCCCAGTAACCAAATAAGATTTACGTATACAAATTATACGTAACATTGAAAACATAAAATTATATTACGAATTTCATAAAAACATTATAATACTAAGATTGTACTGGAGCCCTAATTTTAGTCGTATTTCCCTTGCCATCCTTTTGTTATAAGAAAAGGATGGGAAGGGAATTGACGGAGTAGGACGCAAGGGGAATCGTTCCGTTTCGGTGTGTCCTCACTTGATTACATGTACGCATCACATTTGGGTTACCAGTGTGTTCTACCCAAATTATATTATACATCTATGCCAAATTTCAGCGTGATTCATGCAGCTGTTCTAACAAACATCCATCCATACATTCGCATTTATATTAATAAGATATACTTAAGTAAAATATCTATTTCAATACTGCAAGTAACAAGGCCATTTGGTCGGTATTTGAATAACTTCACAGGTTTCCACTGAAACCTTAAAGGTTAATCTATAATATCCAGGTGTTATAATGCTTTTTAACTGTTAATTATTAACTTAATATACAATAACAATGGTAGAGCCCGCTTTAACATCTTCGCACGAATTGTCCCGGCTAGCCCAGTGAAATACCAAGACCACACAGAAGACAGGCGTGAAGTGGAAGCAATTCCGCGTTTCGTCTGATGAGTGTGCGTCCCGGAGGCCTAATTTAGACCTCTTTCCCTTCCCACCCTAAGAATTATAAGGAAAGGATGGGAAGTGGAAATGGACTTTCCGGATGAGAGGATGCATGGAAAGGGAAGATATTTTCTTTCTGTGCATTCTCTCCTCCGTCGATTAAAGGTAGGCAACGCATATGTAATTGCGTATGTCTATGGGCAACGGTCACTTCGCTATTTCAGCGATTTCAGGTGGCCGCTCGCTCGTTTGTCACGTTATGATATAAAAAAATTACGAGATAGCATATTCTTTTTATATCATAATCATAAGGAAGCAAACGAACAAGCAACCACCTGAGTTCACCGAAATGATGAAGCGACTGTTGCCCATAGACATCCGCAATTGCAGATGCGTTGCCTACTTTTAATCAACGGAGGAGGCATAGAAAAAGAATATTTCCATTCCTACGTGTCCCTCTTTCATCAAATCTGCTTCCCCTTCTCAGGATGGGATTCCTTATCTATATTAATATTAAGTGGAAGAGTTTGTCTGTTTGTTTAAACGTGCTAATCTATGGAACTACTGGTCTGATTTAAAAATTCTTATTTTGTTGGATAGTCCATTTCTAGGGGAAAGAATATATAACATTTCGCTGCGACCAATAGTTTTTTTTTTCATTCCGCGCGGACGGATTCGCGGGCGACAGCTATTAAGAAATGAGTGGGAAGGGAAAGAGGATCAAATTAAGGCTACGGGAACGCATACTCATCAGACGAAACGCGGTATCACCTCAACTTTAAGCCTGTTTCCATCATTTAATTATCCATCGTTATTTGTACTAAAATAACAAATAAAGTCTGAAATAGAATAAGGTCGAAACATAAATCTCGCTCAAAAAATGCTAAAAATAAATGAAAACGTACCATTTCAGTTTGTTTAAGAATGTTAACCGAAACACTTTGAACTAATTTCTAAAAACTACACAAAAATAAACCCGGTCCCGGGAAAAATATAACGTATGGCAACATCCAATGACATAACTCTGATCTATAATTAGAGGATCGGATTGCGGCAGCGCAAGCGCATCGTTGCAGGTGCGTAGTGTTGCCACTTGCGAAAATGTACCCCGAATTTCGGGTATTGAACCCGACTCCCTGGTTATACCTCAGGCCGCGGCGTTCTGCCAAATGTTGCCAGGTGCGAAATCAATTAACGGATTCCATTCCGGCAGGATTTGAATCATCTTTTGAACTGCCTGTTATGATATATTTTAATGTCACGACATTAAACTTTCTCACTCGGTTATTGGCAATACATCAGAGGTTATGTAATTATAGATTACTAGCTGTCGCCCGCGACTACATCCATGCTGAATTGAAAAAAGTTGCCTATGTCTCCTTCCAGACTATGTTCTACATCTATACCAAATTTCATCAAGATCCTTTGTCACATTCTGGATACATCCCAACATTCGCATTTATATTAGTAAGATATCGTAGTTAGTTGTAACAATTTGTCTCTGTTTTTTACAAAGGGATGGATAAGGATGGATATGTGTCACCGTAAAAGATTAGTAAAAAGAATGGTTAATTTTTATCGACAATGTCGATACAAACGACAGCGACACATCACTATTCCATGCAAAATAAGGCGTGGGTTACGATGTCGTGTGTAGTTTAGGGTAATAAGTATTAAGGCAATTGGATACTGGGAAATTACTATAATTTAATATTTATATTTTTTTATGACTCCAATAAAATAGTTGGGTCACGTATATCTTACTAATATTATAAATGCGAATGTTTAGATGGGTGGATGTTTGTTAGAAGGTATCTCTACAACGACTTCGATGGAGGATTTCGATGATTTTTTTTTAATAAGGTGGCAAAACGAGCGAGAAATCGTTGCCTATCTTTAATCGACGGAGGAGATGATGCAAGTAAAGAGAATATTTTCCCTTCAAATGCATCCTATCATCCTGAAAATGCACTAATTTGGTATAGATGTAGAACATAGTCTGGAATACACGTACACTATAAAGTTTTTTTTTAATTCCTAGCTGACGCAGACATGCGACAGCTCCACGTAAAGACTTAGGTCATCTGTCTTTATCCTTTACATGGATTTATATTAGGTCATGTAACACGATACTTCCATCATTGTCAGTTCATTATATTAATGTTACCCAAAATGACTAATGTTTATAAACCATATATGTTTTGTCAGTTGGCACGCGTTTGCCCCGACTGAGTCATAGGTAGTCAAAGAAATAAATTTACTATCCACTTACGTTTATGCTGTCACTGTAAACATATATACATTAAAGTATCAAATTATTATTGAAGACTATTGCCTGGGCTTCGTGCGTATAATTAAACATGTAGATTGTATGTATGGGTTTTCACTGAAGATCAGCGCTGAGTGGTCCAGAGAGGAACACCCAGCATACAGCTGAGTGAAACCTTATCCGGTCAGCATTGCAACACTCTTCTGCTTCTTATTAATTGTTTTGTTTTTATGTGTTATCTTTATATATATAATTCTTCTGTGAGTGTGTATGTCACTGAACTTCTCTCAAACGACTGGACCGATTTTGATGAAATTTTTTGTGTGTGTTCAAGGGGATCTGGGAATGGTTTAAATTCACAATTTTGTCCGCTGGACAATTTTTTTTTAATTAATTTTTAATTTATTAGTAGTTGTTGATTTTGGAATGTTTTACATTGGATCCGACAGACGGCGCTACCATCGCAGTGTCAAATTGTCGGACAACGTCTGTCGGGTCCGCTAGTTATTTTGTGATATTTTTGCTTATCGTGTTGTGATACTGTAAGGATTAAATGTTATTTTATTTATATGTCAAATTTGTTAATAAGTTGTGTAACAAAACAATATTATCCCACCCAGAGTGTATATGATTTAATTAAAACACTTTTTCTATATATTACTTCTTACTTATATTATAAATGCGAATGTTTACATGGGTGGATGCTTGAAGGTATCTCCAGAACGGCTGCATGGATCTTACTGAAATTTGTCATAGATGTAGAACAGTCTGGAAGAACACATAATCTACTAATTAAGTTGTGTTAATACAACTCGGACGTAGTCGCGGTAAACAGCTAGTATAAACATAAAACACTCGATTGATTGACATAAAAGCCGGTTTCCGTATAAATTGCATCACGAAAATAATTAAGATGTTTGTGGGTTTAATGAAAAACAGGAAACTACAAATCGAATTATTATTCTTGTTTGAGTAAACAATAATTCATTGTTTACAATTAACCATAGATTATAAAACAATAGGGGTAAGTAGGAATAAAAAAGTAGGAGAATCGGTGGCTCTGGAGTCAAGCACTTGACTTGCAATCTGTAGGTCCTGGGTTCGAATCCCGCCATGTACCAATGTGTTTTTCGATTTCCGATTTACATATGTACATTTATTACGTTCTTACAGTAAAGGAAAACATCGTGATGCTGTACATATCTGAGAAGATATTCAAAGATATGTGTGAAGTCAACCAACCCGCACTTGGCCAGCGTGGTTGACTATGGCCTAATCACCCTCAACTTAGAGTAGGCTCCGAGCCCCTCGGTGGGGACGTATAGTGAGCTGATAATGAAGTAGGAATAAAATATAAATTGCACTTTTATCAGCTACTAATATCTTTTTTTTTAATTCGACGCGGACGGTCGCGGGTGACAGCTAGTCTTACTAATAATATTAATGTTTGTATGGATGGATGTTTGTTTGAATGTAACTCAAGAACGGCTGCATATAACTCGCTGAAATTTTACATACATATAGAACATAGTCTGGAAGAACACGTAAGCTACTAATTAAGTTTTTTTTAATTCCGACCGGACGGAGTTCCGGGTGACAACTAGTTTTTTTTTAATAAAAGAGACATTATAATCCAACTAACGTATCCGACCCTTTGTTATCGCAGTTGTAGAAAGTATGAAAAACCTATAAGTGCATGGAAAATTATATATAAAACAAAACATGACGAGACAGCCACAGCACCAGGAATTTGTGACACATTTTTGGCTAGAGGTCGGTAATGATCTTGTTTAAATTTAGCAACTTACCCCTACCGGGTCAGATAAATTCCCCAGTTCATATGTCCACCGGGTCAAATAATATTACCGGGCTATTTTTTTTTTATGATTAGACGCAGACGGATTCACTATGACATCTAGTTTCTAAAAGAGACGGATTATCAGTCTGTCTTTGTCGTGAAAATATTAATTATTAACGCTACGTGCGGTACACTGTAGACTAACTGTACTCAGAGTCACCGAGTCTTAAATTCGTTTCGCAAAAAATATCCGTTATTATTGTGTTCACTAAACCATTGCTCCAGATTTAAATTTGAAACGTTTGATATTAACGCGTGATCTTCGCGTCAGTTTCCACTGCAAGCAAACATGTAGAAAAACATTACTTATTCTTTGGAAGAAACATATATGTTCTTTTAGGTATGTCGACAATTTCCAATCTCCGTAAAATACTTACTAATATTATAAATGCGAATATTTGTTTTAAAGTATCTCCAGAATAGCTGCATGGATCTCGCTGAAAGTTAACATAGTACTATTTTTCGCTGGGAGTCCAATTAAAAATGAACTTAATTAGTTAGCCTATGTTCTACATCTAACAAACATCCATTTATCAAAACATACGCATTTATATTAGTATCGTTAACGCAAGATTTGACCAGACTATTAAAGATGTCGTGATTTTTGTAATAAAAAACCCCCATGTCATTGCAACGGTTGTCGACCGAAAGTTGCGTACTCAATTGGCTGCATTGAACATTGAATTAGGTATGTAAACATTCATTATGACCAATAATGTTTGCCTTACGAACTTATAAACTTTATTGATTGTGCTAAGGGCTAACATACGGAATGTTCAACTATGTTTTGTAGTATATCGACGATCTGAAACTAAAGGAACTTTCAACAATGTTGTATAAATTGCTAGAAACTTTATTTCCCTACTAGACTTTGATCTGTTGGAATTAACAAAAAACTCTGTAAATAGACTTTGTGTTCTTCTAGACTATGTTCTACTGTGTCAAATTCCATCTTGATCAGTTAATCTGTTTTAGAGTTACATGGTAAAAACATCCATGCATCAATCTAAAGTCCCCGCATTCTTTTACGCCAGTCTTTCCCAAAGTGGGCGATAACGCCCCGTTGTGGGCGCTGCAGGTCTCAAGTTGCTGGTTATAGTAAAAGTTTCGTTTAGAATTCTCAAAATATTACAATAATGAATGTTATAGTGGTTTTTAAATATGTGAAAATATGGGAGGCGCTAAAAAAATATTTATTCTCAAAGTGGGCAGTAGACAAAATAAGTTTGGGAACCACTGGTTTACGCCTAGCTTACAATTAAAATTGTGCGAACTCGTGGAATGTTCTAAGCCTTATAGATGTTTGAAATTAACATTAAGGTAACATTAATTCATCGATGATAAAATCCGTATCAACAACTAAACATTGATGTAAGAATAATTTATAAACAATAATATATATTCACATTGTATTAGATAAGTTAGCGTCATCCTACATAAAGTATAATGATGTCCAAACTTTATGAAGGTTCGAAATTACGCATGCGACGCTGAAAACATCCACCAGTCGTCCCACTCAACTATAGAATTTCACTGCTGTGATTATTGCCAGTAAAATCATATCCCCAGCAATGTGATGCTTGGAATCCAACCTAAATGACTAGCTCATAGACAACCATGCTGGTCCAATTCGGATTGGTTTAAGTCATATGTGCAGGTTGTGTCACAATGTTTTCTTTTATCGTAAGAACGTCACATGAGTTAAGAATACTAATATATATGTCTCTGTTGTTATCAAAAAGAATGAAAGAGACACTAAAATTAGTTGACTTACACAGACTTGCGCACTTAATCACGAGCCGTTATAAAGTTTGGATCTTGTAATACCATACAATTAAGTGAGTAAAAATAACGGTTGAGATGGCGACTGGGTCAGGAAGACGTGAGTCAACCTTTTTACAGCCATATCACCATGTTCCGTTTGCGAGGTATTAAGGTCATCGCTTATTAGATGGCTACGCACCGGTGAAACACGGTTCACGAGGGACGTCATGAGATGCCGAATTAGTAAGCAAGAGTGGTAAAATTCACAAAAACTAGACCATCTTCTGCTAAACATTGTGAAAGTAAGAGGAGGATGCTTAGGCATATAAGAATTCTACTAAAATTACAAATTCGAATGTTTGGATGGATGTTTGTTTGTATCTCCAGAACGGCATTGATGTACATAGTCTAGTAGAACACATAAGTTACTAATTAAGTTTTTTATTAATACCGCGCGGACGGAATCGCGGACGACAGCTAGTATTCAATGAAATTGACTCATGATTCTAAAGTGAAAAGTTGAAATAAAGTGACAACTCACTCATCTTAATAAGAATGACTGAGCACTTTCTTTGACTTTCCTTACTTCTGAAATCTCTATTAATGTCTAAAATATATTTTTAATAATCAAATGTTAGTCGAAATAGTAATCCCGAGTACAGTAGAACCCGGATGAAGAGCTCCGGGGACGGCAAAATTTTTATTGCTTATAGAAGTTTCTTTAACACAAGTTTCTAACTTATGGAAGTTGTTCATAAGAACTGGACAATGATTCCATTTTCATAACAAGTTCATAACACAATTACTTATTTAGTTAGCTACTTGTGTTATCATTAAACTTTAAAAGTATCCCCAGAATTTTAACAATTAACTCTACTAATGGGATATTTTATCTTATAGGCTACTTAACCCAGACATGGTGATAAGGTGGTAAATTATTCATATACAGGATGACCTAATAAGTGAATAACTAAAGAGTGTTCTATTTAGTTTGAAAAAATATTTAAAATGTTAAATAATGTACTTATAACTTTATTTCATTTGAAAATTATTGAACAAAAACAAAGTAAGTGTCTTTTAAATTTTGTTAGCTGTTTTAGGATATTACAATATTTTAGCATACAGAAGAAAAATAGATATTTTAAACATACTGTTGAAGCTGGATATGTCAGAAATCTTTATAAGCGACAGTTATTATATGGTCCCAACAACCTCAATAAGGTGAGAAATTCTTATTAGAGGAAAACCTTATTCAGTTTTGAATGCTTTGATTGATTTTTAAAAGTTTATTTTCATTCCTATTATCTTGTAAGATGTAAAAATAATCATACTAATTGTTTTGTAAATTAGCTACTCCACATTCAACTCAAGTTAAAAAATAACTAATTGAAAGAGATATTTAGATAAACAAACAATAAAAAAAAATATATTTGCTTTAAACTTAAATTGTTATTTAAAAAATTAATTAAATTCAAAATTAAGTTAATCCATTATCTACTTTTGGTATTATTGTAATGAATTAATCAAGTATTTCTTCAATTGAAAAAGTTTATTATTATTGAAAACTTTTTTCGAGTTACATAATTTACTGAAAACATTCAGAATAAGAATATAGGCTAAGGTAAAACAATTTCTATATTCAATTAGCCTAACCCTCACCTACTGACACATTTCTATTGAGTCATTTTCAACTAGATCCATCTTTGCTATTTTAAGATACTGAAAACGACTAACATTTTTTTTGGTTTCAAATAAATTTGCGCGCGCAAAAAGAAAGAAACAAAGACCATACTTACAATACGGTCGACGTAACAACTTCGGAATGCAACGAATGCATCAGATGATACAAAAACTTTTTTTCTTTTATTTTTTCAATCGTATATCACAAGCATTTCCGGATAAGTAACGAGTTAATGTGCGCAAAACTTATAAAAGTAATCGGCTGTGTTAGTAAAGTTTAACGATGCGTTAAAAAATAAAGTTTTCAGTCAAAAAACTTACAGTTTTCCCTTAAATTCACTACATAAAAATACTTTATTCAAATTAAACTACACTCACGTTCACTGTCTACACTACTTTA
>NW_013531079.1:940898-1011568 GCF_000836235.2 Papilio xuthus | reverse complement strand
AATTTTTAACAAGACCATAATAAGGCGTATTAGCGCTTAGAAGTTACCACTAATTTAAACTTTTATCTAAGAACTTTAAATTTCTTCTAGTTGTTCAAAAATTTCTTAGGTAATTAGCGTAGAAGAATATTTTTTTATAAATATAAGTATAAGAGTAAGTACTTTATAATATTATATTTGTATTATTTTGACTAATTCAAGTTAAGGTGTCGATCTAAAGAGTTTAAAAGTATAGATAGTATTACTACGGCAAAACAGTGTCTAATTTTAAATTTACTACGCATGTTTATAAAATCTTTTAATAACGGTTTAATTTTTGTCTTTGTGTATGGTAACACTGCCGTGCCATAGATGACGTTGGCGTGGCGCCAAATTACATTTGGTATCTTATAAACATGCTTTTAAAAATGTTATTGGAAAGTTAAATAGCTAGTTGTATTGATATGAAAAGTTGACACGAGATTAGAAAAATATTGCTATTTAAAATAGAGAAATTTTGCATATTTATTACTCTGTCAAAACTATGTGCTATTTTTATTTTATAGGCGGGGCAAGACGCTAATTAAACTAACCAAATCCAGCATGAGTTTTATGATAAAATACTATTAACAATTAGAAAAATATTTCAAAAAATTATTTATTTCAAGCCGAGAAAAACGTGAGCTTCGAGGATAGGTTAATATTAATAATAGTGACAGAACAATTTCAGTTAAGATGTCTACCTTCATATGCATTCCTTACATTCCAATTTTCAATTACTAGTTCGATATATTTTTAAATATAACATTTTACACACGACTGACTAAAATATAACGTTTTATTTTGCCAAAGCGATATGTTTTCTTATTGTAGCATAATGTATGCAATTTGTTTGTATATATGTTTCCTTTAATATAACCGTTCGTGTTATCAAATATTACATAATATTCACACCTAACAATCATTATTTGCTCCGATAAACCAATAGTGATCCTAACTGTACATAAAGCTTTATTATAAAATAAAATCTAGACTTTTAACACTAATTTTAACTAAGCTATGCATTGCCACTTACATTAAATCGAATTAAATCGAACGCCATCTTGTCGTGCGTAAACAAAATGGCGACTGTATTGTTAAAATTATTTTTTGTTATTCGCTTCGCTCTTATTACCAAAGCGATTAGTTTTTATATGATTCGTATTGTCTGGGAGTTTTAATGATGATTTTTTTTTGATAATTTAGAATAATGGTAAGAGGCACATTTTAAGTAGTTTGGTTATCAATATTGATTTAAGCTTATAAATGTTACATGATGTTGATAAAATTAAAATGATCACGTCAACTAAATAATGAGATCTTATCTCATTGAAATCGGATAAATTATGAGATGATGTTGAATGAGATACAATCGTTCAAGCGCTAAAACCAAGACGAAGCTCCGCCGAGTTTGGTAGAAAGTTCCCCGATGCCGCGACCGAACATGTTGCCAACCTAAAAATATAAACAAAGAATTTGGCAAAATTGTATTATTATCTTACTAATATAAAAAATGCAAATGTTTAGATGGATGGATGGAAGTTTGTTTGGAAGTATCTCCAGAATGGATGAACGGATTTTTATGAAGTTTGTCATAGATGTAGAACATAGTCTGGGAGAACAAATAGACTATTAATTTTGATTTTTTTTGTTCCGCGCGGATGGAGTAGCGGGCGTTGGATGTTTTATGTATTTCGTACTTAGTTAAAAAGTGGTCACTAAGGGAAACCGTTATAGTAGATTTCTCGTACCTTTCCAACGACTGCGCCGACGTTACCCAACTTGGCGTCTTCTGTAAGAGATTCCAGTTTAGACTTTCCGCTTCTAGAACCCTCTTCCGACCCACCGTCCTCTCCACTGTTAAAACACATAATCACTTTAATATTACAACATAGTGGAGTTAGATGGACGATGTCTGTATCTCTCTCTCTTACGTTCTCTTATTTGTCTGTTAAATATCCTGGTAAAAATTAATATTTCTGTAATGAACTAATGAGTTTAGGAATATAAACAAAGTAACCGGTTTACACTATTCCAGCACAGTTGGATAGGAGCGAATGTCTGCAATGGACTGTATTGGTTTACTGGCACCAGATAATGTTTACATTATGCCAGTTGGAGGCCAGCGCTGTATTCGGACGCTACTGTCCTATGTACAGCTGAATTTGAGGGAAGGTGGCAACAGACCCTGCGTCCTGCTGCGCCAGTAGCAGGCTGCAGGTGGTCTCCTCAGCGTGCATGCGCGCGGCCACGCTCTGGTACACCTTGGAGTTCAGCTTGTCATCAATCACGCCTTGCAGCTCGAAGTCGCTGTACATTTTCTGCAAGAAAACTTCGAATAGTACAATACTTGTTACATTTTAATTTACTTTAATGTTGAAGACCACAGCTTGAGAAACCATTAAAATGATTTCGAAGTATTTCTTAGTATTCCGGCACATTATATCGCAAATACTTTCTTTTCTATCAAATAATACATCATGCTTCTTTTAAATGGACTAATCTAAAAACTAAAATCTCCATATCTTAGATCTTTGGATTCCCCTTACCTTGAGTATGATGGAGAGGCAGGCGACCTGCTGCGGATGGAGAGCGGGCCGCTCACCCAGCCACGTGCTCACCATGTTCACCTGGATGCCGTACCAGTGCTCGAATAGCTGCAGGATCCATAGCTCATCTGTCACCTAGTATACAAGACACATTCTAGAAGCTTCAAAAGAAAAGACTGAGTTGTTGGATAGTGATTGTTGGATCTGGTCTGACTAATGACATTTACGGTGTTTAATTTAACAGAATTAAGTTTCTTTTGATTCGTAGTTATCCTCTCTGTACCCTAATTATTAGTCTATGAATTTTATAGTCCATAGAAATAATTATTTTGACTACTGTTGTAAACCATAGTCATAATTTCAACTGAGTGACTCTTTAAAATCGCAGTTTACCTTCGACCTGATTTGGTCCATCGAATTCCTCATGAAGTTAACGTAACCCTGGCCGATGTCTTTGCCGGAACCAGAAACATTGGCTATCGTCAGGATAGATCCAATTAAACTGAAAATAATATAAATTCGTTAAAATCTTAATAAATGTTGATAAAAGTAATAAAACGTGAACATTGTTGAAGTTAGTAAATCGAATAAGGAAATCACTGATTGTTGAATTTACAATAAGACGCATCCTTGACGAGTGCTCGGTTAGTACTGACTAACTCAGAGCGTTTTCGATACGAGACAGTGTGGCCAACATTAGCACACTAGCGCTAAAGATTGCCATGCTATAGTGCATTCCCCAAATATAGCAAGCTAAGGATGTACTTACCTTCCTTCATCGAACCTGGCGATCTTAGCCAGTGTGGCCTCGAGTACTGCTGACAGTCGTGTTGTCATCCCCGTCGACATTGCCAATAAACATGCTTCAATCTGGGCATCCATTTTTGCGTGATACTGGTACTAGAAGGAATCGTTATTATGTACTAAACATGAACGATAAGTTGGTAAGTGGGGATTCATTAATCACCCCTCAGGGGGTTCTAAACCCCATTTGAGAGGTTTAAAAAAATTCAAATTTTATACTATTTAAAACATATGAAGGTAGTCCTCCATAAGTGGCTAATTTATGACAATTAAATATTTAATTAAATATTATGGTAGATTTAATTATATTTTACCTTTTGAAGTTGAGGAAATTAAAAGGGGCTTCGATATTTAAAACAGATGTTGATACTTAAGTAGTTCTAAATTTTTTGTGTTTTTTAAGGTTCCGTACCTCATAGGAAAAAAACGGTATCCTTATAGGATCACTTTGTTGTCCGTCTGTCTGTCAAGATCCTTTTTTATAAATAATACTTAATCAAATGTTCGTTGGTTCAATCTTTGATTTCAATAGAAATGGATGGTGAAGAATTATTACCCTAATACTTACAGCGAGTGATGGATCCATGGCCTTGTAAAATAAATATAAAAGAACGAAAGACATGCAGAAAATTAAAATAAACATAAAATTAACAAAACAACGGAAAGAAATAAAAACAAAAATAAAAATGCAATCTAATTACTAGATTACAAAACAATAAAAGTAAAAAATCTACTAAAACTCGGATTAGTAAAACACTGGATTAGTAAAGTTATTAATTACATATTTGTTATATTACAAGCTGTCCTAAAAACTTCCCGAAGAGCACGAAACTAATCAGAACCACGACCGGACGAACATACATGGCTTAGCCGTTTTATAAAAGTTGTTGTTCTAAAAAGGTTTAATGTTTTAGTTGTAGTCCCAAATCCATAGTGTGATATTTTGAAATATGTTAAAATCGATATAAAAAATTCTGTCCTTATAATTTATAGTAGTTTAAATTCATCATATCTGATTACTCACAATATCAACCCCCTCAACGGCGCACAGTTTGAGCGCTTGGTTCTTGGCATCCAGCGCCACGTTCACCATCGCACACGTCTCCGCCGGCAGGATGTAGTCAGTCGACATGAACGTCACGCTCTTCTTCAGCCAGGACTGGAAACAGTAATGGTTTTAGCTCTTCTAGCGACCTGAGCGACATTTCTTCAGTACCATCTTTTTTACTATGACTTTGGGAGGGGGGGATTATATAAACTGTAGTTCGCAGACCTGTGACCTAATAACTATTATTTCCAGTCATTCAGAAATAATCAGAGATGTTAACATACTTGGAAGGATGCTTCGGTCTTCTGTATACAAGTCTCCATCATATCTGATGCCATCAGCTTGAGCCGCTGCTCCAGGTGCGAGCGGAAGTCGGGCTCCGGCCAATGCAGGTCACGGATGAAGCACTGCAGCGCGTCCAGCTTCCAGAACAATTCCTCGCTTGTTGAACAACCGTTACTGAAACCACAGAGAAAATCCATAAGTAGATAGTTTAGTATGTGACCTTCAAGAGTGTCATAAAATTATATTATACATGGACTGAAGCAAGGTAGAAATAAAAATTCCATTCATTTCCTATCAAACCAACCGCATTTGAAATATGAAAAAACGGACTACAATCTCTAATCTACTATTAAAAAGATTTTTCAACTGCTTTTTCCTCTTACCCTTTAATTTCCCATCGCTCCTTCTCGAATCCCTTGTGCAGGGATTGTGCAATGGAAGATTCCATCAGGTCTACGTAGCGCACGACCAAGGGGGCAAAGGTGTCACGTAGGTGCTCGTGGAATCTACCTCCTTTGAGATTATCTGTAAGAATATATTATACAAAAAATTTAGCAGCTGATTTTATTGTAAAATAACCTAAAACGGCTTATCCAATTCACTTTTCAACGCCCTTATTTTCTATTTTCCTTCCCTATGTTCTTTTCTTCTACTTTGTAAATGTTTGTAAGGTAGGAACAGACTACATAAATATTTGGCTACAAATTATCACACTTTTTTCTTTCATACTCACCATCATTTCTCAAATAATCATTCAATATTTGGAACAGAGGGAAGGAGTCCCAGGTATCAGGAGGTTGTTCTGACAGCACGCGGTCCATATCGACTCCGAACAGCGCCCAGAAGATCTCCGCGTGTTCCACCAGCAGCTCAGAGAACCACGCGAATGCCTGGTAGAAGACAGCAATAAGAAGAATTACTTTGTGAATAACATTGATCTGGTCACCAAGAATTATTCAAATTAGTTTTGGTTATTTTTAATAACGTTATGGGAGATTCTAAAACATTTTTCTTGCAAAATCACCTTGAATTATTTTCTGGTTTCGGTGTAGACCCAAAACTTTCTACCAGGACCACTTTGGGAATTACTGATTTAAATGACTATTGGACTTGCTAGATGGCGCTGACAATGTTTATTGGTCGTCAAATTGTATTTAAAACATTTTCTTACATTACCTGTTTTGTAGCGCAAAATGTTTGTGAGTTTGGCTAAAAATTAGATAGTTGGCATATTTTTTTTTGCAGTCTTTTAGCAAATTTTTCTCATAAACATTTCCATGTAACGTATAAGAGCATGCTTTCCATGTAATACATCAAAATCATAGATAAGATATATTATTTTATCTAAATAGCTTTTTATTTTTTAATAAAAGAATTAAAGATGCATACTAAATACTACTCATGGTATGAAATGGAAATTATCGGAAATGGGGTGGAAGGAAAACTAATAATAAGAAATGCGCTAAATGATGTAAAAAAAAGAAAAAACAAATATAAATATACTGTTATATAGAGTAAAATTAAGTAATTTTGGCGGCTAACAAAAATCACAACGCTAAAAAAAATATTATAATCGATTAAAAAATCGATATACTATCATTAATACTAACTTTTATATCGATTTGACAGCTGTCAAAATGACAGTTACTTAGTGATATAATCTAGTGTACGGATTGAAAGCATATTAATTGTATATTTTTAATAGCAGCCTAAGTAAGCGATTAAATCGTTGTGTGTCGTAAAATGTACAGTTTAGTTTTAATGAAATATGTTTGTGTTGGTACTATATGTTGTGGGGGATTTGGAAATTGTTATAGCAACACTTTTCATTGCAGACGAAAGACAAAAGTTCCCTGCCAATTCTGCCAAGTTATTAAAAACCATCGATTAAGAAATTTTGAGCCCTGAATGAAAAGTATACGTTTATTTACCCGACACTCGCCATAAATAATTACGATCAAAATTTTAACTATGCATTTAAAGATTTCACCCAAAAATATTAACCCCGACCAGTCATTTTTTAATAATTTAAATTATTTTAATACATCGCAAAACAGTCACACTCGCTTACGCCAATTTTAGTCAAATTCTGCACTATTTGTAATTTAATTGTTGACTATCTTATTAAGTACAAAACATGAAAAATTAATACTCGAAATTAATTTAATTTTTAATTCCAAAACTATTTAAAATGATTTAAGATACATTTTAATTAAGACAAAGTCCTATAGTCTTAATTAGAGAACTAATAGGATCAAAAAGAGTTTTTCAAAAATATTTTTTGTTCTAGTTATGAAAAATCTCGTTATTTATATACAGGAGGTTCGAAAAAGCATGCATAAAATCGAATTTTTTATTGACCACGGGCTTTAAAAATTATTTTATAGGCATCTAGAAAATACACATTGTATTTCGCTAGTTTGTTAGACACGCTCTTTCCGTACACCCTGTATAACCGAGTGTCGAGTAAGTGTAAAGAGAGTGTGAATGTTGAATAATATAAATCGATATCGTGATCTATCTAACATCTAAATGATATCTGGTCATGCATAGCTTTCAATTTTGAATTCTAACCCTAGAACACCACTGCAGTGACAATTGTATATATTGCCATCGCGTTCATTCTCACTGATAAAACAGAGACAACATAACTTTTAACACACAGAAGACAAGTTAAGTGGAAGCAATTCCGCGTTACGTCTGATGAGTGTGCGTCCCGGAGACCTAATTTAGTCCTCGTTTTATTCCTATCCTTATCTTACAAGAAAAAGAGAACCCATTTATAGGGAAACGTCCTCTTATGTACGTCCCTTCGATTAAAGGTAGGCCAACGCATCTTTAAATGTGACTGCCGCCGTTTTTTTTTTGTGACTGATTGCCACTGTTTGCCTTGAGGAGGCATTTACAGCTTCACCGGGCTTGAGGTGACCGAGCGCAGATGGCACTTAGCCTAAACCTCGTTTAAAGACTGCCACCGTATCTACTTCGCTACTTTTGACAAATTCTCTAGCTCTTTAGCCAGCTTAAATATAAAATATATGTTTTAAGACAATTATCACTGCAGTATATTCAAGCTTTCCAAGCGAGTGTCGTACAGGCTACGCCCCAACAAACAAAGGGTGATCCAAAAAACTGAGTGATAATGGATACCGAGTGAATAAAAACTTTGACAAGTGATTCGTATTCAGCCGAGCAATGAACGAAAATTTTGTAGTAGTTACATTTTGTTGACCGCTAGAGTCCGGTTTTGTGTTATAAACCTGTGGAGAAATAAAATATAAGATAATAGGACGTAAAAAAATCATAATTTACTTAGCGTAGTTTCGAAATCGACAAGTGAATATGCTTCAAATTATCTTCTAGGAAAATGAACCTTGTAAAATACAAGTTAAATACAGTCGAACCTTTTTAAGCGAGAGTCCAAGGGTCTGCGATATTTCTTCTCGCTTAGAGGTTACTCTGATGCAAGTTTTTTTTTATATTTTTTTTTATAAAATATTAGCAGATTTTTTTTTAAATTTACTAATATTTCTTTAACCATTCCAACTAAGCTCTAGGCTTAACCATTAGGCTATTGACGCTTTAAATTAAGTTTTTAAGTTTTAAGTTTCTCGCTTATGGAGGCGTTTCTCTTATTCAGTTCTCGCTTTCTTTGACTTTATATCGAAAATTAACAAGTAGAGAAAAATAAAGTAAAAGCTCTAAAACATCTTTAGTTGCTTTATCAAAATATTTGTTATAAATAGATTCACTTGACGATTAAGCGGACACAAAGTTTTAACTAAAATTTTAATTAAAAAAAACTCACTTTCTAAAAAATCTATTGATTAAGAGCCTTATGTTTTGGACTGATTGTGATAATTTTTTTAATAAATATATTTGGGCTCTATTCAATGATTTTGATAGACAAGTAGAAAATTAGATTTTTTGCATTTTATAACCAAAAATAGCCAATTTTTTTAACAAATAAATGAGCTGATAATATTATTTCTTTAATTTTTTTTATAAGACATAGAGAAAACAGTCTCTAATGAAGATTATAACGTGAATGTTTTTTAAAAAATAATGTCGATGAATAAAAAAATCTTAAAAAAAACTATTGTAATTGAAATCTCATATTTTTTGTAAAAAGCCATTTTTTTTCGGAATAAATTTGTAAATCAGTACAAACTGGCATATAACATCTTTAGTTTTATTAGAAAAAAATGTTAACAGCTCACTTTTTAACAAAAAAATAAAACTGCCCGATCATTCTCCACACTAATAGCGAGACAGGAGAGTAGGGTGCTATTCCAGTGAACACAGACAAATTGCGCAGCAAAACTTTTTACAATACAGTCTTTAAAAACTATAAACTTCAACTATATAGCCTTGGCCACAAAATTGTGTCTTTTTTTTAATTAAGTTAATTTATTATAAAAAGTTTTGCTTTTATAAATACCACGACATACATTTACACATATATTATTTTGATATTTCGAATTGTAAGTAATAAATTTTCCTATTCATTTTAAATGTTAAATTGTCTATGACTTACATCTCGAAAATCTGTTATTATCTATGGTTCGTGTTACAATACCTCGGCGTAATGTTCTTCGTTTTGCTGCAGCAGGTCAACACATAATTCCGCTAGATGGATCAAATCTTCTAACTTCTTTGCTGGTGTCACCATTGTTTCTCCTCTTAGATCCTCTATGAATAGAACAAAAAGAATAATGTTTAAACTTTTTTAGTTGCATTTATTTTTAAACTATTTTTATTTCAAATTTTTTTATGAACAACCTTCAACATATCTTTGTCCTTATCATTGTCTATACGTCATTTTAATTATGATTTTTTCTATACCATAGCTAAAAAACAACAGCCTGTACATTAACTAGTCATTTTTTAATTTAACTTACCTTCAATATTAGCTTTCTGGCTAAGTTGCGTGTAGTTAAGTAGAGCGGCATTCTCTAGACTTGTCTGAATCATTGTCCTGACTTCCTCTGGTGCGACAGGAGTCACCACATCCTTCATCAGAACACGCTCCAGTAATGATAGAGTCGCCTGGAATTATTTATTTAAATACCTTGTAATTACGCACTTCCTACAATTTGGAAAAGTAGTTATATTCAAACTAAAATACGAACCTTGAGCGCACCTTCCGGTCTTCCGAATGGGAACGCGTATCTAAAGTTGGTGATCTGATGCTGGAGGAGTGTTTTCAACCTGTCCTTGATCTCTGCAAACTTCTCTTTCTCTTGCACGGTGATGCTGCCCACACCATCGGGCCTGCCAGGCAACGTGGCCGTACTGTGAACCACTTGTTATGTGGGGCTTACTCTAGTAGGGCACAAGCGGGATAGGGTCGGATATGGTGTTGGCGGTACAAAAGTATTATCACTCCTCCTCCTTTATGAATACTAACAAAATCATTAATTTAGATTTTTTGTTGTTTAAAATGAAATAGACCAATAATGTGTTCAAAAATTTGGTCCTTTGAGTAGGAAATAAATTGTGTCATTAATGTAAGTTAATTGTATTTGCACAGCCAATCCCTATGATCCGTAAACAGAAAAAGTTAGTATGAAGAACAGGTCACAAGTAAGTTTGCTAAGCACACGTATACACATAAGGAGTTAGTCACATTAATGGTTTCTTGCATTAGAAAGTGGAAATAAAGATCGTAATTTACTAATAGTTTCAGGTTACACAATTTGTGCGGCATTCAAGGGACGTGGTTATTTTATTTGATGCTGTGTTTTATCATCAGTTTTATAATAATCGTAATCAAAGTCAAAATAAATGAAAAGTCAGTATTGCTATCTTTATTTCATAGTTAGGTTGTGTTTGTAGACGGTGCATTTAGTAGACCAAATGGCATACTTAAAAATCACATGTACTCATAATTTTTGAGTTTAAAGTTAATTATAGTCTAAAAATCTTCAGATGGAAGTAACAATTATTTTTTTAATAAAAATTATTTTTTTTTAACACAGCTTCAAATATAAAAAAATTAAATAACAGTTAAACAATCAATCACATTTACTAATTTTTCATATAAAAGAAATAGGATTATCGTTAAATATAGGCACGTAAAGTAATAAGACATAAATAGATATGTAGGTAGGTCCAAAATAGAATGAGATAATCAATACAAAAACCCACAAACAAGTGTTATGTAAAAGTACTAACCTAACCTAACATAACCTAACAATAAAATACATTTCTTATACTACATTCAACTTAATTTTTTCAATAATTAAATTATAGTTAATTTAACATTAATCACTTCTAAATTATTTGCCAGAATATCAAAAGCTGACTTTATAATCAAAGGAGTCAAGTATAATAGAAACAATGAAAGAAAAACACTCACCTGTTCCCATGGACATGGCTTGCGCAGAACGCGAATGAGTAATGCATGAGAGTTGGATCAACAGTCTGTTGTCCACTCTCAGCCACATCCAGGAGATCAGATAGATAACAGAGGTGACGGTAGCAACCACGGACACCGTATCTTGCGCAGTATTCATCCAGCACGAAGACTTGACCCGGTGAAAACCAACCCTGGAATACAAAGGGTTATGAAGAGGATTTTTGTTAAAATAATGCAAGGGTACCATAGAAAATTTAAGAGATTCTAGATTTGAATTGGTGAACTAAGGTACTACAACTCATTTTGAAGTATAGAATAGATTTTCTTGTAAGATAAACGATGAAATTCAACTTGTAGCCTTGATGACCTTTTATGGATTCTTCTAGTTTTTACGAATGTTATTCTTTGTCTGTGGTAAAAATTAAATCCTACCAAAGAGCAGTAAGGATCTTGAAGACGGTACTTGAGTGTCAGTGACTGCAGGACACAGAAAAGCTGATGATGATCGAATTGACATGGATCCGCTTGGATGTAGTCTTCCATACCATGCTTGCGAGCCTTGTCAGCGTCTGGAAAGGATAGAATTAAATTTAAGGACCTTCTAACCGATTTATTGTATATTATAGATTAAGAAAAGTTCTAATTTTTCTAATCTATGAATATTTTAATATCCAAATAGTCAAAAATAGCAATATTTTCGGAATATTTTATCTTTCAGTTTCAATTACAATTGCCAGGATTATTTTACTTATGCTTGGTCTGCTTGTCTTAGTATACACACCTCCCATGATCTTAATATGGGTATCAGATGTGGTTGGCGGCGTTGGCTTGTGGCTCTGTCCAGTCGCACGATACAATGCCATCACCCACAAGTGACATTCGTTCTCATCACCTACACCCATCAGGACTGACTCTCCGTCACGTACAGCGTTCATGAAGTATTTCGCTCCTTCCAATTCTAAATGATTAAAATAAAAAGAAATGGTAGATTTATGTACCGTATACCGTTTAGCAGTGCTTGGTGCATTGGTATGGATAGGAATATCAAATTTTGTAACATATATATAAGGATGGAGACAATATAAAAATAAGTCTTACCTTGACCAACCATCAGCTGAGCTAAAATAATAGTCGAAAATAATTAAGTTATTAGTAAATTATTTTATAAAAAGTAAAAGTATTAAGTATCGTAGTCTGAAATTCAAATCAAACAATATCTTACCACTGGCCAACTCAATATAATCTACAGTGAACCCATCAAGTTGCATCATTTCAGCTGGCTCAGACTTCTTATCTTTGTACGAGCAGAGCGCAAAGGTGTACTGGCTGACTTGCACCAACACCATGTATCGACGCTTCCATTTGCGCCATACATTTTTACCAATCACATGGAGGTATCTAGAAGGAAAATTGACCACAAGTACTTATGACAAGAAGGAAGTAAGCAAGTACTTGGAGTAAACGGCCATACAAGAGAGAGGGAGAGAAACACTTTTTGTCTCAGTCACACTGCAGCATATGATTCAGACAACGAGTGTCCCTTTCTTTGGTCTCTTGACTCCTCTTAAAAGAGGTACGTACCCACAATGCTTCATATTTAAAGGCTTGTCCATTCTACACGCAATCTTGATCCTCAAGTCTTGATCAGGTAAATTCTTTGGTACTGTCATACGATGCCATTCAGGAGCCTAAATAAGCGTGTAAAATTATTTAGTTAAAGTTTAAATAGTTATTGTATATGTTAGAGAAATTAGGTTTGTACTAATGGGGTAGACAGAGCTGAGACATTTTTAATTACCTTACTGGAAAGTGGTGTTGGTCTTAAAACAACTTTGCCTAATTCCTTATCCTCTAACGCTAGCACTCCTGGGTTTTCTGTGTACAGCTTAACCTTTACAGCTGGCAGAGGTTGTGTAGTGCTGAAGTCGCCTTGAGTATCCCACCTATAGATTAAAGTATCTTAAGTTACGTGTCTATACGGACCTTAAAGTCAAGTACTGTTTGCATATTGCCTACAATGTAAAACTTATCGTGAGTTTCTGAGACTGAAATCTCCGTTTAAAACATATTCTTATCTCTGTTTTGTCAAAGATAATGATAGGGATACAATCTTACTAATATTATAAATGTTTAGATGGATGGATGGATGTTCGTTTGAAGGTATCTCCGGAACTGCTGAATGGATTTTGCTGAAATTAGTCATACATATAGAACATAGCCTGGAAGAACACATAGGCTACAAATTATATTTTTTTTTAAATTGCGCGCGGACGTTGTCGCAGGCGACAGGTGGTATATTTTATACAGCGATTTTTGTCTCAGAAACTCACGGTTAGTAAGTCATATTATCTTATTCTTTGGTATCGCATTATGAAAAGATATTCTTACATAGGTTTTGAGGCTTCAGCTTGATCTGTCTGTAGCTTGTCACCTCCCTCCACTTCCATGGTGCAGTAGACGATCCTGTTCGGCGCCAGAGACTTCAGACCCTTTACTTCCATAACTACCACCTAGAATGGATCCATTGACAACTATTTGTCATACCTACAGTCACTTAAAGTTTAAAAAAAGCTAAATTTCGTATCATCAGCTCACTATACGTCCCCACTAAGGGGCTCGGAGCCTACCCTAAGTTAGGGGTGATTAGTCCATAGTTAATGCTGGCCCAGTGCGGGCTGACTTCACACATGTCTTTGAAATCAATTATGTGCAGTTTGCATCACGATGTTTTCCTTCACCGTAAGAACGTCAGACAAATGTACATATGTAAATCGAAAATTGACAAACACATTGGTACATGGCGGGATTCGAACCCAGGACCGTGCAGATTACAAGTAATGCTGAAACCACTGAGCCACCCACGCTCTGTCGTATTTAAAATCACACCTTTAGAAAACCCAACTTCAAAACTAGTAAGAGTATTATCAAGACTGATTTGAAAAATAGCCCTAATATCATAATTATCATGATTCACGTGAAAATCCACTGCGTTGTTGTCCCACCACCACTATTATTGTCTCTATTCCTTCAAAATGAATAAAAGGGACAGCAATACGATTTGATTAATGTTCCTTCAAAAACCCAAAGTTATTTTACACAGCAACACAACATCGATCCTTTGCGTTACCTCAATTTGGAATGTAAGAACCACATCCATTTTAGTGAGTTGTGTGTCGACGTCACCCCCGTCTCCTTCACCGGTCAGCTTGTTCGCTAGAGATCCTTGCGATCTGAAACACAGCTGCTTACTCAACCTTGGACTCGGATCTGGTCCAGCATTCGATCTGTCTCAATTGAACAACCACCAAAATTCAATAAAAAAAGAAAATTTACAGATAGTTACCAAGAATTTAAAAAGAGCAAAACATTAATTTATTTGATAATGTTATTTGAGTTTACATTTATAAAAAAGATTATAATCCATCACATGATCAAGCAAGTGTTGGAATAGAAATTCAAATGATTCGACAAACAGGGTTTTAAGGACAAACATTAAAACAAGCCCATGGAACAAGATGCATGGTGGCATACGAAATGGATCCATCACCGATACCAAGAATGATTAAGCATCGCAAGGGGAAACGTTACATAGTTTTTTTAATACATACACAAGCATATACTAATTGTAAATAGGAAGTATAATGGTCGCTATTTCTTCTATTTTGTTAAGCAAAGCCCTAAGTAAGCGCTAAGCAATCTTTTGTTATCTAGTGTGTCGTTCCTCGTATGTACATAACGTAATGAAGAGAAAAGATAATGAACTAAAAGATGAAAAAGAAGGAAGTGAAGACGAGCTGTGTGTTTAAGCTTCTGGGATTCAGATTGGTATTTTCGTATCATTGGTTTATTCTACAAACTAGGGGTAATGCTAAAGCTTAGTTTATCCGAGTATCTTAGCAAAGACAGCCTGTTATAGTTTCTACCTCTTATTATGTCTATTTAAAGCTAGTTGTCTGGCTGTGTTGTGAAAGCAATCCTAAGTTGTCATACTTTGTTATATTAAGACCAAAGTAACGTCTTCATAATCTTTAATTTATAATTTCCTTTGTTTTCGATCAGATATAGTTAAAATATATGCATTAACTTTGGATTGTTAAATTCCTTTCCAGTTCATTTCAGTTCATATAATTGGATTTTTAGTTATTCCATTTGCTATTCACTTTCAACGTTTAACTTCATTGCTTTGTTCAAGATAAAATTAACAAAAGCAATTCAATGTCTTAACTATCATTTTACAATCGGAAATTGGTCTTTTCTAATCTTTTAATGTCAAAGATTCCGATGTCAGATTTAAAGTGGTCTTTTGGTATTGTGATGACAACTTAAGGATTTCAATAATAAAGAAAAGGTTTACGGGTTGGTGTAAAAGGTTCCCGCTACACAAGACACGTGCGCAAATTAATCATTTATATATTTATTACTTGTACTTCCTTTTTATTATCGTCCGGATATGTGCCAGGGACAGAAAACCAAAACAGAAATGAACAAGTAGAAAGGATAGAGTTACAAAGATAGATTACTGTTTAGAGACGTACCAAGTTTTGTAAAGAATGTTAATACTAATTGAGTAGTAGTTCTGTTTAAAATCATTCAAAGATTTAGATAGTTTAATATAATTCTTATGATATTGCTGTATTTGTCTTATGTGAATGTTAACGCAATGTGTTTGAAAGTGAAAAGATTTAATTTGATTAAATCTTGTCTTTCACATTCTAAACTCTATGTTTAAAACAAAGATGAACCGTTCAGTTTTTAAGGTTCCGTACCTCATAGGAAAACGGAACCCTTATAGGATCACTTTGTTGTCCGTCTGTCAAGACCCTTTTTCTCAAAAACGTGTAAAGGTATCAAACTGGAATTTATATCAAATGTTCAGGTCTGTCGATAGGTGCTGTGAAAAAACTTCTAAGACAACCCAATCAAAAGATACGACCGTTTATGCCGTAAATTTACGCAAATTTTCGCAAGGGAATCAAAACCTACAGGATACTTCCCGTGAACTTAGATTTTTTTTGATAGCTTTGTATACATCATTTAGTTTTGAAGATAAAACTTAACGCATTTCTTATGACTGTCATACTTCTCTAAATAGTATTTCTTAATTAATGATCCAAATTCAGTGTAAAACGAACTTAATTTATATGAACCTTTAGACATTGATTAAGCACAAACTGCCATCGATTATCTGCAACATTGACTATAGATGATAGAGAAGAGTTTGTTTAATATGATTACGAATGACGACAATTTTAAGGTAACACACAATTAGGGACGCAAGAACATCTAGACAACACCAACATTCTGATACAATTCGATTATTAATATAATAATAATAAAAAAAAACGTTAAAACAACTTCAGAAAGAAGTTTCTAGATTCTATAATGAAACTTTGAATGCAAGAAAATGTAATTTACTTTCTAGATTTTAATCATCGAATTACATCAATGAAATATAAAACATTATGATATTTCTAGACATTTTTTCAGATACAAACCTGTGATTATACCGCTTGATACGATGTAGACCGTATTTAGAGTCAGCACCGCCTTTTGAGACAGGCAGAGACTCTAAATTGGCCATCAATAGATTGATGGAAGATTTCAATTCTTCTATGTACAGTGACTCCATTTCTTTCAGCACGAATTTTGGCATCAACTTGCGGTTCTGTTAGAATAAAACATTTTTCAACTTTACTTTTATTTATTGTAACTTTGTCATTAAGTAGGATAGGTTTTCGTCATTTCAGAAGACACTTTTTTTTTAATAATTTGAACTTTCACCATCCAACTTTCATCTATTCATATTTTCCTAGGACCACCTAAATCATTGCAGTTGTATTATGAAAGAAATTCGTTAATTTTAATCTTACCTTTTCCATTTCGTTGACTTTTTGCATTCTTCCGTCTAATTCTCTTCTAATCGCTGCAGCTTGTTCATCAGCTGAATCCAACTGTTGGTAAGTTATTGAATGTAAGATAAAAAATGTAGAATGTAGAAAAAAAATCATAACACACATTAAAAAAGCCAAAACATAACCTCAATAAACATATACTGGATAAGCGAGAAACCTCTATAAGCGAGAGTCATTGGTCCCCATAGACTAACTCCATAAGCGAGGAACTTATAATAGAAAATATTAAAATAATTGAATCTAACAAGGTATAAACATAACTTTGGACAAGAAATTTGACATGTAAAATAAATTTCATTGGAAAGTAAGTTTAAAGTTATGTCCTATTATAATACAAGTATGTATTAAAAAGCACTTGACTTTCAATCTGCAGGTCCTGGGTTCGAATCCCGCCATGTACCAATGTGTTTTTTCATTTCCGATTTACATTTGTACATTTATCTGATGTTCTTACGGTGAAGGAAAGCATCGTGATGCTGCACATATCTGAGAAGAAATTCAAATATACGTGTGAAGTCAACATGCACTTGGCCAGCGTGGTTAACTACGGCATAACCACGCCTAACTTAGGGTACGCTCCGAGCCTGGTGACCTATAATGAGCTGATGATATCTTACCAGTAAAGCATTGAAGAGTAATTGATGTTCAAATTTCTTAACTCCTAATATCTGCTGGAACATATCATATAGTTGTTCTTTGCTGAGTATGCATTCAGCATTGAGGCTCTGTTGTTGTGCTCTCGATGGTCGTTTGGTTTCATCATCACCAGGTATACCTTTTAAAAATATATTCCATTTTTAATACTTTAACTTTAATATGTTGCTGTAAAGGAATGTTGAAGTGCAAAATAATAGACAATTTTAAAAGTTTTTAATAAAGAATGTAAACGTCAATTTAAATGTAACGGAAAGAATTGAATGTGAAAATTTTAAAATTCTTCAAATTTGGTAAAGCTTTAATAATAAATTACATATTGTATTCTTATATACTTACAAAATCTTTACATAAAGTACTATATACGATAGTTTAGTTCAAATGCTTCAAATTACATAACTGAATAAATTTTAAATACAAAGGAAGCAAATATGAACAAAGCCTCATAAACCTTAAAGCTTAAACACATTAGTACTTACCAGGTACCTTTATACATAAGAAAATATTACATATCGTAGACAAAAAATCGTATCACACATTAAAAAAACTAAAACATAACCTCAACAAACATATACTGGATAAGCGAGAAACCTCTATAAGCGAGAGTCATTTGTCCTCGTAGACAAACTCCATAAGCGAGAAACTGGGTTTAGAGAGAAACTTTTATAAGCGAGAAATCGCTATCCCGTAGACTCTCACTTATTTAAGTTTGTCAGTAATTAACAGAAATTAACACAGAATTATATATTAAGCAAATAAGCAACATATAATAATATGCAATGAATTTCAATAGTCGTAACACATGCGAATAATACTTATATCTCTGTCACTTTCAAAGAGGATAAAAGAAAAGGCAAGAGAGCAGAAATTAAGCAGGAAGTAGAAAGGTATATTAGAAGTAGTAGGTTTTTTTTAATCAAAAGGTGGCAAACGAGCAAGCGGCCAACTTAAATCGCAGAAATAGCGAAGTGACCGTTGCCCATAGACATACGCAATTACATATGCGATGCCTACCTTTAATCGACGGAGGAGAGGATGTACAGAAAGAAAATATCTTCCCTTTCCATGCATCCTCTCATCCGGAAAGTCCACTTCCACATCCCATCCTTTTCTTGAAAGTCGAAAATCTGATGCGTCCTTAGATAATGATGGTATAGGATGGTAACATTGGTTTTATAGAGGTGTTACGACAATGGAAACTCACTAATAGACATAGAAACGAACATACAAGACACAAGCTGGATAGATAAGGAAAATGAACTGACATCCGATGGTACCTGTTATTCCTGTTCAAGT
Source organism: Papilio xuthus (assembly GCF_000836235.2). NCBI lineage: Eukaryota > Metazoa > Arthropoda > Insecta > Lepidoptera > Papilionidae > Papilio > Papilio xuthus. Next base: position 992,641 of record NW_013531079.1, on the reverse strand, counting down.
TGTGTGAGAGAGACATGTCGTGAGAGAGAGGGACAGAAACACAGAGTGAGACAGATGCAGGTCACACATTCGTTAAAATGATGATGAATTTTGTAATAGTGTTTAGTATTGAGGTTTTTTTACAACAAACATTTTAATATTAAAATGAAGTATAAGAAAACAAAATTTTCGCTTTTAAAATATTTATAGTCGGCATTAGAATTTCAAGAGTGATCTTTAAGAGAAATTAAATTTACTAATTACAAACTTTATAATAATTTTGGAATTGTTGCAAAAAATATCTATCCATAGTTAATAATTTCAGCATCATCATCATCAGCTTACTATACGTCCCCACCGAGGGGCTCGGAGCCTACTCTAAGTTAAGGGTGATTAGGTCATAGTCAACCACGCTGGCCAAGTGCGGGTTGGTTGACTTCACACATATCTTTGAATTTCTTCTCAGATATGTGCAGCATCACGATGTTTTCCTTCACCGTAAGAATGTCGAATAAATGTACATATGTAAATCGGAAATGGAAAAACACATTGGTACATGGCGGGATTCGAACCCAGGACCTGCAGATTGCAAGTCAAGTGCTTGACCCCTGAGCCACCGACGCTCTCGATTATCTTAGTTAGGTTAATTTAAATTAACTTTGTTATGTGTTCTTGTTTATAGGTTATGTCTAGACATTTTAACTGATTGTAATGTAAGGTAAACAGATATTATATTAATGATAATTGAAGTCAGTACACTACACGTAACACACATATATTTTGATCACAAACATTCAGATGCAGGTAAGCTATTAAAAAGTGAGGCGTTAACACATATAGCTCATGCCCATTCAATGGCACATCTAGAAGATAAAAGTCATGAAGACAATAACATAAAATAAAGTAAAATCGTGACAAACGAACTGATTGTTTTATTTATAAAGTCTTCTGGAAAGTATTTATCGTCATGACTTTATCTTTTTTTTTATAAAATAAAATTAATTTAACTTCTTACCTGTTCCTTTCATGATGCAATCTAATTTAGCAAGCCATGTTGTTAGTACTGTCTCTTTGCTTAATCCATCTATCTCAGGCAAAGACCTATAAAGATAATATATGTGGGTAGTAATAGAATTTTTCAATTTGAACATTTTTGATGTCTAATTATTTAGACAAAAAATTACAGTTAGAAATTAACTATCCAAATACCTTGATCCTAGTTTTATCTAAAATTGAATTGTTTAAAGTGATAGTAAATTAGATAAAGTAGGTTACAGTGTAGTTTAAAATTAAACAATTGTGTTCATCAATAGCCAATAGCCTAATGGTTAAGGATACGGATTTCCGATCAGGTGGTCTAGAGTTCAAAACCAGCCATTCGACTATTGTAAGCCATATCCTAGCACAAGGGTAGAGGGTACAAGAAATATTAATAAATTAGCAAAAAATCTGCTAATATTAAAAAATTTTAGAATAATCTTACCTGACTCGTTTTTCGATGTTATTTCTGAATACTTCACGAAAATCATGATGAGAACAGGCGCCGGATTTCACCATTTGTTCAACTCTTTCTGATTTTAGAAATACATCGTAGTAAGATTGCACTGCATTTTGGAATGCCTCGTCTGCTAGGATTTGAGTTTCACCTTTGAGGAATGCCTGAAAAATAAATACATGATTAAATAAGATATTTCTTAAAGAAAACTCGTAAATATATTTAAAATTAAAACGATATACATTCTTTATATAACACTGTTACGATTTAAATTTAAATGCAAGAGAATCTGGAACAGAAATCAAGAAAATACAAGAATTGAAGTTAGCACAATTAAATTTGTTGCTGATTAAGATAGATAGATAGAATAGATTCAACTATTAGTAATGGTCTACTATCTTTAATATAAAAATGAATCGCAAAATGTGTTGGTAAGCGCATAACTCAACAACGCCAGGACCAATTTGGTTCTCTGGTGATGGACACGGGGGAGTCCATCACCGGCGACTGAGGGTTGCCTCCCCCCCGAGAGGGAGCCGCCTCGGCAGCTGGCGCAGACGGGGCCGCGGATGAGAGCGAAAGCGTGCCCGTCCCGATGCGTTGGAGGAACAGAGGGGTTTAGTGGGTATGCCTCCGCTAAGGAGTAGAATCCCACATAACTACCGCGTCCCCCCCGGGGCGCGGAGTATGCATAAAGCATTCCCCTCTGAAAAAAAGGACCAATTTGGTCAATTCTTTTTTTTTAATGTTCGTCGAAGTTCAAAGATGGTTTTTACGGCGAGAAAAATTCGAATAATTGCCGGGAACTAATTATTTTTTTTCTCATTTCACGCGGACGGAGTCGCGAGCGTCAGCTAGTTACTAATAGTTGAATCTAATCCTGATCCTGATAAAAAAAAAATATCTAGCAAGTAATAATTTTAAGAACAAACCTGGAATCGAGCCTGAATAGTTTCAAGTTGATGTGGTGTGAGTTTTGTATGTCTTCTTGTCATGTCTGTTGGTTGCTTCGCGTTGAAAGGATGTGCTATACATCTTGATACAAACACATAGAGTTGCAGACGACGCTTCTTATCTTCTTCCAACTTCTCTATTTTCTCCTTCAAAGGCAAATTTCCATTACTTTCTAAAATTCTTCAGAGATTAACTCAATTTGAAATTTAAAATCTGACTTATAAATAATTCTTGGATTAAAATCTATTGAGTTTTCAATCCTTGATTTATTTATGGCTTAAAATATTGAAATTACCATTAAGTCCTCAGGCGAGCTTAAAACATACCATAGACACGACCACAGTATAAAGCAATTCAATATTTACCTACTAAAATTTTCTTACAGAAAGTAAACAGTAGGAATAAATTAAAGAAGATTGCTGCGACAACAGTTAAGGGTTATGTTAAAGTTACCTGTGGGTCTTGATCTTTATCTGAATGACTGGTACCAGATGGACTCGGTGAAGGCGCCGGTGCTTCCCCGGAGCTCGCGCTGCCCGTTGACGTCCTGCGCAAGAACGATCTAAAAGATCGATAGGGTTTAATTGATGTCATATGAATTACGTTCACACAAACAGATTGTACTAACTTATGGTCTTAGTTAGTTCCTTTGCTGTATTGATTTTTATCTGTGTGTGTAAACTTATGGTCATGTTGTGATACTAAACACTAAATTAAGTAATTGCTTTTACTTCTAATTTACTTTTAAATTTGATTTCTGTTATACCGTCTCTAGTATCTATTTATCTATTACTAACTGTCGCCCGCGACTCTACACGCAATGTAAAAAAAACATAATTAGTAGCCTATGTGTTTTTTTTGTCTGACTGTGTTCTATATGTAAGCGAAATTTTATCTAGATTCGTTGAGACGTTCTGGAGATACCTTCAAACAAACATCCATCACACATTTATAATATTTGTATGATTTTCTTCTTCCTCTATTCTGTTTAAATCTTTTTCTAGTATTAATCTACGTATTATGTTTCTACTTCTACGATGTTTCGTGAGACGAAATGGTCGTGGATATTTTATCTGGACTAGTGTTACTTACGCGTGTGGTGGTGGTGCGAGCGCAGCTTGCTCTCTTTGTCTGGTCGCTGGATGGAGGGGAGCTGCTAACGGTGCTGTTGTTAGTGGACTTGCACCTAATGAATACTAAATAATTAGTATTAGTGATAACTGTACTTTTTGACTACGGCAAGTTGTATTGACAATTGTTGTCTCTTGTTTTTCAAAGGGAATGAAAGAGAAGGTCTCTACTATAGAGAATGTAATTTAAAGTTCAGTTAACTTTAATTAGCTGTCTTTTTATATTCAGAAATATTATAAAGTCGAAAGTTCTACTTAAATGAAACTGAGTACTAATCAAGTAATATTAAAACTCAATTGAAGTTATAATTTAAAGTTATTCTAACTTAAAATGAGTTATTCTCATCAGAAACTAGCTCAAAGCTTAACTTTATGAATGAAAATTGCAAATCTACTTCCATTAAGCTCCCAACGACCTTAGTAGGTCAACGAGTCGTTTCTTAAATTTCATGAGAGCGTTAGTACGTTTTAATAAAATGTTTATGTTAATGTAATTTATTTGCATCGTTGAAAAGTTTTTTTCTTATTTTTTGGTACATATATTTTTGTATTTTTTAAAATTACCATTTACGTTTTCTCTTTATTATATTTCTTAATTTCTTTAAAAAAAAATAACAATGCATTTGTAGTATTTAAAACGTGAATTTTTAATATTTCCTTCTTCGTAGTGTTAGGAATAAAATCTGGAAATACGCCAGTGTATTGACTAAACACTAGCCTTAATAAAATGTCGACGTTTATGTCCCCTCACTATTCATTCTGACACTTGACTTTGTAACGAAAGCACGTCATTCGCTCCAAAGTATTTTAACTAATAATGTCTAAAAATAGCTAGACCTTTTTCATCATTATTATCAGCCTGGGGTCGTCTGCTGCTGAACATAGGTTTCTCCCATTGATTGTCACAATATCCTGTGCCATCCGCATCCAGTGTACTCCCGAAATAGTACTTCTTAAAGTTATATATAGATAATTTTTAACTATTCTAGACTTACCTGGTAATCCAGCTGTCGAGCCTCGTGGTAACTCAGGCTTGCCACGCACTGAAGGACGTCCGCCAACCAGAGAACCCGGCGGCACTAATAAAATGTAAAGAATTGTTTTTTTTTTTTATATCATAAGGTTTCAAACGAGCGAGCGGCCACCTGAAATCGCTGAAATAGCGAAAAGACCGTTGCCCATAGATATACGCAATTGCATATGCGTTGCCTACCTTTAATCGACGGAGGAGAGGATGCACGAAAAGAAAACATTTCCATGCATCCTCTCATCCGGAAAGTCTACTTCCATTTCGGATCCTTTCCTTATAAGAAAAAGGTTAGGAAGGGAAAGAGGACTAAATTAGGTCTCATGACGCACACTCATCAGACGAAACGGGGTACTGCTTCCACTTCACGCCTGTCTTCTGTGTGGTCGTGGTATTTCACCGGGCGAGCCGGGACAATTCGTGCGAAGATGTTAAAGCGGGCTCTACCACTGTCAATTGAAATTATCGTTTTTAATAAGAAGAATATATTATATTTATGGGATATATATTAGTAATTTTAAAAGAATGGATGACTGTAAAGGGCGAGAAAAGCGATGTATGGATGGATGTCAAATACGAAATGTGTAATAATGGAGTCAATTCGAATTAAATGGCTGATATGTATGGATCAGTGCATGGTAATGTATGGGCATAATGATGTGACAATGTTATTGTATATTTCTAGTACTTTTAGTAGCTTTTGTCATTTAATTTAGATAAGCCTAGTTGAAATCATCATTTTCGTTGATCGTAATTTTTTTGGCAATCCAACGGAACTTGCTGATACTAAAGATCCATGTTCATATAATTTTTTAGCCTCCGTAGAGATAAGAGAACATACCCATACTACGTGACATTTTTTTGTAGGTTTTTCGACCCCTTCCTCCCCTCCCTCCTCTCCCTTTAGTTTTTACGTAGTAATTCCTAAAAACCTATGTACTACGTATATATATATTATATGTAACATATTTTGTTGGTAATCCTAAATAAAAAATTATAAACTTTACCGTTAAGATTAAGTTTATTTTCAAATCTTTATATATATAATTCTTCTGTGAGTGTGTATGTCAACTTCTCTCAAACGACTGGACCGATTTTGATGAAATTTTTTGTGTGTGTTCAAAGGGATCTGGGAATGGTTTAGATTCACAATTTTGTCCGCTGGACAATTTTTTTTTTAATTAAATTTTAATTTATTAGTAGTTGTTGATTTTGGAATGTTTTACATTGGATCCGACAGACGGCGCTACCATCGCAGTGTCAAATTGACAGACAACGTCTGTCGGGTCCGCTAGTATAAATATAAAATTTTTCTTGTAAATTTAAGTACATCATTAAAAACTCTTGTACACCTACGCAACGTCTGCTATCAACCATTTCATATTTAATACTCCAGCCCTCCTACATTTTAACCTTTACATTAATATTACAATAAATATTATTATTATTCATCACTAGTTGTCGCCCGTGACTCCGTCCGCACGCTATGTAAAAAAAACATAATTAGTAGCCTATGTGTTCTTCCAGACTATGTTCTACATGTATGCCAAACTTCATCAAAATCTGTTGAGTCGTTCCGAAAATACCTTCAAACATCCACCCATCCATTCGCATTTATAATATTAGTAAGATTTTAATTTGATAGCTAGTAATAAGTCAATAAACAGGGCGTGTCTCTGTATCTACAGGGTGTACATCAATTCGTGCCCGTGGCCCCGTCCCGATGCGTCAGAGGGCAGTCAGGTTTTAGTGGGTATTCTGGTCACCTTCTGTGGCCGGCGAGTCCCACACTCCCTACGCCATTGCACCGCCCGGCGTAGGCGTGCGTAAATGCATTTCCTGACTATAAAAAAAAAGGGTGTACATCAATTACCGTGATACTTATTAAAAATATCTTTGTCTCATCTTTATCAAAGAGGATGTGAGAGATAAGAATATGTTGTTTTACATGTTTTTATAATTCAGAAACATAAAAGAATAATATTTAAAGAATCGTTATATGACAAACATCAAAGAAATATGTCACGTCATGCATGACCTTGTCTTGTCATCTATAGAAAATGGATATGTTTGGAATGCATAGCTTTTTAGAAAATTGAAACGAATGAAAATACTCGTACACTTTTAGATTAAATCGATTTTTATGACAGACTTGGTTAATCATCATCGTCATCCATCAGCCCTATCAACATACAATCCATTTATATTTTCTTCTACGTTTGAAGACATTTTATTACATTCTTGTTTATACTTTCACTAGTTGTCGCCCGTGAAACCGTCCGCACGGAATTAAAAACAAACTTAATAAATAGGTTATGTGTCCTTCCAGACTATGTTCTACATCTATGCCAAATTACAGCGAGATCCATGCAGCCGTTCTGGAGATAACTTCAAACAAATATCCATCCGTCTAAACCAGTCTTTCCCGAAGTGTGCGATAACGCCCCCTTGTGGGCGCTACAAGTTCCAAGTTGCGGGTTATAGTAAAAGTTTGTTTACAATTCTCCGTTAATATACATGTATAGGTCAAAATAATTAATTAATTTAATTTGAAATTATAGTGGTTTTTAAATCTATGAAAATGTGGGGGCGCTAAAAAAAAATTTATTCTCAAAGTGGGCAAAATAAGTTTGGGAACCACTGATCTAAACATTCGCATTTATAATATTAGTAATATTATCTCTGTAAACCATAGTAAGCTTTTGGTTACCACTAAAAAATCTTTAATATATATCATCAGCTCACTGTACGTCCCCACCGACGGGGCTTGGAGCCTACCCTAAGTTAAGGGTGATTAGGTCATAGTCAACCACGCTGGCCAAGTGCGCGTTGGTTGACTTCACACATATCTTGGATTTCCTCTCAGATATGTGCAGGTTGCATCACGATGTTTTCCATCACCGTAAGAACGTCGGATAAATGTACATATGTAAATCGGAAATCTAAAAATACATTGGTACATGGCGGGATTCGAACCCAGGACCTGCAGATTGCAAGTCAAGTGCTTGACCACTGACCCACCGACGCTCTTAATATATTTTTGGAAACATTAATGTGGCAGACGAAAGACCATATAGTAGAATATGGAATAAAATTTACGCATAATTTGACCTATATAAACAAAAGTCCTTTTATTATTTGATCAAGGGTTTTCCAACGTTCCCGCTTTTGTATTTGATAGGAACGTATTGTACCGACATAAACGGACAAACAACGACCTATTGTGCTTTTATTTAACAACAGAAAAGAACAAATATGCTTGACATGACGAGTAATTGCTGTGTTAAAGTTTACTTTGTTGTAGAAATTACAAATGATGTTAGAAAACCCCAATTTAAGTAAAATAAGATAAATGAATTTAAACTTACAGAACGTTTACGACTTAAGATTTTTTCTTTGTGCCTGTGTAGTCACTGTTTGCCTTGAAGAGGTATTAACAGCTTCACCGGGCTTGAGGTGGCCGAGCGCAGATGGCGCTTAGCCTGAACCTCGTTTAAGAGTAACAAGACTCGAGAGCTCCCTCAGGAGCCTCGGCTCGGGCTGTTACTTCATTATAGTTACCGGATTGGGAGGCCACCGAGCTCTTAGATCGCTTAGGTAGACGCTCCATGGAGTGACTGGACTCAAGGGCGTCCAAGAGGGGACCTCGGCTTGGGCTGTCACTCATTACGCGTTTAGCATTCCGATTCAAGGGTGCCCGAGAGGGCCGAACCACGGCTTGATCGGTTGCTATTATCTGATTGCTATTAATACATCTAAAATTACTACAAATTCGGAAAGAGTTATCTCTGGGAGAAGAAGTGGCAGAAGAAACTCTACCAACGCATCTATTATTAATAGGAGGAAATCTTCCTACTATGAGGCCGTATCGCGACAATGATTGTCGCAGCCGACAGCGACTGCGGCGTGTGATCTGTCTGGACTTAAGCTAATTTTATCGCTTAACTATATCTTGTACTATAAAGAACTTTGCTATCGTCGAATAAATTTTATACAACGCCATCTATCGCTTTTCCTTTTAAGCATATATAGCACGACCCTATCTGAAGTACTTGTAAGTTTTGTCAGTATCACGCTTTCTTATCCTCACAAGCTCTTGACACCTTTGTTAGGATTAAGGATGTCCTCACAAGGAACATACTACACTGTCGAGTGTTCTACGCATAGTCTATGGAACGCCGACATTATAAGTTTTGAGTGGGTTGATATAACATTGTATTTAACTGTGGTAGAGCCCGCTTTATCTTCGCACGAATTGTCCCGGCTCCCCCAGTGAAATACCACGACCACACAGAAGACAGGCGTGAAGTGGAAGCAATTCCGCGTTTCGACTGATGAGTGTGTCCCGGAGGCCTAATTTGGACTAAATTCCCTTTCTTTCTCTTCCCACCATTTTTCTTATAAGGAAAGGATGGCAAGTGGAAATGGACTTTCCGGATGAGAGGATGCATGGAAAGGGAATATATTTTCTTTCTGTGCATCCTCTCCTCCGTCGATTAAAGATAGGCAACGCATATGCAATTGCGTATGTCTATGGGTCACTTCGCTATTTCAGCGATTTCAGGTGGCCGCTCGTTCGTTTGTCACCTTATGATATAAAAAAAAATTATCATTGTAGTCATAGTCAGTATCTGTCGATCTAGCTCCTTATGAAATGAGTTTGGCAATTTGTTTTTATAGCATTGACAGATTTTTTTTAATTTGATATAAGGTTAAGCGATGAAGTGGCCTGAATTAGTCTAAATAGCGAAGCAACCATAGACTATGGACTATGGAATGACTGTGCGAAAGCGGATATTTGTAGGAAGGGGGTAGACTCGGATATGACGGCTGATAGAGATGTATGGAGGAGTAGTACATACTGTGCCGACCCTCGATAGGGATAAGGGCAGGTTGATGATGAGCGAAGCAACCATAGACCTAAAACATCATTGCAGATGCATTGCGTACTTTTACGACGGGACTGGGACTCAAGGAAAAGGGGAGAAAATTAGCCCTCCGACGCATAACATTATTTAAAAGTTACGTAAAATATGAAAAGCATTTTTATTTTTAAATTACTTAAGTGTGAATGAAATAAGTCTCCGGAATTCCTGAATAATTCGATTCTTATTTAGAATTCCTAATTTGAATATCGATATGGAATTCTGAAGGTTATTACAGCCCTCTATTTCGTATGTCTATAAACCTTGGTACGATATCTCGATGTTGGATGGAAGCCAAAAGTCGTTCAATGCGCGACAAGACATCAGACCTAAGTTATTCGACCTTTACATTATTTGAACTGAACTAAATGGTATGGAAATTTCTGGCTGCCTTTGCAAAACTGTGACCTTATTTTTGTAGGAATCGTAAAATACTGTGAATGATGGTATTACTAGAATAAAAACCGAAATAAAAAGCGAAACAACTTTTTGAAATATGCTTTTAAAAGTATTGTGTTCTAAGCAACAATTTTATTTAAAGACTAGCTGTCGCCCGCGACTCCGTCCGCGTGTTTGTCTAAAAAATAAAAATTTTGGAGTGGACTACCCTTAACATTTAGGGGGATGGAAAATAGATGTTGGCCGATTCTCAGACCTACTCAATATGCTCACAAAATTTCATGAGAATCGGTCAAACCGTTTCGGAGGAGTATGGGAACGAAAATTGTGACACGAGAATTTTATGTATAAGATTTCACATAGAATGAATGTCATAGATACAAAATGTTTTATGATTTTTTACATACAGACACTACAATATTATTAGATGACGAATAAGATTCTTAGTGGCCAGCTTAACCTGTTTGGTTTACAAACTCTTCGGTTACAAAAGAGGTCGAATACGTCAAACTTCACTTTAAATTACGAAACAAGTGCCGCTTACTATGTACATTTATAAATAAACTAAAAATAGGAAAAGAAGTAAGAAAAGTAAATGAGAAAGTAATTTCTAAGTACTGCTTTATCCTACAGAACATCCTACGTTTGTTTATCGTAACTTAATCTCAGGATGGTGATCAGTTTCAGACGCTTTATCTAAGTTATGTTATTACTTTAGTTTAAAGTTTCCTAGATTTATGCTTAAATTTACAAAACAGGTAAGACTGTTGTAATTAACGAAGTTTGGCATCATCTATTTTAACTTGGAACACCATGTATTATAACTTGAAACATCCTGTATAAGCATTAGTTGCGAAATTAATTAGTTAAATTATAAGGATCTTTGTTTCAATCTTTATCAATATTTTTACAAAAAAATCGGTATTGATTTTAATAAGTTACTTAGTTTTAAGTAGTTTTTAGTTTAATTTTTAAGTAGTTAAAATATATAATAGATAAAAAATTTAAGTTGTAAAACCGTTACTTAGCACAATTTGCTATTATGTTAAAAGACAGTTAATTACAAAATTGGCGAAAGCACACATGATATAGGACACTAAGTTATAGTACTAAGTACGCAGTCCATTAACTTAAATAAGTTACGATGCCTCGTATATATTTATGAGGTAAAGTCTAGACAAGGTTGTGTCGCACTTAGTTAATGTTCATGATATACTATTGTATATTTTACAACTACGTGTTTCTTTTATAACTTAAATTTTTTGGAGTTACTTAATTAAAACTTAAATGTTACGCAGAAGAAAAAACTCGGAAGAGGTCTAGACCTAGAAATTATCATCATCCTGTATTTGGATACAATTTTACAAACTCAGTAACTTTATCTTAATAATATGACTAAATTATTAAGATAAACATTAGCTGTCACCCGCGACTTCGTCTGCGTGGCAGAAAAAAATAACTTAATTAGTAGCCTATGCGATCTACCAGACTATGCTCTACATCTATGCCAAATTTCATCAAGATCCATGCAGCCGTTCTGGTGATAACTTCAAAAAACATCCATCCATCTAAACATTCGCATTCATAATATTAGTAAGATTAAAATTTTTCTTTACGTTCCATTTCGGGCTACATATTGCCTGTATCACCGAACGACTTGGCAAATATCCATAAAGATCCATTGTAAACAAATTTTATAGACATTGGCCATTTAATGTCTGGACCAAGCGATTACATTTTATTACGTTAAGAAGTTCTTAGATTATTGGGACAAGAAAAACAAACTTAAGCGTATTTGACTCAAATGATTAGTCGTTAGGGGTAAACTAACAATTCAAAGCATCAAACTCAAAGTTTTTGGTTAAAATAAGCCAGTGGTAGAGCCCGCTTTAACATCTTCGCATGAATTGTCTCCGCTCGCCCGGTGAAATACTACGATCACACAGAAGACAGGTGTCAAGTGGAAGCAATTCCGCGTTTCGTCTGATGAGTGTGCATCCCGGAGGCCTAATTTAGTCCCCTTTCCCTTCCCACTCTTTTTCTTATAAGGAAAGGATGGGAAGTGGAAGTGGACTTTCCGGATAAGAGAATGCGTGAAAAGGGAAAATATTTTTTCTTTCTGTGCATCCTCTCCTCCGTCGATTAAAGGCAGGCAACGCATATGCAATTGCGTATGTCTATGGGCAACGGTCACTTCGCTATTTCAGCCATTTTAAGGTGGCCGCTCGCTCGTTTGCCACGTTATGGTACAAAAAAAAAATATCTTGGAACTTTGAATAATCATATAGATATAATAATATGATTACTGACCTGGTAGTTTCGTTGGTTGCTTCTTATGTTCATCCTCGCTGTCTTCTTCAGATGAGCTTGGATCGATCATTTTGTTACTTCTGTAACAAAAAAAAAAGTAGAATCATTGATTGAAAATATATACATAAATCTTACTGATAAAATGCAAATGTTTAGATGGATAGATTGAATTTATCTCCAGAACGGCTGCACGTATCTCGCTGAAAATCATAGATGTTGATGAGCGAGTGGACTGTATGATGATGTAATGAAAGGCTGGTTGGTTGCTGATGATTGTAATGCAAAGGATTATAAAAACAAATATGATTTGACAAGTATGTCGTCGGGCGGAATGGCATGGCGCAACTGGTAGATGCAGAGTGAAGGGCGCGCGAGGCGACGGGTGCGGTCTGTAAGGGACCGCACTGCTGCTCCGCCGTCGGTGCAGTAGTACCAAACAGATGTAGAACATAATGTGGAAGAAGACAGAACTACTAATTAAATTTTTTTTACGAGCTTAGTTGCGGGCCACAGCTTACGCTATATTTATGAAACACAGGTCTGAATAAAAATGGCTAACCGTGTATCGTGTTAAAAGGTCAAATGTTGTTCGCATGCCTCGCTGAATGTATTCTTACAATGTTTTTATAGGACAAGCTGACGCTGACAAGATTATATGAACATTGTATTTACAAGAATAAAAAAAACATTATAAAGACGACGGAAAATGTAAGGATGGAAAGAGCGTTTGGATTAGGATGAATTTTGGAATATTATTTTATATAATAAAAAGATAAAATGAAAATAATAAATAGAATTATTAGAAATAAGGAGAAAAGCACACACTGTTACGGACTATGTTTACAACTAATCGTTTTAAATAAAGAGAAAAAGAAAGAAAAAACATACAAAGTTCTAAATACAAAAATATAACAATTATGAATAAAAAAGTGTACAAAGTTCCGTATCTGTCGGCAACACATTATAATATGAAATATTTAAATTAAAATAACATTAATTCTATTGATTAAAGTTATGTAGCATTCGAAGGAAGAATACATTTAACAGTGGTAGAGCCCGCTTTAACATCTTCGCACGAATCGGCCCGGCTCGCCCGGTGAAATACCACGACCACACAGAAGACAGACTTGAAGTGGAAGCAATTCCGCGTTTCGTCTGATGAGTGTGCGTCCCGGAGGCCTAATTTAGTCCTCTTTCCCTTCCCACCATTTTTCTTAGAAGGAAAGGATGGGAAGTGGAAGCGGACTTTCCGGATGAGAGGATGCATGGTAAGGGAAAATATTTTCTTTCTGTGCATCCTCTCCTCCGTCGATTAAAGGTAGGCAACGCATATGCGATTGCGTATGTCTATGGGCAACGGTCACTTCGCTATTTCAGCGATTTCGGGTGGCCGATTGCTCGTTTGACACCTTTTGATATAAAAAAAAAAATACAATTCGAATGATGACTTATTATGACTTTCTGACACCAAAATCTCTGTATAACATATCGTCATCCGTGAGTCAAAATGTTTTATATATATAATTCTTCTGTGAGTGTGTATGTCACTGAACTTCTCTCAAACGACTGGACAGATTTTGATGAAATTTTTTGTGTGTGTTCAAGGGGATCTGGGAATGGTTTAGATTCACAATTTTGTCCGCTGGATAATGTTTTTTTAATTTATTAGTAGTTGTTGATTTTGGAATGTTTTACATTGGATCCGACAGACGGCGCTACCATCACTGTGTCCTTCAATTTTTTCAGTCAGTTTCAAATTAAAGACGTGTAGACAGGACAACGTCTATCGGGTCCGCTAGTCTCTTTATATAGATCACTATACATCCCGACTGAGGGGTTCGGAGCCTACCCTAAGTTAGGTCACTAGGCCTTAGTCAACCAAGCTGGTCAAGTGCGGGTTGACTTCACACATATCTCTTAATCTCTTCACAGATATGTGCAGCATCACGATGATTTCTTTCACCGTAAGAACGTCGGATAAATGTACATATGTAAATCAGATATCGAAAAACACATTGGTACTAACGGGATTTAAACCGATGACTTGCAGATGCAAGTCAAGTGCTTAACCCCTGAGCCACCGACACTCTACGCTTTCACGAAAGTTAGGAAAATTTTATATTGTCATCCCTTTCATTATCTTTGAAAAAAAAAGTTAACGATATATTTTAAACGTGGTTTTCGGTCTCAGAAACTCGTGCTTATACTCCAAAAACGCGCTATTAAATTGTAAAAATATGTTTTCATTTCTTTTTATATTTTAAATAAAGTGTGGCAGAATATTTTCAATTAATTTTAGGATTTAATCAAAATTCCTGCAGCACAAACCCTTCACATAATGAGATTGCGGCACAAATTAAGATACATGTTGAATATACGCTGTGCGTGTTTGAGTCATGCATAGACTGGCTATAAGTACGTGGTGTTTTGTGCCTATTTTATTTCCGCCATTTTGGCGCTGATGGTTGTGGTTGTAAGCAGTGGTGAGTATTCGAAATTCGACAGGCGCGTTTAAGTCGGAACAAAGTTGTCATTAACAAATGACCTATCCATTTATAGATGTATATCCACATATTTTTATATTGGTAGGCAAAAGCTTTGATAACGTTCAGCCACTTATAAGGGGGAAAGAAGCATCTAGTAATTGAGGCCAGATATTTCATCAACATCATCAGCTATAAGTTTCCACCGAGGGGCTCGGAGTCTACTCTAAGTTAAGGGTGATTAGGCAAGTCCATAGGCCGAGCGTCGATGGCTCTGGGTTCGAGTCCCGCCATGTACCAATGTATTTTTCGAAAATACTAAAAAACAAAACCAAAAATACTGCAAATAAGTGGTTGGTTAAAGACTGTTAATTTTTTTAAGGACTTTTTTAAAGTTTAGGAAACGCGTCATAACAGATTAATGCTCAAAGTAATCGTGTAAGGCAGAAATAATACTAAATAGAAAAACGACGTGTAAATACATGAAAAGAGAACTATGCGATATATATATCGATTTATGCGGGGATTTCCCAAATTTTCGTATTACGTTGTATACCCGACTTCCCGCAGAGCGACCCGAATACCTGACGCATATTAAAATGCTCCAACATGACATACTACAGAAAGCAATTACAACTGCGTGTTTACTAAATTGCTTCTAACATTGACATACTTCAACATTAAAAATATCTAGAATATTCTATCTTTTTGATTTTTTGAAGACAGGCGTAAAGTGGTAGCAATTCCGCGTTTCGTCTGATGAGTGTGCGTCCCGGAGGCCTAATTTAGTCATCCTTCCCATCCTTTTTCTTACATGAAAAGGATGGGAAGTGGAAGTGGACTTTCCGGATGAGAGGTTGCATGGAAAGGGAAAATATTTACTTTCTGTGCATCCTCTCCTCCGTCGATTAAAGGTAGGCAACGCATATGCAATTGCGTATATCTATGGGCAACGGTCACTTCGCTATTTCAGGTGGCCGCTCGCTCGTTTCTTATGATATAAAAAAATCTTAGTAATGTTATTATTGCAAAAATTTGAATAGTTGGATTGGGACAAACGAACATAGTAGCTTTTCTTTAATTCATAGTATACGAAGTCGGGAGAGACAGCTAATATAAGAATAGAGCCTTGACTAGACGCTACTTAACACCTAAGTAGATTTACTTATAAGACTACTTAGAGCTGTTACACACTTTTAAGTCTTCATTTTAACTTTATTATGTAGTTATGTATATGATTGTGTAACATTCACATACACTTTTAGACAGTATTAGTTTGAAAGTTGAGAGTGTCGGTGGCTCAGGGGTCAAGCACTTGACTTGCAATCTGCAGGTCATGGGTTCGAATCCCGCCATGTACCAATGTGTTTTTCAATTTCCGATTTACATATATACATTTATCCGACCATCTTGCGGTGAAGGAAAATATCGTGATGCAACTTGCACATATCTGAGAAGAAATTCAAAGATATGTGTAAAGTCAACCCGCCAGCGTTTAACTTAGGGTAGACTCCGAGCCCCTCGGTGGGGACGTATAGTGAGCTGATGATGATGATCTATGTATTTATTATTATTTATTTACTAGCTATAGCTCGCAAATCCATTCATAGAAATCATAATAAGTAGCATTTGTGTTCTTCCAGACTATGTTCTACATGTGTGCCAAATTTCATGACTGACTGGACTGACACACCGACGCTAAAATAAATGATAAATAATTTAAATTCAACGAATACGCGCCAATTACTTTGATATTCTATTTTTAGGTTGACGATAATAGAAATTTTCAGATACACTTAACTCAATTCAGTGAATCGGGAGAGATTCTGTATTTGGAACATGAGTACCTATTCAGGTTTATTGAACGATATAACCTAGCATTTGATGCTTTGTTATTTCAGGAATGTTTAAAAAGGTTTAGAAATGGTAATATGATTCTAATCTTACTAATATTATAAATACAAATGTTAAGATGTTTGTAATAGGTATCTCCAGAACGGTTGCATAGATATCGCTGAAATTTGGCACAGATGTAGAACATAGTCAGGTACACAGAGGCAACTAATTAAATTGATTTTAAACTTATATAAAAATAGCTATAACACTCACGTATGTTCGTCCGGTGGCACCGACTAGTTTCGAGCCAATCAGGAGCCCTTCATCGGGGTGAGTGACACTCCTGAGCGACGGGTGCCCGCAATATAATACCAGTCCCACTCACCCTGATGAAGGTCCCCTGATGGGCTCCAAACTAGTCGATGTTTTAGCCGTTTTTATATAAGTGTATATAATCACGAAAGTTTGAATAATTTAAATTGGTTTTAATTCTAAAAGAAAAACTTATTTTAAAAGTCTCGTTTAAATTAAATAAATTATTAATTTCATTTCTGCTACTTTCTGTAGTTAATAGAAAGATCTTAGAAATCTAAATTAAATATTTTTCATGATAAAAAATATAAGACTGGACTTTATACTCGTTTAGTTTTTATATTTCTTTGAAACGGATTTAAGGAACATTAAATTTACCTTAGTATTTATACTAAAGTGCTTTTAATATTGAAATTAAGTTTAGGTGAAATAAGATACCTAAATCGACCACTACCCACTGAGGGGCTCAGAGCCTACCCTAAGTTAGGTGACTAGGCCATAGTCAACCACGCTGGCCAAATGCGGGTTGACTTCTCACATATTTTTGAATTTCTTCTCAGATATATCCAGCATAACGATGTTTTCTTTCATCGTAAGAACGTCGGATAATTGTACATATGTAAATCAAAAATCGAAAAACACATTGGTATATGGCAGGATTCGAACCCAGGACCTGCAGATTACAAGTCAAGTGCTTAAACCCCTGAGCCACCGACGCTCTCGATATTTAAATAGAAAATAATTTCGGTTTACTAAAAAGAAATAATTTAAGAAAAATACAAAGATAAGAGAATACAACAAAGGTTGATATAAATCCTAAAGGTCTTCTTGTTGCTCATATAGAATCCAATTATCTCAAACAAAGGATACATATTGTTTGAGAAAACTAAAGAATATTTACAGACAACAGATATATTAAAGAGCAAAAGAAATATATTTTTTTTCCAACAATGCCAGTAATGTCAAGGTAAAAGTAACTGGCAATCGATAAGAGAAAAGTTTTATGAAAAGTACCTGTCGCCCGCGACACCGTCCGCGCGGAATTAAAA
The DNA here is from genome assembly GCF_000836235.2 of Papilio xuthus. NCBI lineage: Eukaryota > Metazoa > Arthropoda > Insecta > Lepidoptera > Papilionidae > Papilio > Papilio xuthus. Next base: position 974,742 of record NW_013531079.1, on the reverse strand, counting down.
AAAAAAAACTATTGGTCGCAACGTAATGTTATGTAACCTAAAGCCATCCTCAATAAATGGACTATCCAACAAAAAAAGATTTTTTTAAATCCGACCAGTAGTTCCTGAGATTAGAGCGTTTAAACAAACAACGAACTTTCCGCTTTATTATATTAGTATAGATAATTGTAGTTAATGATTAAGCACATTTTTTTTATATATCATAAGGTGGCAAACGAGCGAGCGGTCTCCTGAAATCGCTGAAATAGCGAAGTGACTGTTGCCCATAGACATACGCTATTGCATATGCGTTGCCTACCTTTAATGGACGGAGGAGAGGATGCACAGAAAGAAAACATTTCCATGCATCCTCTCATTCGGAAAGTCCACTTCCACTTCCCATCCTTTCCTTATAAGAAAAAAGATGGGAAGGGAAAGAGGACTAAATTAGGCCTCCGGGACGCACACTCATCAGACGAAACGCGGAATTGCTTCCACTTCACGCCTGTCTTCTGTGTGGTCGTGGTATGTCAATGGGCGAGCCGGGCCAATTCGTGCGAAGATGTTAAAGCGGGCTCTACCACTGTTAAGCCATTATGCCATAGAAAAAAAATTGAATTAAAAGCACTCAAATATGGACCTATTTTTGGTAACCAGTAAAGTCAATTAGTCCCGATGCTCGACCACCATATACGAGAAAATCGGGTTGAGAAAACCTCTGTAAGCAAGAAAAATATCTCGCTTAGTTCAATTGTATTTCTTAATTAAAAAGCCAACAAAGACACATTTTTCATTGCAGTAATCTACTTAAAAAAAACATTTTACTCTTAATTATCTTACCAATATTATGAATGCGAATGTTTGCATCGATGTTAGAAGGTATCTCTAAAATTGCTGCATGGATCTCACAGTTTGGCATATAAGTAAAACATAGTCTGGAAGAACACATAGCCTATTTAATTTTAATTCCTCGTAGACAGGGTTGCGGGTAACAGCTAGTTATTAGTAATTTTGTAAAGAAATAATATTTCTCTCTTGATTTTTCGTTATAATTTCAATGTCGAAATAAATTGAAAAACAGTTTTATATTACAAATCCAATTTCAGTTAGAAACTGAAACCCTTTTCATTTAAAAGGAAAACTTTAAATAACAAAAGGACGTTATCGGCTTCACCGCAATTAGCTAAATTTATTATCGGGTCGATCGGAATGGGGTTAGGGTTGTAAAATATTCAAGTTCTGTTCACCAAAGTTATGTATTTTCAAACGACTTAGAAATCAGAAGGTTCTTAATACTTATGCTATTTATATTTGTGGTCTCAGAACTTCGGTCCTGGAGAACCAATTATATTGATTCTTTTTCTATTTGAAATTCCAAACTGTGTTATACATCTATGCCAAATTTCATAAAGATATGTTGAGCCGTTCCGGAGATATCTTCAAACAAACATCCATCCATCCAAACATTCGCATTTATAATATTAGCAAGATATAGTTGTAGCCAGTCCTTGTCACGTGTTGAGTACTTAAAGGTTTTTTTAACTAACAGTTGCATGAAAACTGATTCTTCGTAGAATATTCTTAATTAAATATGAATCTTATTCAATTGCAATAAGGTATTTTATTGATATTCGCTAAGGAATTTGCTTCCAAGCAATATTATTATGATAGTATGAGATAATTAATAAGTACACACAATCTAACAATTTATTACGCCAATTTTCTCACTAATAATGTGTCGTACGAGGGCATTGTAGTATCGTTAGCCAAGCAACTATAAGTAATGAAGAAATTCAACGGGGAAATGTGTGGTACAAGTTATAAGCGAAAACCTAATCCCCTTTTACTTATAAGAAAAGTTAGCGAAGTGAAAGAAAAGTAAAACTAATCTTTTGACAACACAGTTAATAAACGAAACGCGGAATTTCCACTGCATGTACGACTGTATGTGCGGTATTTCACTAGTCAAGCCGACCAATTCGGGCAACTGATGTTTCTGGTTACCATTGTAAAGAGTACACGACAATCAGGCAAGTTGCGACCTTAAATACGACATACTACTAATAGCTAATAAACACTTAAGAAAGGGACAAAATAACACGTATTATAAGTATAATAAATATATTTCTAATTCTAGATGCATTAAATAACATAGCAGCAGGTGAATTCATACGAAATCTCTGATTATTTCATCATTCAAAATATCCAATCATCGCTACGACTCCATCTGCGCTGAACTAAACCAACTTATTTATCTTTAGCCTTCGTCTTCTTCCAGATCTTGTTTTCTCTGCCAAATTACAGCGAGATCCGTTTAGCTGTTCTAGAGATACCTTCTAACAACCGTAATAATACATCTACATATTCGCATTTATAATATTAATAACCTTATTTATTAACCTTATTCTTAATATATTACATTTTATATATAAAATAAAAAAATATACAAAATATATGATATGAAAAATAGAGCACCACGGAGCTGCGGAGTCCCATGACTCAAACAACCAGTGGTCAGAGCTGCAGAGATATTGTGCGAAGAGTATTAACATGTGCCCACACCCCGGTAACCAGTGAGTCGAGGGAACCAGAGGGGGTTTAGTGGGTAGGCTCCTTGTCCCTTTAGGGATGTGGAGAGAGTCCCACATAACCGGAGTAGCTTTCCCCGGGGCACCCGGTATGCGTAATGCTTTCCCCCTTAAAAAAAAAGGACTGCAGTGACAGGAACCTTCTCACCATGCGTGCGGTTTCTAGGATCGGAGGTCAAAAGGTATCGGGCCCTTAATCCAACTATTTAGCGAGAGCTTCTTGTAATGTTGATGATTATCATTTTAATAAGATTATTAATATAACCAATATGATAATTCTAACCGCTAGTAACCTTTTACTTAGACCTACAAAGTATTTCAATGCAAAAGGTTAAACACGCAAAGCCATGGTTATAAGCATTTGTTGTGAATAAAGTATTTTAATAAAGCATTTGTAAACGACGGTCCTGGTATCGATCCAAATTACAATGTGGAAATTCCATGCAAGTTACAAGTTTTTATTACAAACTCACAGACCGCCCACGATTACACAGTTTATGTTATTAATTACGTTTCGTTTTACGTGTTTAAATTATTCTTGTGTGACATACCGTCCGTCCTATCTGAACGGTAAAGGTACTTCTCCATAGGGCTGCGTCAGACGCACCGAACGCGCGAATTTAACGGATTTGCATTGTCTTGATGTGAAGGTCGCATTGTTATGTAAAATAATACAAAGTAAACTTTCAAACTACGTCGCCTCTAGGGTTCTCAGGTTGCCAAATCTTATAGCTGGACAGACCGCTTGGCCGGAAATTTAGGTAGGAAGGCCGGACTCTTGCATTTTGTCTCTTTCATCGCCGGCGCTCGGTCAGTCGTTTGCGAAATGTAATTTACCTAACAAAAGCCGGACAACTCGGACACCGTTTATTTTAACCGAATACACAATCAAAAAGCCTACCTATGTCCGGCTCTATCCGGACGCCTGACGTTAGTTGCGGGCCGTGCGTGCGGTGAGTCCGGGTAGGACAATGGACGCGTACCTTTATACATCTACAACTATTTATTTCAAATTTTTCGATTTGTTATTTATTTTTTTACATTAATAAAATTTACTGCTTTAATATCAGAATATAATGTAGTAAAATATAAAAAAACAAGAATAATAAATATGGTAATGTCTGCAGACAGCGGCTGTATTGCAAAGACATGCAATTTAGAAGAAAATGTGGCTCCGAGAAAGCTTTAAAATGAAATTCAATGCGCAAGAAACTCTCAGTACGACAGAATATATTGTGAATAGAAGAATATTGTCAATGCGTTTGAGAATAATCGCCCGTGACTTCGTTCGCGCGGATTTAAAAAAAAAACTTACTACCCTATGTGTTCTTCCAGACTATGTTCTATATCTATACCAAATTTCTTCAACATCCGGTAAGCTATTCTGGAGATACCTTCGAACAAACATCCATCTAAACATCTAAAAATTCGCATTTATAATATAAGTAAGATGTATATTTATATTCCATCTAAAGCCTGAAGGTTTTTCCAATAACAGATCATGTACCAATCTACTATTACTTAGGATTTCTGTTTTCGTGCGTTCTTTTACCGCGCGATGAAATAACATAAATACCTATTATAAATTTATCAGCATTGGGTACAGCGCGATTGTTATGACAGAAGAAAAATTGTGATTTAAAACAGTGTTTTGTTTTTTTTTGTAGTAATGTAGTTGAATATTTGGGCTGCGATTCTAGTAGCATTTGCTATCTTTGTTTTTCTTAAAGACAATGTAAAAGATATCTTATAAAATTTACGTGTCACAATTTTCGTTCTCATACTCCTCTGAAACGGCTTGACCGATTCTCATGAAATTTTGTGAGCGTATTGAGTAGGTCTGAGAATCGGCTAACATCTATTTTTAATCCCGCGCGGACGGAATCGCGGGTGACAGCTAGTCAATATATAAAACTCACTTTTAAATGGAACAATATAAGTCAATGTCGCTTTCATTGTAGATAAGCTAATCGTTTAGTCCAAGGTTCGATTGCTAATAAATTTGAAGGATTTTTAATCGAATACTAATTCAACATTACTGTTAACCTAGAAATAATAACCTTTGGAAGAGGCTCCTTTAACTGGATAACATAAACAATAACTAATATTTGTTTAATTTTGTAAGCCAGCAAACGAACGCGGAAAAGTGAAGTGACAGCAGCCCATAGACAACTGATGCAGATGCGTTATCTTTAATGAATGAAGGAGGAGATATATATTTCCCCTGTATATGCCGCCGTCGTATCCACTTCCCTTTCCATTTTTTTTATTATAAGAACAATGTGGAAAAGGAAAGAGGTTTAAACTAGTACATTTTTTTATATAATAAGGTGGCAAACGAGCATACGGCCACCTGAAATCGCTGAAATAGCGAAGTAACCGTTGCCTATAGACATACGCAATTGCATTTGCGTTGCCTACCTTTAATCGACGGAGGAGAGGATGCACAGAAAGAACATTTCCATGCATCCTCTCATCCGGAAAGTCCACTTCCACTTCCCTTCCTCCTTTCTTTATAAGAAAAAGGGTAGGAAGGGAAAGAGGACTAAATTAGGCCTCCGGGACGCACACTCATCAGACGAAACGCGGAATGTGCAGTAGATATTCTGTGACATTTTTATAAATATTGTTGTCTCTATTTTGGCAAAAAGAATAAAAGAGATGGCTATATGCACCTTATAACATGTGGAGGGGTAATACATCAATCTGATCTTGTCGTATTCTATGCCATTAAAAATTATGATTAAAAAATCTTATTATAAAAGCAAAATGCATTCGTATTATGTAACTTATTTTTTGAAGTACAATCGCAACCAAAACTGCTTTACTTAAAAGCATGTTCAATATAAAGACTGACGAACAAAAGATGACATCTTATACAGAATGTAGGGCTCTCAAATAACCTTGAAACTATTCCATGCTGAATCAACGAATACCTTTTTAGAACGAGAAAATGACCCGGTAGGTATAAGTTAAACTAAGCCACAGTATAGTTAAACAAGGATCTGAATCGGTATGAATCTTACTAATATTATAAATGCGAATGTTTGCATGTTTGTTAGAACATATCTCAAGAATTGCTGCATAGATCACGCTGAAATTTGACATAGATGTAGAACGTAGCCTGGAAGAACACATAGGCTGGGAAAGTCTGGTCTGGCAGAACATGTAGGAGACCAATAAGTCCTTATAAAACCTATTTTTATCTCTGTTTTGTCAAAGATAGTGACAGGGATATGTTTAAACGGGAATTTGGTCCCTGGCACTTCCAATCAGCGGGTCTAACATGAATTGTGATAATTTCCTTCGTCTCGTCATACACAAAGTTTGTATGAAGTGTAGCGTAACGCTACACTAAAAATGTCATACTAATTTTGTCATCAAGATGGCGATACGAAGGCGCTTGTCGCAAATATTCGTGGTAGGTCCTAGTAAAGGATGAATGTATCGATAAATTTAAAAAGAACGAGTAACTTTGTTTCTTGTTAAATGAAATGTAAGGTATTGGTAAACAAAATAATCAAAATATGAGAACTATTCCATATTTATCTACCTTTAAATTATCAAATTCTTTTACTAAAAACGTTTTGAAAGTTTTTAAATAGTTTGTGAAGACAACTGAAAGCAGTTTGGATAGTTTTTATTTAATTTAAATTAACGATTCTCTGTTGGCTTTTTAACTTTATTAATACTTCATTTAATTCTAATAAAGTAAATTAAACTTACATACGTGTTACTAATTTAACATTAAATTGCAAAAATAGTTTAGTTTCTGAAGGAAAAACTTTTTTTAATTCTTTCTCTTGCATCAACGCAACGGAACTTACATAACAATTGTTTTTGATTACGTCAGGCGTCCTTGACTCGTAGCTATTCTTGTTATAATACTGCAAAGAATGCAATGTCGTATTGCATTTCTAATTAAATAGGATTTCATGGTTACTTAAATTTAGTCGTGTTATATAATTAAATACCTTATATCGGATTGTACGAAAGTTTCTTGTTAATATTTCGATAATGTTATTGTCTTTTACTTTTTGATAGTATTTTTTTAGCTATAAATAATATATAGGAATTAGTCCAAATTTTATTTTAATGTATGGAGGTAGACTTCAAAATTATTTTTTATAGATTTTGTATTAACATAAAAATACAAGTAACGGTTAAAATTAACTAGAAAATGTATTTTAGTTATCAATTAAACTGAAGAGTTTGAGAGTAGGATGCTATTTATGTACAAAGTTAATATCTTATTCCACGAAAGATGTAAAATAAGTTGTTATAAAAATGCAACTTAAATCAGATTTTTATGTATGAAATTAATAAAAACTTTTTATTAAATTAAAGTGAGAAATAAATGTATCAAACCATCTCAAAATTACTTTAACATTTTTATAAAAAAAGCACTACAATGTTTCAACTTTCGATGTAACTTGTAAATAAGATCGTAACATCAAAACTGTAAGTTTAAAAAATTATAACAAGATTATTATATATTCTAAACCTTATTTCTTTGGGTTTGCGTACAGAATCATTAATATTTCATTTCTCTTAACGTAGTATAGAAACCCGGTAATTGCATAATTTAATTTCAGATATGTAAAAAACAATGAAAGTAATTTTAATCGCGCAATAGACACAATATATTCGTCAAACTTATTAGACTAGCAATAACCGAATAATTTAGCAATCAAATTAAACTCATGATACAGGATAAAAATAACCAAAAAGTAAAATTAGATTCGTACAAAAAATAATAAAAATCAAATCAAAAATTACTTACCTTTATCCGCCCGCCTTCAACAAGCGAACATTTTCAGATTGTAGATAATAAAAAAAATGCTCAATTTCGTTCAGAGAGAGAGCAGAATATTTACAGTTATATACAGGGCCGGAATTCGTGGTACTGTGGCTTGCAAACGTCATTTGGTCCGCATATTTTTTCGCGCCTGCGCGTTAACAAAATGGCGACCGACGCGTTGGGTCGATAGTTCCGCGATAAGGTATCTATAGGCCCGCCCCCATGCCGGGTGACATTGTTGAAACGGGGTAACGTGAATTAATAAGGTCACCATTTTGTATTTACGCGCGCTTTTATAAAGTTGCTAGTAATCTGTAATGTTGCCATTAAAAAAAAATTAGCAAAATTCCTTCCATATTTACTGTGCAATTATTTTTATACGATTTTTTACACACGGACAGGAATTTTGGTTATAGTATTATAAAATTTTAGACTGTGCACTTGAGTTTAAAACATCTGCAGTGCATTTATTGATTGATCCTTGAAGTTTCTCAACCTTGTAGAATACAGATGAGTTATGGAAGTATCTTTTAGCGTTTTACCAAGTTAGTTGCGTCAATTACAAGTCTTCTTTGTCCTTTATTGCTTCTTCTAGAATGTCTATGATTATTGTCATACTATGATTCACTTCGCTTTTCAATCTTTTCCCAAATTAAAGTTAGAACTATAACTAACCTAACATAACCTAACATATTTTAAACAACGCGACATTTTTTCCGTTACTTTGTATTCTTAAATTCTCTTGTGTGTTTTTAGTTTGATAAAAAAAATTACACCAAAATAAAAAGCACAATATAATAATTTAATAAAATAATTTAATCATCGTCTACATCTGTTGATAGATATCGGACTTCTGGATCGCTTGTGACATGACCTCGAATACGCGCCAACGTGCGTCGACCACGGGAACTTCTAACCTCCAAAACTAACCAAACTAAACCGATGAAACATAATATTGCCAATAATGACATAAGACTCGTCTTCAAGCTACCAGATTCTGGAAACGATAAGAAAATTATCAGTCATATAAAACAGTAGTGCAGTAAAATAAGTGTAATTTGGAATAATCTGTGTTAACGTCTACTTCTATAAATTCAATGTTAGTGAGAAATTATTTTTATTAGTCAATAGCGGTCGCCCGCGACACCGTCTGCTTAAAAAGTAAAATATAATTAGTAGCTTATGTGTTCTTCCAGCCTATGTTCTATATGTATGCCAAATTTCATCAAAATCCATCCAGCCGTTCTGTAGATACCTTCAAACAAACATCCATGCATCCGTCAATCTAAACATTCGCATTTATAATATTAGCAAGATTTGTGTATTTTTGACAATTTTAATGTTTAAATTGATGATAGAAACATGTCTGTTTTTAATAGATCTGTGTTTACAGCCTTATAAAGTTAAAATAATTTAGATAGACATATTTTAATTTCTTATTTCGGTTGAGTTCGACTATAAGTAAAAAAAAAAATTAAATCTCTGCTTTATATAGATTTTTCTTGTTATTAGAAGTTTTCTATACTTACTTGTAGGTTCTTTCGCGTACACTATAGTATTTTGGTCTGTTTCTCCAATTTTCTCATCTTTTATTCCTTTTCCAATCACATCTTGAAATACATCTTGTATTGGCGTATACGAGTAATCTATTTGAATTTTAGGGCTAGTTGTCTTATGTGTTGTTGTCGGTAAATTTGTTGTCGTGGTTTGCTGTGTTGTTGAGGATTTGTATGGTGGATTTGTTTTATTAACAACCTTTTTATCTACAATCTTTGTTATGTTAGGTTTAGTTGTGTTTGGTTTAGTTGTAGTTGTTAATTTAGTTGTTGTTGGTTTAGTTGTTGTCGTTGTGGATGTAGTTGTTCTTTTTGTTGTTGTTGTGGTTGTTCTTGGTGTAGTGTTGGTGGTTGTTACTGTTGTAGTTGAAGCTGTTTCTTGTGTACTGGCTATTAATTTTTGCGTCTGTGGCGCTATCTCTGTAGTATTGCTTACATTGTCATCATTGTTAGTATCCCCATCTGTGTAAAATGATAAGTTTTAAAGTAAATAATTAGAAAGGCATCATGTGTTAAGAGGTTTCTTTTATGCTTTCTCGTTTGTAAAACATATAACTGTAAAAATTATTATTAAAGATAAAATGAAAGAAATTTAACAACAGTGGTAGAGCCCGCTTTTACATCACACGATTTGTCCCGGCTCGCCCGGTGAAATACCACGACCACACAGAAGACAGGCGTCAAGTGGAAGCAATTCCGCGTACATTCTGATGAGTGTGCGTGCAGAGGCTTAATTTTAGTCCTCTTTCTCTTCCCATCCATTTTTCTTATAAGGAAAGGATGGGAATTAGACACTTCCACTTCCCTTCCTTTCCTGCCCACTGTCTGTCCACCAAAGTCTTGACTTTCCGGATGAGGGGATACATGCGAAAGGAAATTTTTTTCTTTCTGTGCATCCTCTCCTCCGTTGATTAAAGGTAGGTAACGCATATGCAATTGTGTATGTCTATGGGCAACGGTCACTTCGCTATTTCAGCGATTTCAGGTGGCCGCTCGCTCGTTTGCAACCATTTGATAAAAAATAATTTTGTCATAGTAGAGATAGATAGACATATGGGATGGGATAACATTGCTTACCATTAGAAAATATACAAGTATCGAAGAAATCAGCACAGCAGTTTTCTGCTGCGAAACAAGAAGTTGTGCAGCTGCAACCAGCACTGGTCTTATTTATCCCCAACAGGTCGCAACGACCAACGCAGGAATCCGCTTTAAAGTATAATATAAAAATTAACGTAACCACTGTCTTAATGTTGGAACATGGAAACACCATGATGGGGTCTCAATGATTCAATCATTCATTCTCTATCAATTTTCTCCTCATTCATTCATATGTAAGTTCATTTCGTTCATTCAAGAGCTGATTAACGTCTTTGCTTCAAAAATATTCAGCCTTTGAGTCAGACAGTCAACAAACATCCATACTTTACAATTTATAGTAAACTTACGTAGAAGTGTGGAAGGTGTCGTGGCCTCAAGCTGCGCTGCAGTACAGTTTTTGCCCTGCAAGATGGCCACGTCGTCTATCGCGATGTCGCTCGTGAAACTAGACCCTCGGATGCCTTCGATCACAATCTGAAACATTCAGGTACATTAAAGTTCGTTATAAATCTTCAGCTCACTATATGTCGCCACTAAGTGGCTCGGAGCCTTCCCTAAGTTAGGGGTGACTAGGCCATAGTCAACCAAAATCCACTGCAGGTTGACTTCACACATATCTTTGAATTTCTTCTCAGATATGTGCAGGTTGCATCACGATGTTTTCCCTCACCGTAAGAATTCGTTATATTACACACAAATAGAATTGGTATTATACTTCTACTACTAGGAGTAGTCATAATCAAGTTACATTAGCCCCTTTTTCCACTAGCAAATTCGGCTCTCTTATTTCCCAACCTAAATAAAAGTAGTAGATGCTTTCAATGCTTTAAAATTCCTATATTTACTTATATTTTCAAGTTGTATTTAGTTTCTCCAGTCCCAATGGTGGTCTACAAATCTTGCTAATTAAACTTCATTCACTTTCTGGTTACTGCTTTAGTTGTTTTCACCGTGTCATATCTTACTAATATTATAAATGCGAATGTTTAGATGGATGGATGGATGTTTTTTAAAGGTATTGCCGGAACAGCTGCATGGATCTCCATGAAAATTGGCATAGATATAGAACATAGTCTGGTAGAACACATAGGCTACTAATTGAGTTTTTTTTAATTCAGCGTTCATTCATTTTCAATATTTTCAAAGCTAGAATGTCTATAGGGACTTCGCAATGAAACGACGCAGTCTCATCAAGTTTGTCTTTTTTTGTAAATTTTAGTTCTTTTAATTTGTAAAAGCTTGTTTTTATGATATATAAATACCTGAAAGTTATCCGAGAAGTCGACAAGCGGTAGAACAGCCTCAAACCAAGTATTACCCAGGTTACCCCATTTCTCAAACAAAATGTATTTCTGTTTCTCGCTACTGCGCAGATTGAGGAGGGAACTGAGAGCATAGTTCTCCGGTTTCTGGTACACTCGGAGACCACCAACTGTTCTAGATGAAGAAAGTAACTAATTAAAACACCTAAATTCAAATAAAAATAGTTAATTGCACATTGGACTAACTAAACGTGAGTTTAATAGATTAATAAGAATGATAGTATGAGGTAATACAACGGCAGAGAAGATTGGAAGGGGAATATAATCTTACTAATATTATAAATGCGAATGTTTCGATGGATGGATGTTTGTAAGGTATCTCCAGAACAGCTGAACGGATCTCGATAAAATTTTGCATACATATAGAACATAGCCTTAAAGAACACATAGGGTACTTATTATGTCCAAGCGGATGGAGTCGCGGGCGACAGCTAGTAGAAGAATAGAATATAATGGAAGTTCAAATTAACTTACTTTCCATACATATGGTAGAAGAAGACAAAGCATCCATCCTTAGCTAAGGAGCCATCGTATATTGGCGATATGAGGCGCGCTGTATCATTTTTTAATCTTGAAGTACTTTCGATATACATGTAGTAACCTAGAACCAGTTTATACTAATTTAAGTACTATTTACATTTGCTTGCTTATTCAATCATGAGACGCTTACTGCTGGGCATAGCACTCCCCCAAAGATCACCACGATGATCAGCCCTGTGCTACCCGCATCCAGGATACCTTGACCATATCATCGGTCCATCATCTCCATTTATTTAAATTGAAATTTTTACATCTAATGATGCAAAGCCTTTTAAAATAATTATCTAATATATAAAATTCTCGTGTCACAATTTTCGTTCCTTCCTCCAAAACGGCTTGACCGATTCTCATGAAATGTTGTAAGCATATTGAATACGTCTGAGAATCGGCCAACATCTATTTTTAATCCCGCGCGTAAGGAGTCGCAGGCGACAGCTAGTAGTATATAATATTATAAAGAGACAAGATTTATATTGCATAGAAGACAGACGTGAATTGGTCGATCCGCGTTTCGCCCAAGGAGTATGCGTGCCGGAGGCCCTTCAGTCCCCTTTCCTATCCTTTCCTAATAAGGAAAGGAAGGAGAATTGTAGTGAGTATTGTACTATACCTGAACCCCCTTTCCCATAAGTATGATCGTAAGGTGGTCCGGTGAAGAGGATGAACGAAGGTGATTTATCATTCAGCCTGGTCCAGTCGAAGTCATGGAGATCATCCTGCATCCAGCCACAGATATTGGGATCTTCAAAATCACATTTCGGTAGACCAGATGATGTTGCATCTATTAAGACATATACTTATTAAATCATAATCTGCCATTCACATTTCCAATGGTAATGATGGTCTTACATGATCCTCATCATCAAGACAATGTATTTTATCTTACTTAAATGAATGAGGTAAGTGCGTACACCAGTTTCTTTTTGGGTATTTTCCTAATCCAATATAACTTTAGCTGCCTTTTTGCCTTTGTCTTAAGAAAATAATAAAAAAGATAGAAGAAAGAACAAACTAACCAACACACGATGGTGCTGTTCCATTCCATTTTCTCCCATCACAATATATAGTTGATGAGCCAATCATCTTGTGTCCCGGCAGACAGAAGAAGACCACCCAGGCATTTTGTCTTGAAGGTATCTCCACTCCATTCTGTATAGAAGGTACGGTGCATCCAGAACCTGAAAGAGGATTTGTTTAGTTTCACCATGGTTCAATAATGATCAATCTTGCACGAAGACGACAATCGAGTAAAACGAACAACTGGTATAAGATGCATGTTGGACTATAGGAAAAACTGAAGAAGATTGCACGCGCAAAAACTGAGGCAACAATCTAACTAATGTTATAAATACTAATGTTTGGATGGATGGATGTTTGTTATAATTTATCTCCAGAACGGCTGCACGGATATCAATGAAATTTTCCATTGTTGTAGAATGAAGCCTGGAAGAATGCCTAGGCTATATATTTTTTTTAATTCCCCACGAAACGTGTTGCGGGCGACGGCTAGTTTATACTATATTGTTAACTTACGAACACACACTGGCAATGGTACATCCCATTGCGACCCTCTGCATGTGGCATATTTGTTCCCAACTAACTCATATGGCGGCGAACAAATGAACTTCACTAATCTAGATTTCTGTCTCACTCGCACTCTGCCATTCGCTAAACGAGGAAATCCACAAGACACTGCCGATGGATACATATAATCTGAAACAAGAAATTAATTATGAAAATTTACTTTAAGCGCTCAAACATGAAATGGGGCCTTAACCCCCTATAGAGGGGTTTATACACCGTTACTTACGGGACATACCCATACTACGTGACCTATTTTTTTAGTTTTTTCGACCCCTCTCTCCCCTCGGTTACCACTCGTAGTACATGCCAAGACCCGCCCCCTTTAGTTTTTACGTAGTAATTTATAATTATGATTTGTAATCATTTCACAGGTAAAAATTGAAAAAGAGATAATTTGGCTCATACTCTTCTTTATAGCATAAGACTGCATGCATTCTTAAAATACTAGTGAATTATGTATTATGAAAAAAAAAACAAGTAACGACTATGTAATTAAAATCTGAGCCCCCCCCCCCGCTCCTGTGCCTGACCGTAGTATTTTAAAGACCCCCCCCCCCTAAACGGGTCACGTAGTATGGTTACGTTCCCTAAGCTTTGATTTTTATTTCTACTTATTCATGTTGTAAAATCTCATCGTAAATTGTTACTCTTAAGATGTATTGTTGTGCGTAATTTTGTTTTTGTAATACGATTCCTTTTATACCAGTAAAAATGGAAAGAAAAAGGTAAAACAGGTTAGCTCGGACTGGAATTAATATCCGATAAAAAGCCCTTATGTTTCATAGAATTTAAAATATCTGTTTATTGGTTTCATTCCACCATTTCAAACCATTCATATTTTGCATAACCTACATACGTATACGATCGCAGGAAAATAAGTTTTTTTTAGGGTTCCGTACCTGATAGGAAGAAAAAGGAAGCGGAACGTTGTCAAGACCCTTTTTTTTAATTATTAACCGACTAATATTTATTGTAACCTTTCAACTACGCTCTGGGCTTATATAACGTTTTTCACTCCATTAGTGTTTTACGACGATAGTCGAAATGTGGAATTTGAACCCTCGACCATGTGATCAGATGTGTATCCATTAGGATATTGGCAATTTGAAGTTATGTTAGTATTATAAATGAGAATGTTTGTATGGATGTTTGAGGTAATCTCAAGAACAGCATGGATCCCGTTGAAATTTGTCATAGATTTAGAACATATAGGCAACTAAATAAGATTTCTTTTCAGTGTGCGAAGTCGCCGGCGACTGATATTTATTTAAATATTTACAAATTCTTTTGAGATCTTACTTATTACTAATATTATAAATGCGAATGTTTAGATGAATGGTTGGATGGATGGATGTTTGTTTGAATGTATCTACAGAACGGCTGAACGGATCCCGCTGAAATTTGGCATAAACATAATCTGGAAGAGCACATAGACATTTTTACTTAAGTTTTTTTTTAAATACCGCGGCGACAGCTAGTATTGCATAAAAGTAAGTGATGCTGTTGTGATCGTGAGAAACGCCTCCTACGCAGCCTGCTGCCGGAAGTGCGGAGGACATACTGCCAAGAGCGGGCATCCGGTTGATAAATATTTATTTATTGCATTACTACGACACTTTATTCATTGTTACGATATTTTTAAATAAATTAAATTATATAAACTTCCAGACAATACTAGATGTAGCCCGCGAAACCGTCCGCGCGGAATTAAAAAAAATTGTAACCTACGTGTTCTTCTAGACTATGTCTAGAAGAACACGTAGGTTACAATTTTAGTAATGTAATTATTATTAAATAATTGTAGGTAATGTATGTCTATTCTATATGTATACCAAATTACATCCTGGATCCATCTAAACTTTCGCATTTATAATATTAGTAAGATTAATTAGAATTCGTTTTCGCAAATGGCGCGATTTCTTTACCAAGTCAAGTGTCAATTAGATTAGTGACGGGACATAAACGTTGATATTTTAATAAGGCTAGTGTTGCGCCGATACATGTTTATTGTAAACCTTTATGAATCCTTTTTTGACATTCGTCTAATGGGAATTGACCCCTCAACCACGTGATCTATTCACGTTTCATAATAACTGGACATATTTTGTAACATTTTAGGAAAGAATACATAAATAATTGTTTAATATGAGTGTTAAGAAAAGAGATTCACCGGAAAAAATATTCGAAGTTATAAAATTCAATCTTATGTCAAAATGTTTTGTAACTGGGTCCCAGGACGATGTATGTATCATTATTTTCGAGTTATTTATTTAACCTTCCATTATTCTCTACCAAACCTTAAAAATGAGGTTACAAAATATAGGGTACAAAAGTACATTCGCGGAAATCCGCGGTGTTCTACTTTTAGAAAAATTCACTTGTTTCTTGCAAAGAGACTAATGCCGCTTATTACAAAATAAACAATAAGTTAGCAGCAAGTTTTGCAAATGACAGAATAATCATGTCATTGTCTTATTACGTATAAAATGTACCAATGATTTTAGCATTTGTAGAACACCGCCAAATTTCCCGATTGTACATACGCGTGGAAAATATTATGCTCCCAAAATAAATACGTTATATTAGCGAGATATAGATCTCTGGTAGAACAAACAAACTAAAATGCAATAATATAAATTCAATTTAAACAACTCATATTTTAATTTCAGAATTAGAGGTTAATAAAATAAATTATAAATTCGTTTTTTTATATAATAAGGTGGCAAACGAGCGAACAGCCACCTTAAATCGCTGAAATAGCGAACTGACCGTTGCGTATAGACACACGCAATGTCATATGCGTTGCCTACCTTTAATCGACGGAGGATAGGTTGCACAGAAAGAAGAGAGGACAAAATTAGGTCTCCGGGACGCACCCTCGTCAGACGAAACGCGGAATTGCAACCACTTGACGCCTGTCTTCTGTGTGGTCGTGGTATTTCACCGGGTGAGCCGGGTCAATTCGTGCGAAGATGTTAAAGCGGGCTCTACCACTGTTATAAATTCGTATTTGGAAAGATATTAACAAACAAACTTACCAGCTTTAATATATCCGATAATAAATAAAACTAAAAAACACTTTAAATACATTTTTATAAAATAAAAAAAAACACTTTTGTACTACTTTTAAAAAATTAAAACCCGCGTCCGGTAAACTCGTTTATCGTTTTATAACACAAAAATAATCACAGATTATAAAAATGCTGTGTTTTCAACATTTGTAACTAGGAATAAGTTCTGGTCACTAACAGAAGCACATTCAAATGACATATTAACGCGCTTTTATTTTTTTGTCGTTTAACAAAGATTAAATGATCAAGCAGAAGGTATGCTTAGGTATTAAATTAATGAAAAAGGTACCTTCGTTACAGCGAAAGCCACTCACTAGTTTCGTTTAGTACATTTCTTTTTTTAAAAACTTAATTTTATTTCCGCCATAAAACATTCCTCTTAGGAAGTCGACTTGGACCAAATTAGCAATCACTGAGTTAGAATAGTCTGACATTAAAATCATTGTTTATCACAATTTGAGACCTCTATTCTTCTTCTACGCATACTTCATTACCGAAGGTCGTACTCGTATTGGTATGCCTTCACTCACGCTTCACCCAGATGCCTCCAGGCCGTCCTGTCTTCGGCTTATCTCAGGGCTAGTAGCCTGCTACAAAACATACAAAAAAATGTTGATATGTACTTTGATTCACTTATCAGTAGCTTACATTCATTGTATGAATGGGTAATAAGTTTTTAAGCAACACTAACAGTTAGGCATTAAAGTATAAAAGTATCTTCTGTTCCTCTTCTCATCTATGTGCGAAACGGGATGTCGTTATACAGCTATCAAAGGAAGCGGACTTTCCACTGATATTATAAATAATATTATCTTTGCTTATTGTATTTTTGTTTAGATTATAAAACAAAAAAGGATAGCTTATCGAAACTCCCATGGGTTTGGGATATGAATCACAGATTCTCAATAACCTTAACAAACTTTACATATCTAATTTAAAAGTTATTAGTTTTCTATACATTTTTATTATCTTTTTAAATAGAAATAATATTTTGTTTGTACTTTTTAAAATTAAAATTATTAAGTTAATTCAGAATAAATTAAATGTAAAATAAAAAATAACTATTTCAGATATAAGATTAAAAATAAAAGCATAACAAAAATATAACAAATAGTTTTGTAAAAATTAAAATTGACCCGAGCAACGCGGGGCGCGAGTGGCTAGTATTATTTTCGAGGAATATTGTAACAATGCACCAGTGTTCTTTGAACTTTGTATTAGTTTTTCATAATTATCAGACGTCATGTTTTACTAAGTTTACTAATAATAAGCCTCAGTGCTACCCTTAGTAGTTATTTCATATTTGACAAAGTAATACTTAAGAAGATGAATAACTAAACTATAATCAGAAATAGATAAATCCTTTATGAATATTTCTTTTGTTTTAGAAAAGTAACAATTTTGGTGAATCTACAAGTTCCTAAAACATTTTTAAACCGAAATTATATTATGTAGCAGTTTTCGACTTTCAGCCAAGATTCCTTGAATAACCTCAATGAAATATGAATCATAAGAAGCTGAAATCTATAAATTATCATAAAATCAGACATCTGATGTATTATGTTCTATTTAAAAAAAAACAGCAGAATATGACAACAACATGAGCAATACCTACTAATAGTAATAAAAATAATTCAAATAAATTTGTTGAATTTAATAACAAATTTATTAAAAATAAAAAAAAATATATTTTATAATGTTTGCTGTGTCTGTGCTGTAATCCTTACAATTCTCCTCTCCTAAAATCCTTGTATCCACAAGGGATGACGTCACTATAACTAATGACAGTGACATTGACAATCGACGTCACCGTCAGTAATCAACAAAAAATTCCTTATTTTTCCCAATTTCACTATAATAAAGGAATTAATTGGTAAAACTATTGGAAGATTGGAACACAGTGTTTATGATTGCAACTATCAAATAAGCGTATCAAGAATTTAAATACAAAGTTTTTGCGCGCCAACATGAAAATATCAAGTCGTATACAAATATAATCTGTATTTTCCAGTACACTTTTGGCCAGCGGAACATGTCACTGTATTAAAACGCAGAGTACACTTTTAGCAAAAAAACAAGGCTTCTTAATGTGATATCCAAGAGTTTAGTTTATTTGTTTCATTACAATGGATTTAATTAAAGAAGAAGAAATGTCTACATGCTGTGTGAACTGTTTGATCAATTTCAAAGATAGAAATATACAGTGCTACAAACTACAGAGTATACATTGGAAAATTATATTTAAGGTAATTTTATTTATCATTTACAGTAAAATTATACTGGCATAACGTAAATGAGGCATGACACTGCAAATAAAAATATTGAAAAACATATTCCCTTCCCTTTCATTTTCTTTGGAAAAAAAGAGATATCAACACTTAATGTGTTTTCGCAGTGAACAGTGAGTTATTATATTTATAATATTTCAGGTTGACGCACTATCTCTGTGTTTTATATGCAAGAAACTTGTACAAAATGCGGAATGTCTTATAGAAAGAATTCTAAATAATCAAATCTTATTTAATTTAGATAATGTAAGTATCCACAAATATTAAATTTATTCTGTGTTTACTTTTATCAATATTTTAAGCTAATAAATACCAAAGACATAATTTTTTTTAATAATTTTTTTAAAGTTTTCAGAACAAATTGTTATACAACCACATTTGAATGTAGCAGTATTAGATGCAATTGAATTATCAGATATTGATATGCAAACAGAAGAACAAACTATTGTATATAAAAATGGAATATATAAAGAATATGTGGTGAAGAATGAAATGGAATGGAAATATGAAGAACATTTGCAGAATGAAAATGACTTTATAGGTATAGAAATTATTGATTATTTTATTTAAAAAAAAAACAACTAATCAGCCTGACTGATTTTACTAATATTATAAATGCGAATGTTTCAAAGGATTTTTGTTTAAAGGTATCTCCAGAAGGGCTGAATGGACCTCAATGAATTTTGACATAGATGTAGAACATTGTCTGGAAGAACACATAAGCAACTAATTAAGTTTTATTTTCAATTTTGTGCTGATGGAGTCGCAGGCGACGGCTTGTAACCTAGAATTAGTAGCCTTTGTGGTCTTCCCGACTATGTTCTACAAGTATGACAAATTTCAGCGAGTTCTGGAGATACCTTCTAACAGACATTCATTTAAACTTTCACATTTATAATACTTCCTGTGCCCGCGACTCCGTCTGCACGGAATTAAACAATAATAAGACTATGTGTTCTTCCGGACTATATTCAACATCCATGTCAAATCTCAGCGAGATAAATTGAGCCGTTCCGGAGATAGCTAAAAACAAACATTCATTTAAACGTCCACATTGATATTATTAGTAAGATTATTGTAAAAAGTAAATAACATTTATGTTAATTCTTTTTAGATATAGATATAGAAATCAAAAAAGAACCTTTAGACATTGCCGAATATGAAAGTGATGAAATAAAAATACAAAAAAAAACTGTTTATAAGAAAAAAGGAATTAAGAAAGATAGAAAAGATAATGCTAAATTAGGTATGTATTGTCTTGACTATGGAGCGTCGGTGGCTCAGTGGTCTAGCACTTGACGTGCAATCTGCAGGTCCTGGGTTTGAATCCCGCCATGTACCAATGTGTTTTTCGATTTCCGATTTACATATATACATTTATCCGACGTTCTCACGGTGAAGGAAAACATCGTGATGCTGCACATATCTGTGAAGAAATTCAAAGATATGTGTGAAGTCAACCGACCCGCACTTGGTCAGCGTGGTTGACTATGGCATAATCACCCTTAACTTAGGGTAGGCTCCGAGCCCCTTGCTGGAGATGTATAGTGAGCTGATTAATGAGATGTTTCTGTGTGTTTCCACTTCTTAATTACATGTATAAAAACATGCTGCATTGGTTTTTGTATGATTCATACATTTTTTTGGGATATAGTTAAACTAACCGTTTTCCTGGATTTTAAAACAGTTGGCTATGTGTTCTTCCAGACTATGTTCTAAATCTATGACAAATTTCAGCAAGATCCGTGCAGACTGGATATACCTTTTAACAAACATCCATCCGTCCATAACATATTTTGAAGAGAAAAAGTAAAAAAAAAATTGTTTCGGTTTTAACCTTTTTAGTTACTAATGTGAAATTGGAAGAAAAAAATTGTCAAATAGATGATGTAAAAACTATAAATGATATTGTTTTATTTGAAGAATTAAAAAAAATGAAAAAACTTGAAAAAGCTGAACTGAAAAAGTCAATCGGTATTTATATGGAATTCTATATTTTTTTACTTAACTATCTACACTAAGGAAAGTACTTAAAGACTCTGAGTTAGTAACAGACAAATTAACTGTCTTATTCAGTCTCAATGTAGATATCTAGAATTAAATTTACACTTAAGGTGCGTTTTCACGGGGTACAGCAAAGAGCAGCAGACGACATCGTCATGTGTCGTAACAGCAGATAGCACTTTGTAGTATTCATGCAGTAACGAATGGGGGAAGAAAAGAAGAAGAAAAGGGAGAGGAGCGTGTGTCACTTTCCTTCTAGATCGATATTGGAATCTGAAGGCGGATAAACAAATACTGTGGCCTATGTTTTATTTATTTTGCCGGATTCGCCAAAATAGCGAAGCAATTATTCTTGTGCAGTATGCATCTGAGATTACCAATTTGCAGACGTGTTGGTATCCTTTAATAACACAGAAAGAAAATATTTTCCCTTATGTGTCCCCTCCTCCGTCAAATCTCTTTCCTACCTGTCTTTTCCTTGGCAAGACCTATGTCCAGTGGACAGAGAAAAGCTGATGATGATTCATTTGTAAGATTCCTATATATAATTGCAATTGCTGTCTGCCGTTGCTGAAATACCGTTTACCGTTTGCCGTGTCTCGTGAAATTGCACCTTAACACGTTAGCTGCCGGAATGATTTTTTGAAAAACGAAAAGATTTTTTTTTTAAATTTTGTCCAAAACCATTTGAAAACATCTAAAAATATAGTAATACCTTATTTATATTGGTCATATACTTATTATTTACATATGAATGGAAGTATGGCTTGTCGGAAACATAGTCCGACATGGCAGCTAACGTGTTAACAGCTAAAGCTTAAAAATAACAATATTTTTTGTTGTAGAAAAAACAACAATTCAAAAGATTTTTATAAATAAAGAACAATTAATGCAAGAGAGAAATATGAAGGCTAATGAAAAGATATTCATTAATTGTCCATACAAATGTATGGATTGTGTGAAAGGTTTTGCATATAAAGGTACTTATCAGAAACATATGGAATTACATAGTAAGGTAAGGTAGTAAATACATACATTTTTTGCTATTATTTTATGAAATTTAATGCTAATAATTAATTACTTTAAAAAAAATTCACGCCATTATTTTAGGAAAAAATTAAAAAAAAAAAGTTTTTTTTTTATCTTTTTCTTTGTGATATATTAGTTTGGCATAAAGCTTTTAATGGAACAGTTTTGTAAAAGTGTTTTTTTTAATTTTTTTTTCGTAATTTCCATACATTTTTTTTTTCAGGATAAAGGTAATTACGTATGTAATATATGTAAACAGAGAATGGATACAAACGACAAATTGTTTCGGCATAAAAAATTACATCAAATGTAAGTTTTTTTGTTTTTTTTTCTAATATATAGTGGCAAAAGAACAAACGGCCACTTAAATTCACTTAAATAGCGAAGCGATCGCAGCCCATAGACATCCTCAATCGACAGAGAAGGGGACAATATTTCTTTCTATTCGTCCACTCCTCCATCAAATCCACTTTCAATCCTTTTCTTATAAGAAAATTATGAAAAGGAAATTGATTTTTGGGTGGGGTCGTATTGCTAAGGGAAATATTCTCTTTCTGCGCATCCCCTCTTCTATTACAGGCAACGCATCTGTGAATGCTGATGACTGGGCAGCGTTCGCTTCGCCATTTCGGCGAATTTAAGCGGTCGCTTGCTAGTATACTTCATAAAATTAGTATATTTATTTTTCAGCCGTTACAAATGTTTGATATGCGGTGTCATACAAAAGGCATGTATGAAAGATCATTATAACTCGTGTCATTCCAAAGTGGCTGTACTTTACAAATGTCAATCCTGTCCTAGGACATACACGTGAGTGAATTTAGTATAAGTCTTAAAAAAAAACATTAATAATCTAGTCGTTAGTAATCTAATATGATAGTCTGCATCAAATCAAAAGATAAATTTGTAAACAAAAGTATATTTTACGCCCCCCCTCTCTCCCCCCTCAAGAATCAATAACATAAAATAGATATATAAACTACTTCGTAATATTAAAATATTTACAATTACTATAAAACTACACTGGAACTCAAAAACTACCATTGAGTTGCTATGTAGCTACAAAAAAAACTCAAAAACTACTTGTTAGTTTTTTAGTTATCTATCCCATGCACTACTTTTTGAATATAAAAAATAAATTTTTTCAGCCTACCAAGTTCTAGCCTTAGCAATGTCCTTGATGCTACTTATTTTTATGTTTATTTTAAAATCATGTATAATATGAGTAGTGTAAGCCGACGTTTATTTTCTTACAGAGATCGTTATTGTTTAAGGAAGCATGTAAACAGTACTCACAGAAACAGACGTGTGATTTGCGCACATTGTATGAAAACTTACGCTAGTAAAGATGTACTCAGAAATCATATACAATTGTAAGTTACCAGCTCATATGTCCCCACTGAGGGTCTCACAGTCTACCCTAAGTTGACCAGGCCATAGTCAACTTAAAATAAAGTAATAGCATCGGGGGCTCATTGATCAAGAACTTGACTTGCAATCTGCAGGTCCTGGGTTCGAATCTTGTCATTTACCAATGTGGTTTTTCGATTTCCTATTTACATATGTACATTCGACGTTCTTACGATGAAGGAAAATATCGTGATGCTGCACATATCTGAGAAGAAATTTAAAGATATGTGTTAAGTCAACCCGCAATGGGCCAGCATTGACTATGGCCTAATCACCCTTAACTTAGGGTAGGCTCCGAGCTCCTCGGTGGGGATGTACAGTAAGCTGATGATGATAAAAATACTAAAAATCCATTATGTTCAACTTTTTTCTTGGATATCTTTTTTTGTACAGACGACATCCAACAGTACTTCCTCCAACAGTATTAAAGAAGACAATTATTTGCAAGGAATGTGGTAAAGCATTCCAATCTCCGTCCCAATTGAAGGCTCACAGTTTAAAACATTCCTCAGAAAAGAGGTTCTATTGTGTTGAATGTGATAAGTAAGTATAGAAATATATTTTATTAAAAAAAACTCCGTTCACGTCAGCCTTCAAAAGACGATATCTTATTTCTATCCAAGCTCTTGAACTAAGATCTTTGACCTTGAATGGACAGGACTTGTGCGCTCATTACTTCTGTCAAATGAAAATGAATGACATCAAAGCTTAAGCCTTTGGTTAATTATAAAGAAGGCATATCTTAGTACAATCCAAATTCTTAAACATTGAGAAAGGAAAATAGAAAATAATACGCTAAAAATGTTAGATACCAAATTAATAATAGAACTATAGTCAAACAAACCAACGAACGTGATATGAGCCGGTAAATGTACTGTTGCGTTTAGTTCTGACAGAATTTATGTTAAAACCTACTTAGACTTTGAAAATGACATAAAAGAAAAAAAAATCATGAATTCTAAAGTAACTTGTGGCACTTTTTGACATTGACAGAGGGGCGCTAGTGTGCTGTCATAATTTATTCGACTTATGCCCGCCAGTTCAGACTCAGATAACTAAAAATTACCCCGTTAACCTAATTCAAGCTATAGATTGATAAGGAATTTAATTATGTAAATAAAAAATTCTTTTCCAGAAGTTTTAAGTCTGAAAATATATTAAAGCAACACTTAAAATTGACAGCGCGACATATCACCCCTAGTGAATTACGGTAAGTATCTTAAAAATATTATATAATGTAATATTCCCTTTTGAGTACATATTTCTGTCCATTGACTTCGATACATAGACAGGCTATAACCTGGATATTTTGTGTCTAATTGATCTTCGCCATTTTGGCGCTGATAGTAACGGTGGTGAGGATTTGCACTAATAGAGATAGAATGACGCGAAAGCAATGACCTATTTTTTATAGAGATTAGGTTTTGTCTCTTTCAGTTTTCCTTGCACACAGTGCGACAGAAGATTCAGCATCAAACGAGACTTGGAACGACACATGAACAGGATACATCTCAATATAAAACCTTATAAATGCGATTTGTGTGAAAAGGTATATATTTATAACATCAAAATGTCAATAAAACTGCACAAAAAAAACTTAACTGCTAGTCTATGTGTCCTTCCAGCTTATGTTCTACATCTTTGCCAAATTTCAGCGAGATTCATTGATTCTGGAGATAGCTCTTAACAAACATCCATCCATCCATTCACTTATTAGTAAGATAGTAAGATCATCCTTGTCGATCTATGGCTAGTAACTGTATTCTAGAAATAAAAAGTATGGTTTGCCTCGAGTATAACAAACATTCATACATTTTCCTCAGGCATTTAATAATAGTTGGTGCATGAAGAAACATAGAAAGATGACACACGAGGGATACAAGAGGCCGTACATATTCCCTTGCACTATGTGCGATAAGATATTTGACGTAAGTTATGATTTTTTTTAAATAAACAGATTAATTTGACCCATTTTAGTCATATTTGATGTCAAAAGGATTTTCAAACATGTTTGATCACTCTTTAAACGTCCTTTTGACGTAAGCGTGACATTTATGTTAAAAGGGGATACCATAGTCCAATTTTTGAGGATTACAATTTTGTAATCTATCGACATATAAAACTTTAAAATTTATAAATCTTAATAATTCTTAACCGAAACTAAACTATAAATATATAATTTTTATGTGGCTTATGTTTTTATAGCGAAAATCTATTCTCAAATCGCACATTAGAACACACACTGGCGAGCGACCGTTCCAGTGTACAATATGTCCGGCGACGTTCACGCAGTCCAGTAGCCTCCTCACACATACAAAACTTGTACATCTCAAGCAAACAAGAGCTGGAAAACCAAAAGGCATCAAATAAATTATTTAAAAACTAAAATTTCTTTTAATTTCCATTTATCATCCACGAAGAGGCATTTTTATGGTTAAATTATTTTATGGCAACATTATCTACAAAATCTGTTTCTGATCAAATCTTATTTATGGATCAAATGAATGTCAAGTCAACAGTAACTGACAGTTGCTCAGATAAGTTGAGAAATAAAGTTATTTACAAACAAAAAATTATAAATATTTTTAAATGTCTTCTATTTTAAACGAAGCAAATGCTATTTGTACAATTTGCCTACTAGATTCAGAAGTCAATAATATATCGCATAACGATGATATTATTACTAAAATTACACAATGTTTTGGAAAAGACGTAAGTTAACCTACCCGCGCTTTTCAACTGGTAACTATTCCTTCTATAACTATTTAAAAAAGCTAATGTAATTTTCAGATTTTAATTACAATTCTGCCTAGAATTTGCAAGTTATGTGTGGAGAAAATTGAATATGTATCTTCATTTCGCGATCTTATAATTTGTAATCAAAATATACTTTTAAATAAACTGAAAAACAATACTCATTTACGTAAAGATTTTAAAGTTGAGAATGAAAAAGAAAACAATGAGGATTACGAATATACCAATATTAAAATTGAACAAATCGAAAATGAAGATACCAACACAAGCCAATCCAAAGATCAAGATAATTCTGATTATGATGATAAGCTTTCCTTATCTTTAATTAAAAAATCAAAAGAAAACATCCATAACAATGAAAAGGTAAATTTTTAATTTAAAATATCTTTAACCATCAATATTGGTCTACAAAGTATTTCCTGAATGAGAAAGCTTTTGTCATTTTTTTTATTCAATGTTTTTGTCCATTTACTTTCAGCATCAGATAAAACAGGAAACACAACCAAAAGAAACGGTAATAATACAAAATTACACAAACAAATGTTTAACATGTTTTAAATTATTTCCTACACAAAAAGAATTAGTAAAACATTACAATAAGGAACATAAAAAGGAACAAGATAAAGACACAAAAGATATTGTATATGAAATTATAACAGATGATAAAAATATCAAATATAAATGTAGAAAATGTGCAAAGTTATTTGAGAGTAAAGTTAAAATAAATAAACACATGTTATGTCATGTACAAGAGAGACCTTTTGTATGTAAATTATGTGGTATGTATATAAATATAATTTATTATATATAAGGAAATTAATATTTAAAAGTAAATAAAGTGGTATAGCATGTCACATATAGAAAAACTCACATTTTTATTCAAATTGTGAGGTATTTATAGTTATTTATTAAAAAGGTACACTAATTGTATGTTCAATGAACCCAAGCATTAAATTATTCAAACTTTCGTGAGACATTATACTAAACTGATATATAAAGACGGCCAAACACTCACGTATATTCGTCCGGTGGCAGCACCAATTAGTTTCGAGCCCATCGGGGGGCCTTCATCATGAGTGGTACTGGTATTATTTCACGGACGCGGCCCGTCGCTCACTGCGCGCCTCAGCTCTTAGGGCGCATCCTTAGGGGGAGGGGGGAGCGATGTGCGCCGGCGTCGTCGACGATGTTGATACCAAAGTGTCGATGGTGTTGTTGTTCAAGTTTCCGGGGGCACAAAACATACTGACTATGTCCAGACAAGCATATTCAAATAACACTCAGACAATACCAACAGAGGAACATACAGATCACAGGCATACACAACATTCACTAGACAAGGT
Source organism: Papilio xuthus (assembly GCF_000836235.2). Lineage (NCBI taxonomy): Eukaryota > Metazoa > Arthropoda > Insecta > Lepidoptera > Papilionidae > Papilio > Papilio xuthus. Next base: position 947,372 of record NW_013531079.1, on the reverse strand, counting down.
TTATATATAAAGATTGGATATAAATTTAGATGACAGTTAACTAGGTAACAAACTTAAATATCAAATAGCCAAAAAAAAAACAGAAAAGCTAAAATATTGAAAGTGCATTTAATGGTATTGTTGGTGGTAGATGGTTAGTTTAGATTTCTAGATTGTTAATTCATTGGCTGCGGGTTTCTGAACCTACAGATATCATCAGCTCACTATACGTCCCTACTGAGGGGCTCGGAGCCCCAAGTTAAGGGTGATTAGGCCATAGTCAACCACACTGGCCAAGTGCGGGTTGGTTGACTTTACACATATATTTGAATTTCTTCTCAGATATGTGCAGGTTGCATCACGATGTTTTCCTTCACCGTAAGAACGTCGAATAAATGTACATATGTAAATCGGAATTGGAAAAACACATTGGTACATGGCGTGATTCAAACCCAGGACCTGCAGATTGCAAGTCAAGTGTTTGACCCTGATCCACCGACGCTCTGAACCTTAATCTGTTTAATAAAGATAATGCCAGGGATGATAATATGTTTTAACAGAAATGAACTCAGAAACCCACAGACAAGTCAAATTAAACTTAATTTCATATCAAATTTGGGTTCACTTTTGTTGGGCTTCTATGTTAATATGCTGTATCCTTATCTTACTAATATTATAAATGAGAAAATTTAGATGGACGTATGGATGTTTGTTCGAAACTTTCTGTGGAACGGCTTAATGGATCTTCATAAAATTTAGCATATAAAACATAGGAAGAACACATAGGCTAAGAATTATTTTTTTTGTAATTCTTCGCAGACGAAGTTGCAGGCTACAGCTTTATTAATAATATTTAAGTGTTTTTAATTTATTTTGCAGGTAGAACATATAAACAGGCATCAGAGATAGTAAGACACGGCAGAGTACATGATGGTTTGAAAGTTCCTTGTAAGTTCCGATGTGGATATAGTACAGCATATAAAGGTGCATTAAAACAACACGAGAGACGACATAAGAAAGAATATATGGTAAGTACTTTTAACTTCTAACTTAGAGTAACCTCCGAGCCCCTCGGTGGGGACGTATAATGAGCTGATGATGTGATGTGTACTTTCAAATATGATGTAAATTTTATCTAATGATTTAAAAACAAAACTAGCTGTCGCCTGCGACTCCGTCAGCCTGGACTTAAACTTAATTAGTATTGTGTTCTTCCAGACTATGTTATACATTTATGCCAAATTTTATCGAGATCCATGCAGCTGTTCCGGAGATAACTTCAAACAAACATCCATCCATCCATACATTTGCATTTATAATATTTTTAACATGTAGCTAGTAAGATGTAACTTTTTGAGTACTCCAATAATGGTTGGTCTCATAGAAGTTTTTGATTAATATGAGAAGTTGATTAATTTATTCATGAAAGACAATAAAATATTTGACGTATGATAGATGTACACTTTTTTATAAAAACTAAAAACCAGCCAGTGCACATCTCAGCAGATTATAAACTCCAATGGAAATAAATTTATATTTTTTTTTTTGTAAAATGGTTATATTTTTTTTGCAATCTGTACATGTTTTTTTAATTTGTGTATTGCGAAATTCCATAAAAAATAATGGATAGTCTTCAAAGGAAATTTCAAGCTGCAAAGCTTACTGTCCCGCTGAAAGTTTGTACCCTATATATTTATTTTTTCAGTATACATGTGAGAAATGTGGCAAAGGTTTTGAAGTGTTAACTTGGTATGAACAACATCAGAATGTACATACAGGGGTTAAACCCTTTGTTTGTAATATTTGTGGAGTTGCCTTTCATATGGACAGGTAAGAGACATGCCCGGGATGTGTACAACTAAATATATTTCTTAGTTAAAAATAAGATTCACCGTGAGTTTTTATGTACAAAATCATCGTTTAAAATATCTATGTTTTGTTAAAGATGAAAGACAGATCATGATATGTTTTTATATAAAGATTTTGGTATCGGAAACCCACGGTTAATCTTACCTCTATCCAAAATTGCATCATTTTTTTTTACTTGAAATTATAATATATTTTATTTATAATAAAACGATGGAAAATCTTGTTATAAAGGATGTTGCAAAATCCGAATACCAACAATTTTTCATACATATACAGCGTGTCCCAAAATTCAACAATAAAACTGTAATAGTATATAGCCAGATTGATAACTACACAGGGAAAAATATTAAAAAAACATCCAACTCGTTTTGTTTAAAAGTTATATTAACTTTTGTAACTTTTCTTATAATTTGATATCCTTCACCATTAAAAAAATTGCATCCAACAATATAGGACCAAAACATTCGTATTATAAGCACAAAAAATAATTAACTTTGACTGTATCCTTGAAATTTTAGAACATTGTAACTTTTGACCAACTTTGACTACTGTATAAAAAAAAATGTATTCTTCTTCTTGCCACAGCGTCTTATCATATGGTGAAGGGTATCAAATTATAGGAAAAGTTACAAAAGTTATTTGGGACATGCTGTATACAATTTTTTTTTTCAGATACCTACAAGTGCATATTAGCTCTATTCACCCACATTCTTATGTTGGGGAGAAATTTCTATGTGTACATTGTTCAAAACCATTCAGTACTAAAAAAGCCCTTACACTGCATTTAAAGGTAAGCCTTTTTAACACCTCTGCTGATTTTATATTAAGTGTAAAACTAGCTATTGCCCGCGTATATGTTCGCGTAAATATATAAAAAAAAATGTTGAAACTGTCAGTAGCGTATACAAGATTTTAAAATTTGTTTCAAATTTCATCCAAATTTTCGCATTTATTATGTAATTAGCTGTCTCCCGCGACTCCGTCTGAATATATAAAAAAAAATAGTGAAGCCTGTGTTCTTTCAGACTATGTTCTATATGTATGCCAAATTTAGTGTAACTAACAGGACATTCTTTTATATATATAAATTAGCTGTCTACCGCGACTCCGTCCGCGCAAAACATAACAAGTAGTACATGTGTTCTTCAACAAGTAGGATATGTTCTACAGTTTTACAGTAGTAGAGCCCGCTTTAACATCTTCGCACGAATCGGCCCGGCTCGCCCGGTGAAATACTACGACCACACAGAAGACAGGCGTCAAGTGGAAGCTATTCCGCGTGCAGTCTGATGAGAGTGCGTCCCAGAAACCTAATTATAGTCCTCTTTACCTTCCCACCATTTTTCTTGAGGATGAGAGGATGCATGGAAAGGGAAAATATTTTCTTTCTGTGTATCCTCTCCTGCGGCGATTAAATTTGGCAACGCATATGCAATTGCTTATGTCTATGGGCAACGTTCACTTCGCTATTTCAGCGATTTCAGGTGGACGCTCGCTCGTTTGCCACCTTATGATATAAAAAAAGAGAACATGAGCGACAATATCTGTTATATTATTACTGTAATTGTTAACCACAATTAAATTGTCAATGTATTTTGATCTTTAAGGACCACGGTATAACGTCGAAATTCCTCTGCGATATATGCGGGAAAGTGTTCTCAGAAGCAAGACTACTGAAACTACACAAGCGAATGCATCTCGGTGTCAGACCTTACAGCTGCAGGTAGGTTTTAATTCAAGGTTTTACACTATTGGGACTATTGAAAGCGTCGGTGGCTCAGTGGTCAAGCACTTGACTTGCAATCTGCAGGTCCTGGGTTCAAATCCCGCCATGTAAGTGTTTTTAGATTTCCGATTTACATATGTACATTTACCCGACGTTCTTACGGTGAAGGAAAACATCGTGATGCTGCACATATCTAAGAAGAAATTCAAAGCACTTGAACAGCGTGGTTGACTATAGCCTAATCACCCTAAACTTAGGGGAGGCTCCGAGCTCCTCGGTGGGGACATATACTGAGCTGATGTGGAGTGAGATTGGTAGGCAGAGACTAAAGTCTCTTCCAAATAGACATATTAACATTTTTTAAAAGTTTTAAAAAATTTACTTAGTAAGTATTTTTTTTCCTTTAGACGACTTAATAGTTCGTATTTGAATGCACATGGTTCTATTTATCTTTTTGGTCTAAATGTAAAATTGAATTAATGACTGGACTGGACTGGATTGGCTCTTGAATCACAAGGTCGCATAGTTCAGGAGCCAATGTTTCTATATGTAAATGAGTGGTACAATAAATTAATTAATATTATTATTAAAATTTAAAGCTTGTGTTAAATGGTTCAAGGCGGCCGAGCTCTGAGAAGACGCTGTCGCAAGCTTAGAAACTAAAATTTTCATGTTTTTAATAATATTTTTGACCGTGGATTTTTGAGACCAAAATCTCTAAAACATATCGTCATCTCTTCCATTATTTTTGACACGACAGAGATAATATGTTTTAATAGAGGATTTCAGTCTCAGAAACCAACATTAAATTAATCATGTATTATTACAAGTATATGCAAGAAAACGTTCGCGAAACGATCCAACTTGTCGGTGCACTTGCAAACGCACAGCGGTGTCTCAAGTCATGCGTGTGAGCGTTGCGGCAAGAGGTATACGCAGAGAGGCGCGCTGCTCAGACATGTACAGAGGTATGTGACACTAGATGGCGTTGTCGCTAAACATGACTCACTAACACACGATAGATGGCGCTGTAACTAAATTTAATTCACCAACACAAGATAGATGGCGCTGTCACCAAATGTAAAATAAGTAGTCCTTTTTCTCTTTCCACACTTCTCTTATAAGAAAAGGATTGGAATGAGAAGTGGATTAGACGGAGGGGGCCACACAGGAAGGGAAAATATTCTATTTCTGTTCGTCCCTTCCTGTGTCGAATGCAAGGCAATACACCTGCTGTTGTAGATGATGGGCCAGTTGTCAGGCCGTTTGTTCGTTTGTCACATCTTACTAATATTATAAATACAAATGTTTGGATGAGTGGATGAATGGATGTTTGCTTGGAGGTATCTCTAGAACTGATGGATCTCGCTAAGATTTGGCATACATCTAGAGCATAGTCTGGAAGAAAGAAAGACGTAGTCGCGGGCGACAGCTAGTAATAATATATAAAACTTCATTCATCAAACACTAGATGGCGTTGACACTAAACAATATTTTCTATTTCTTTACCTATATTTATCTAATAACCGTAGTTTTTATTATATACGTTCCTAATAAAAATAATTTTGCTTTCAGATTTCATAAAGGTACTAATCTACAAGTTAGAAACGAAACATAATGTTTTTAACTGAGAAGATTAAAAAAAATAAAGTCAAAATGGAAGAATTGGGAAAGAAGAATATTAAAAAAATATCTGCAAGTACATTTAATTATAATTGAATTGTTTCATTTAAATAAAAATTACCATACTTTTTCCCATATATCCTCGTAAAAAACCTTAAAACAGTAGAAATTTGCATCAAAAATAGTATGAATTAGCAATAACAAAAATTTTGCGAGACTTTTGTAGCAACTAAAATATCGGCGAAACTTTTAAGCCCACATTTTTTATAATAAAGTTTAAAAAAATCATAATATATTTTTTATTAGTACATAAGTCATTTTATCCCCTTCCATCCCCTTCTTTATCTAATATACAATCCTTTTAAAAACATACAAACTTTTACTATGGGTTTCTGATAACAAAATATATATATATATATATATATATAAAAAACTTAATTAGTGTAGCCCACCCATCCATCCATCCACATCACATCCATATAAACATTCGCATTTATAATATTAGTAAGTTAAATAATCAGCAGCTCTTCAAGGCATAAATTTGAAAAAAAAAAATGAATAAATAGTATCCTATGTCCGTCTCCTGGCTATAAGCTATCTCCTCATCAATTTTCAGCCATATCGGTAAAGCCGTTCTTGAGTTATAAATGGTGTAACTAACACAACTTTCTTTTATATATATGAAGATCATCTACTACATCTTACGTAGTCTTACTTATAAACTAACAAAGAAACTAATGAATAGTCTTAAATCTATGATTTTAAATAAAATATTAAAAACGAATAATTTCTAAAATATATTATTAAAAGAAGTTCCTTTAGGCAAGGTCCCGAAGATACTGGCAGCCCTTTCGACAGCTAAACAAATTCTTTGTCCGAGGTAGCTGCCAGCTCTTGGGTCTCCTGTGATGATTTTTTGGATATGTCCTTAAATAGTTTTAAAGCGCTAGGACCCCATGGACCAAGGGTATCGACGCCGAATGGGACAAAATCATATTCGGAGCCTAGACCCCTGTATTTGCATGCATTTGCATTTTCAGCCGCTTCACAAGCCGCACCCGCTCTGTTGTTGGTTCCATCATCTCTGTATATCCTTGGAAAAACAGTGACAATATATTTTAAAAAGGATTTTTGGTCTCAGAAATCAACAGTTAGACTGTAAAAAGTCCCTTTAGCAGATATGTACCAAAAACGTCACATCCTCTGATCTATACGAAGGTCTGATGGTACATTGACCGATTTTAATGAAAATTTATGTCAACATGGAGCCCTAAATT
>NW_013531079.1:882061-940694 GCF_000836235.2 Papilio xuthus | reverse complement strand
CTTGCAATCTGCAGGTCCTGGGTTCGAATCCCGCCATGTACCAATGTGTTTTTCGATTTCCGATTTGCATATGTACATTTATCCGACGTTCTTACGGTGAAGGAAAACATCGTGATGCAACCTACACATATCTGAGAAGAGATTTAAAGATATGTGTGAAGTCAACCAACCCGCACTTAGCCACCGTGGTTGATTATGGCCTAATCACCCTTAACTTAGGGTAGGCTCTGAGCCCCTTGGTGGGGACGTATAGTGAGCTGATGATACTTTATGCTTTAAAAAAATATAGCAAAATAATACTTTAGCAGTGATATGTTTCTCGTAATCGTGGAGCTTAGACGCCTACAATTGTAGAGGTATGTGAAGACCATAAATAATGAAATTTTCGTTTGAAAGCTATCCTTCTCATATTGGTCCGTATCTGTCTGTTTTTAACTACATTCTCCATGATTTAATATAATTACTAGCTGTCGTCTATGTCCGATTAGTAATCTATGTTCTTCCAGGCTATATCCTACATCTATGTTAAATTACAGCGAAATTCATGCGGTTATTCTAGAGATACCTACTAACAAACATGTATCCATTAATCCATTTAAACATTCGCATTTATAATATTAGGTAATATCCAAAATAAAGCTTGACTGTTCATAATATCTCATGATATATCCTCATTATGTCAATATCGTGTGAAACAGTGCTCACCGGATCTCGGCACGTCCGCGCGCTCCCCGCGGATGTCGCGCCTCGCTCCCGTGGGACCTCCTGCCCCTCCCCTCCACATTCCCCCTTACATTACCATTGCTTAACAATATACAATATGTACCAGAAGATAAATTAATAATTCTATTCCTATCTTTTAGAAACTCTAAAGGTCGGCAACGCATCTGCAGTTCCTCTGGTGTTGCAGATGTCCATGGGTGTCGTTGATCACCTCGGTGTTCCCGCTTGTTTGCCCCCTTCTCTTAAAAAAAGGGTCTGAGAAGACGTCTTTAAAATGTGCTATTTAAAAAATGTTATTAGACCTAAATAATCTATGCCTAAACAATGATTTCGGGTATAAATAAAGGCTATTTTAATAGTAAATTGGCAGTACAAAGCGGTCACCAGACTTCGCTAAAATAGCGAAGTGACCGCTGCACAGTAATTTCAAGTTAGAAGGTTGCAACTGCCTGCTTTTAATGGGCAGAAGAGGGGACTTCTACTTTCCATTTAATAAATATATCGTGTCACGCGTATATTTCTCTAGGTACGATACTAGTTAACGCCCGCGACTCCGTTCGTGCGGAATTTAAAAGAAAAACTTAATTAGTAGCCTATGTGTTCTTCCTATGTTCTACATCTATGCCTTTCAGTGAGAACCATCCAGCCGTTTTGTTGATATTTTCAAACATCTAAACATTCGCATTTATAATATTGGTAAGATGAATATTTATTCTTATGTCGTGTAACATTTGAATACATCAAAGTTTATGACACTCCTCACAGCATCCCCCGGGAGAGAAATTTTCAAGTTCGACATATCGATCTTGTGACCTACTTCTTAATGCAACCGACCTTGTGATACGAGGTAATTTTATAATATAAGCAATCTGACTAATATAAATAAAGATCAGATAAATGGATGTTAGAAGGTATCTCTAGTACGGCTCAAAAGTTCTTGATGCCATTTGGCATATAGATGTAGAACATAGTCTGAAAGAAAATAGACTACTTATTACTTTTTAATTCCTCTCGGACGGAGTAACGTGCGACAGTTAATTAATTAAAAACATAATCTTGATAAAAAAATGCTCTCGCTATTTTATTAGAAAAAATTAGTTTTTACAGCAAACATTAAAATGTTTTAAAACGAAGGATTTAATTTGAAGTGAATAAAATAAGAAGGTGATACAGTAAAATCGATCTTATTGTTTGAGATTACGGTTTAAGTTGCATTATATTTTATAGAATTAAAGCTATGCTGTTCTACACATTTTGCGAGTCTGGCATTTTTGGCGGGAAATGATAAAGGGTAGGACGCGTGAAATTGTTTATACATCTGGCATAAATGCAACTTTTTCTAACAAACAAAATCTCAAAAATTTTATTTTTATCAAACTATAGCTGTCGCCCGTGACTTCGTCAACGCGAAATAAAAAACATAATAGCCTATGTGTTCTTCCAGACTATGTTCTACATGTATGCCGAACTTCATCGAGATTGTTCAACCGTTCTGGAGATACATTCAAACAAACATACATCTAAACATTCGCATTTTTATATTACTAGGATATGTTCTAAATATTATAAAGGTTATTTTTATGGCAATCTGTGGTAAAGTTCTATTACAATACGTGGTACGGTTCTTATAAAAATATCATTGTCTCTTTCATTCTCCTTTAAAAAACCTCAAAATTGTGAAAACAGTTGAACAACAAAACTAAACAGTAATCTCATTTCCAATCACAGTATATTAAATAATAAAGGAATTCTCAAAGGAGGTAAATTGTTTGCGAAAACGTCAAAGTAACACAAATTACTGTTTTTGCTTCGGTGGATTTTCAATATCGAAACCCTTGTATCAGTATAAAGACATATCGTTGTCTTTCTCACTCCCTGTGAATAAAAACAGGACAACAATATTATTTTCTTGTGGTTTTTCAAAATGTCAAAATCTAGATTGTGCCGATTAGACGATATACAGGGTGATATTGAGATCACGCGAAACTGTTAAGCAAGTTATAAATGTAGAATTAAGGTGTGCCAGGACCGCGCCAATATTTCGTATCTACGACAATGCCAACACAATATACATTATTTTAATATGGGTAATACTATATAACTAATATTATGCATGCGAATGTTTAAACTGAAATTTGGCATATATAAAACAAATATGAAAGCACACATGCAACTAATTAAGTTTTTATCTCCCCAGAACGGAGTCGCAGTCGACAATTAGTTTAAAAACAATGTAGACACACCCTTTCAAATATTAATGCAAAATATTCTTGCATATATGTAAACTACGTAGTTTCAGGGTGACTGCGAATTCGTGGTAAAAGTAAGGGATGCTGGATAACAGCGCATGCGCGAAAAGGATTCCTTTCACCTCTTAGAATTGTCCTTTGTCTCCTGAGGGATGGGCTGGAGAGAGCACGTCACAATATAACTAACGGCGTAGTTTATCGGCGGGAAAAAACGTAAGTTGACACTTCATTGACATTTTAAGCTACGTACTAAGAAGTTTTTAATTCAATATTAAAGCTTATTTTCTTGTACCAATGTTATGTCCGTGTTTAGTTTTTTTAAAGTATTTGAAAGTAGATTTTTTTTTAAGTAAGTTACAATGTCGTTAATATATTTGAGATTTTCTTAAACATCGCAAATATGAGTTAAACGGTGGCGGAGAAGTGTCATTTGAAATGTTCTAAAATAGCCTTTTGGAATAAATGACGATTCGGCTTTCTGTCAGACTATTTCTAGAGTAGTAAAGGCTTGTGTTGCCATATAAGCTAGATAGTACGGTAGCTGTACATAAGTAAAACGTAGTAATCCTTTATATACGTTAATAATTATGTTAATCATTCCCTATATTACTATGTCCTAGTACCTAATAGTTCGTATTACAGACATCAAATAAATAAGCACTTATTTGTCGCGTCGTAATTCCCTTCCCACCCTTTATCTTACAAGGAAAGTATGGTAAAGTTGAATTGAGAGGATGCATGGGATGGGAAAATATTTTCTTTACGTGCATCCTCTCCTCCGTCTATTAAAGGCAGGCAACGCATCTGCAATTGCGTATGTCTATAGGCAACGGTCGTTTAGCTATTTCAGCGATTCCAGGTGGTCGATCGCTCGTTTGCCACCTTATGATGTAAAAAAAAACAATTTAGTAGACTTGGTCTAACTGATTTATATTGCCAAAAGGTTATGTTACTAAATTATTTGAATGTTCGGACCTCTAATGTTTGAATTTCAACCATGTCTTGTATCCTAGTCGTATAGAATATAAGTACGTGTACATAAAATGTATGTACATTAAACGTAACAATGTCAACCGGGCAAATCATGTGCGTAGTCCCGCGATCGATCCCCTGCCCGCCTTCCGGAGGGTCCAAATTGTCCATCAACTAACCATTCATAAGCTCATAAATTCTTTCTACGGCTGACAGTTGGTCGATTCACATGTATTTCATCCTGTGCCAGGTCTTGGTGCCATGATCCTTGCTACTATCACATTCACGTTCAAGCATGTGGCGCGAGCGCACGCTACCAAAGCTGTCAAACTCGCCGCCATATTGCCCTCGCGTTTGACGTTTGTAGCTTCGTTCGGGAATAATCAACGTTTCGTTTTATGCAGTAACTTTTTGTGCGCGTGTCTGTGACAATGGATAATTTGTGTTCTGTGCTTTAAATTTTCTAGTGTGTATGAGTGTTTTGTTTGTACTAGTAAGTGTTTTTATATTTTATTCAGGTTTTATATTTCAAACTTTAAGATATAAAATTATAGATGTGTATAAAATAACTGGGCATACTCGTTAAACTACCGGTGTAATGCTTGATAGAAATAAAAAAAGTAATGGAATTATTAGGGAAATGTTAATACTAGAAGATTTACGTATTTATCTAGATATTTGGCACAACAATGGAAATCTAATATTCATCTCGTTAGGTTACAAAGAAAGTACATTGTCTTGAAGTTTTATAGCACAAAATCAACGCGAATCTCTTAAAAAACTATTTTCAGGCTAATGATAAACACTAAAGTATACTAAAGATTCCTTCAAAATCTCCAGGCTTGTCTAGTAGCCTTCTTTCAGTCGTGGCTCAATGTGCATAGTAAAGATAATCCTAAGAATAATTATAGGCTATTTACTCCTTATCAAATAACTTCAGGTGATTGCTGAGCGTTGTAAAGCAACAATTACAAACCACTATAATCCCCTGGTTGCAATCTTAATGTGGTCACAAACGGAGGCTTAAAGGGGCCACCATAATGTAAGACCGATTGAGGTCTGTTTAAAAGAAGTTTCTTGATAGAAAATTAATTTAGAAAAATTACTTGTACCTTACATCTGCTTAAAGTTAACGAGTAATTGCAGATAGAACTTAGAAGAAAAAAGATAATTTTCTATAGGCAAAGTTAGTTTTATAAGTTGTCAGTGATGACCTAGGCCTTTTGGTCATTGTCCTCTGTTTCCATCTTGTTTCAATCAATCATTCATTCAGTTACAATTTGTACATCCATCTGCATATTGTTCTGACTTCGTTCGCTTATTATTTATTGTGTTAACAGAATAACAACCCGACCGGTTATTTGATCTAAAATTGTTGAGTCTAGGGCCATTTCTTGTTTAGATGTTTTATTTATAGACGTAGAAGATATGATTGACTTTTCAATTGATGTAAAGAAGGTCTATATAGGGAAATACGTTTAGAGTATTTATTTGGCTTGCTCGCGGTACTACAATGCTGTGATGTGGTTTTCCTTTTTTATTCTACTCCTAAATGTGATAGCGTGATGTTATATAGCCTATAACTATTCTTATTAATTTATCTTTTAAATGTAGTAATATTTTTTCAGATCGGTTCAGTAGTTTTTAATCGACTTTAAAAAGAAGGTTTAATTCGTCTCTATGTTCTTTTTTATTTTTGTTTGTTGATAACTCCGTCCCTATTGGTCCGATTTTAAATATTTTTTTTTAATAAAAATGTGTTGCGTGTCATTTGTTCGCATTTTTTGAAACATTAAAAACCATCCAGTAGTTTTGTAGATTAGCGCGTACAAACACTACATTTTTTATTTTATTTGGTAATAATTCCTTCTCGTATTCCAGTGAAATACAACTGCCAGAGTAATATTTTACGGGCTTTATTTGGACTTATGAAACAGACAGATAGTTGTGTCGTAAAATACCCTTTATATAAATTACATATGTCTCTAAGTATATTGAAAGTCTTGTCGTATGAATATTACGAATTTCTCATTTTAATTTATAGCTTTGGGGTGAAGTTTGTACCTCTGCTAAACATACTACCAAATTTATATTAGACTAGCAGTGGCCTTTGACTTCGTCCACGCGGTATTAAAAAAACATAATTAAAAGCCTATGTGTTCTCCAAGGCTATGTTGTGGCTATGTTCTATGACAAATTTCATCGAGATCTAGCCGTTCTGGAGATACCTTCAAACAAACATACATCCATCTAAACATTCGCATTTATAATATTAGTAAGATTTGAAATTAATTACACGCTTTTACTTATCAAATAAAAGATTTATTTAGTTTCGATTGTTAATTTGAGGTTATTGATTAATTACAATCTATCTAGTAACATTATAAACTATCAAAATTAAGAACAATGCTATCTATTATAGTAATGTTGTAAACTTAACAGCTTTTTTTTATTTTAAAAGCGCTTTTTCTATTTCAGATTGAGATAGAAACAAAATTTGTTTATTACTGTAAGCAAAAAATGTTAACTTACTTACTAAATAACAATAAGAATTGATTTAGAGTGCAAGAGATTCGAGTACAGAGAAAAAGAGAAAGAGATTGAGAGAACGGAGAAGTTTTGGAGAGTAAAGAAGAGAATAGAAATAGAGATGGACACAAAGAATGATGCACGCGGTGACGAAATAGAATTAACAGTTCAAGGAGCTGGCAGTAAACCTAGGTAAGAATTAACGAGGTATTAAATATAACTGAAAGCTAACATATGTCACAAGATAAAGTCTCAAGTATCAAGTTAAGATTCTAGCATAGTTTGAGCGTCGATGGCTCATTAGTCAAGCACTTGCCTTGCAATCTGCAAGTCCTGGGATCGAATCCCGCCGTGTACCAATGTGTTTTTTGATTTCCGATTATGTAAATTTATCTGACGTTCTTATGGTGAAGGTAAACATCGTGATGCTGCACATATCTGAGAAGAAATTCAATGATATTTGTGAAATCAACCAACCTGCAATTGCCCAGCGTGGTTGACTATGGCCTAATCACACTTAACTTATGGTAGGCTCCAAGCTCCTCGGCGGAAAAGTATAGTGAGCTTGTTTGTGACCTTCTACATATTCCCCAGAACACTAAACAGTCACACATACACACACATAACATGCATACACGCACACAGAAGCACGGGTGCATGACGAGTGGTCGACGTCACGTCGATTTGTTGACGTTGATGATGATTTTGCCAAGTACGTTTCTTAATATTTTGCAAGTAAAATATGTTTTATGTTTTCAACAGTGAAATGGTCATGAAATCAGATTTACCCGAAAGAGGATCATGGGCAAGTAAATTGGATTTTATTCTGTCCGTCATCGGATTGGCGATCGGTCTTGGTAACGTCTGGCGATTCCCGTATCTCTGTTACAAGAATGGTGGTGGTGCTTTCCTCATACCGTACTTCCTTACTCTCTTCCTCGCCGGTATACCAATGTTCTTTATGGAGCTTGCTATGGGACAGATGCTGACGATTGGTGGATTAGGTGTCTTCAAGATTGCACCAATTTTCAAAGGTAAGTAATATCTTATAGCTATGTTATTTTTTGAATGATAATCATCGGTTTATTAATTTTAAAACTAAAGTTTTAAGGTGGGAATTGACATAAGTTTGGTTCAAATAGAAAATCTGGTGTCAAAGATTAAAGTAGTATTTTAGCTAGATTTAGTCTTTTAAAAATTAAAAAAGCATAAAGTGGTTTATTAGGCTTTGAACTATAGAAATATGGATTCTTTGCGCGTAAAAATTTACACGATGTCAGCGTTCTATAATGTACATTACTTTATCTTAAAAAGAAGATGGAGGGCGTAATGTATAACCGATAATGGATTTTCACCGCTAACGAGATGTTTATAGTAGAGTCAAATATATACTTGTAAATAGAGACGAAACATTCTATGAAACTAAAGAGATGAGATGTAAAAAATGCTTTTAAATTCACTACTTCAAACTCTTAAAGAATACTAATTGCCAAGAATTAACGCAAAAGGAATTGTCAAAGGGATTTTCGGCATAAGAATTTGTATTATTTTACCAAAGGATTTGGCTAACGATGTTATTTTAAGATTATATTACTAGCTGTCGCCCGCGACTCCGTCTGTGCGGAATATAAAAAAAAACTTAATAAGTAGCTTATGTGTGTAAAACATCGTGATGCTGCACATATCTGAGAAGAAATCAAAGATATATGTAAAGTCAACCCGCACTTGGCCAGCGTGGTTGACAATAGCCTAGTCACCCCTAACATAAGGTAGGCTCCGAGCGCCTCAGTGGGGACGTATAGTAAGCTGATGATGAGCTTATGTATTCTTCCAGACTATGTTCTATATGTGTGCCAAATTTCATTAAGATATGTAAAGCTGCTCCGGGGATATATTCAAACAAACATCCATCCATCTAAACATTAACATTTATAATACTAGTATGATTCATTGTTTTCTAAGATTTACTATCCATAATCCAGGTATTGGATACGCGGCCGCTGTGATGTCCTGCTGGATGAACGTTTACTATATAGTAATCCTGGCCTGGGCAATCTTCTACTTCTTCATGTCTATGAGAGCAGGTAAGATTTTTTACTGCAGATGGAGTGGAACCTAATGTTAAGTCTACTTGTAGTTAACTTGATAATATATTTCAAACTAGCTGTTGCCTGCGAAACCGTCCGCGTGGAAATAAAAAAGTAGCCTATGTGTTCTTTCAGACTATTTTCTATATCCCATCAGCTTTTCGGTCCCCTGTGATGTCGACTTACACGTATGTTCTTTGTCTTAGACGTGCCATGGCGGACTTGCGACAACTATTGGAACACCGTCACCTGTGTAAACCCCTACGACCGCAAGAACCTTACCTGCTGGTCTACATTCGACATGACTACACTCTGCACCCTCAACGGGAAGAATGTCAGCAAGGCACTCCTTTCAGACCCTGTGAAAGAATTCTGGGAGTAAGTTCAATTAAATAATTTTACGTAGTTTAAACAGTTTTAATTTTATGTATAAATTAAAACTAGCTGTCGCCTGCGACTCCGATTGTGCGCAATTGAAAAAAAAACATAGTAGCCTATGTGTTCTTCCAGACTTTGTTTTATAAGTATGACAAATTTCATCGCGATCCGTCCAGCCGTTCCGGAGATATCTTCAAACAAACATCCATCTAAACATTCACATTTATAATATTAGTAATATAGAATCACGACAAAGATCGCCAATGGTTTTACCAATATTTAGAAGACTCGACCGTATTATTTTTTACATTATTTTATATATTATGTCGTGAAATATTTTCCATACATCATTCTCATTATACTTGTTAATTATTTCTTACCTTATGAATAAACAACGAAATCAAACGAAGCAAGAAAATCAGACTTTAATTAACATCTGTTTTACTTAAACTTGCTTGAAGTTGCTCGTGACAGTTCATTAATAACTTACTAAGACAGAAAATCGATATCCTATTGTGCAGCTTCAACTCACGTTACCTCCACATTATTATATTAAGACGTTATAAGACACTGTTTAATGTATCTCGTTCTATAGAAAACTGGGTTTTATTATAGTTATCTTGTATTTAAGAATATAGACTAGAAAGTGTCTACCTTAATTCTGTATATAGATGATAATTTGGAGGGCTTAGTGTGTAGAGATCTTGGACCCCTTACAGCAGCTTCCAGGGATGTCAAGTGACGATCTTAATTGTATATGACAGGGACAGAGGTCTTCCCATGATCATTTAGTTTGGCTGAGTTTTTTTTTATCAAAAGGTGGCATACGAGCGAGCGGCCGTTGCACATAGACATACGCAAATGCATATGTGTTGCCTACCTTTAATTAACAAAGGAGGGGATGCACAGAAAGAAAATATTTTCTCTTACCATGCATCCCCTCATCCGGAAAGTCCACTTCCACCTACCATTCTTTCTTTATAAGAAAAAAGGTGTGAAGGGAAAGAGGACTAAAATTAAGCCCCCGGGACGTTGGGATTTGGTGCACAGAGGGCTTAGGCTGGGAGGGGGTTAGCGAATTCACAAACTTATTTCTATATGCAGACGTCGAGCTCTGCAGATCTCCAGCGGTATCGAGAACATTGGTAATATCCGTTGGGAACTGGCGGGTACGCTGCTACTGGTTTGGGTACTTTGCTACTTCTGCATCTGGAAGGGTGTGCGCTGGACTGGCAAAGTTGTTTACTTTACTGCACTGTTCCCGTACTTCTTGCTTACCGTGCTGCTAATTAGAGGTATGTTTGATGTTTGATTTAAATAAGATAAGTTCAGTTTTCTTTTTTCAAGATGCCAGGGGTAAATAACAATTTTATGCCTTACTAGCATAAATATAGAGTCGAATTTTGATGTACTAATGTTGGATTTAATGTAAATTGTAAATTAAAAGGTATAAATTATAGAAGTCACTAACTGTCAATTTCTGATACCAAAATCATCGTGTAAAATGGCGCGCATGACACGCTCCCGTTACCAAGTCAAGTGTCTAAATAATTAGTGACATAAGCGTTGATATTTCAATAAGGCTAGTGTTGCGCCGATATACCGGCACAGTGTCGGGTTTTTTCCTAACTATATATATATTTTTAAAGATACAGGGATGACAATATGTTTTATACAGAGATTATGATGTCAGAAACCCATGGTTAATAGTTATCGGAACGGATATATTTTTATCAACATTTTATTTTCAACAGGAATCACTTTACCTGGTGCGATGGAAGGAATAAAGTTCTACATAATGCCGAACATGTCGAAACTTCTTGAATCTGAAGTTTGGATCGATGCGGTGACTCAGATCTTCTTCTCTTACGGCCTCGGTCTCGGCACTTTAGTCGCTTTAGGAAGCTACAATAAATTTACGAATAATGTTTACAAGTAAGTGATTACAGAAACTAAATAATTCAAGCTTAAACTAACGTTTTCTAGTACAATGTAACAGACTATTTTCTTATTTAAGAATAATTTATTGATTCACCTAGATAGAGACACTTCTTACCTTTTTTTCTTTCTCTTTTTTTTTTTAAGTGGTAATGCGTTACGCATACCGGGTGCCTTGGGTTAAAGACACTCCGGTTATGTGGGACTCTCTCCACATCCTTAAAGGGACATGGAGCCTACCAACTGAACTCCCTCTGGTTCCCTCGACTCACTGTTTACTGGAGTATGGGCACATGTTAATACTCTTCGCACACACCAGTCGGCGACTGGTTTTGAGCCTCCCCACTACTATAAACTCATTGCACGCGCTCTCTCTATCTCTTACTGGGTGGACCTCCCCTCATCCCTCATCCGAGGGATGAAATAAAAAGTATAGCCTAACAATTAACTATAAAGAGTCAATTAAAAGCTTCAACATATTACAAAAAAATACAGAAATAGTGTATTTGACTTAAAGAGACATAGATAAAAAGATGATTAAGGCCTCTCAGGCTACATATCTAGGTTATATATTAAGGGTTGGTTATAATTAAGGCGTTTCCACAGGGATGCTTTAATAGTCTGCTCTGTCAACTCCAGTACATCAATGTTTGCTGGTTTCGTCATATTCTCTGTGGTAGGATTCATGGCTCATGAACAGCAGAGGCCGGTGGAAGAAGTTGCAGCATCAGGTAATGTTAAGATGGATTTTTTTTATCTATGAAGTATTTTAAAGCAAAAAAAATAATACAAAAATTGTCTATAATCATGGTTAAAATAAAATTTCAGGTCCTGGTCTAGCGTTCTTGGCTTACCCATCAGCTGTACTCCAGCTGCCTGGAGCACCGTTATGGTCTTGTTTGTTCTTCTTTATGCTCCTCCTCATTGGTTTGGATAGTCAGTTCTGCACCATGGAAGGTTTTATCACCGCTGTCATTGATGAGTGGCCCAAACTCCTGAGAAGGCGCAAGGAAATATTCATTGCCATCACCTGTGTTATCTCCTATTTGGTTGGACTATCTTGTATTTCTGAGGTAAGATTTTAGTGTGCTTTTATCTAGAATCATTGTTAGCTAACGTTTTCGTAGTAGTACTTAGATGCAAGTCAAATTTAAAGTTAGATCCTCACGGAATTTTGTTTAATTTCTTTGGTTTTTGGTTTGGTCTTGGACATAATAGGGATATAATTACGTGTTAAAAATTAATATTTATATGACAAAGATATTATTTTTAAGAGAAATTTAACCATCTTCTACTTTTTAAGTTTTTAAATTATTTTTGTTTTTCCAGGGTGGTATGTACGTCTTCCAAATTCTCGACTCATATGCCGTGTCTGGTTTCTGTTTGTTATTCTTGATCTTCTTCGAGTGCGTTTCGATCTCGTGGGCGTTCGGTGTGAATCGTTTCTACGACGGTATCAAGGAGATGATTGGTTATTACCCGACTATTTGGTGGAAGTTCTGCTGGGTTGGATTCACTCCTGCTATCTGTATTGTGAGTATAAGTTAATTTATTATATGGTCGTTGCGTCATCTACGTATTTACGAATGTGGAACAGACAAGAGAAATGTGATAAGACCTAGCCAAATGCTCCGCTGACTATATCTGGAATTAATTATATTGTGATTTTAAATAAATTTTGATATTAAAACAAAGCAAAACATTAATTACCACATACATCACGCATGTAAAGCACCAACTTAACATCAAATTTTAGTGAAAGGAAGCCAGCTCAGCGAAGCAGGGACGAACTATTCCTGCGTTGGTTTTCAATTGGCACCTTTTAAAACAAACAAACAATGATTCACGATAGCTCGTATTCATATTGTGCTTCTTAAACCTAAGACATTAAACTCAAAATGATATTTAATTTGCAGAGTGTGTTCATCTTTAACTTGGTGCAATGGACTCCTATAAAGTACATGAACTACGAGTACCCGTGGTGGTCGCACGCGTTCGGTTGGTTCACTGCGCTGTCATCCATGCTTTGTATCCCCGGGTACATGGTATATCTCTGGCGCGTCACCCCCGGCACCAGGATGGAGGTTAGTAGTACATCTGAAACATCCACTGTGTATTTGTTAGACCAAAAGGCAAAAGTGCTAAATTTTTTATATCCTATCTCCCCAATAAAATTAAGAAAATACCAAATGTAACTTAAGTTGGTTTTCCAGTGATTGTCTCGGCAGTGGCACTGCAGTGCCCTGAAATATATAGTTATAGTAAAAACACAGACTGAAAGATCTGTTTTAGTTAATCTCTAGAGTTTATTTTCTTGTGTATTTCCTTTCACTAACTAATAACTGTTGTATGTATCATTAGCGGTCGTCCCTGACGTTGTCTGCACGGAATAAAAAAAGTAGTATAAGTTACTCCATCAAATAGACGGCCAAAAATTAAATTATTGGTTTTTCGTTATAGTTATAGTTAAAGCAAATACATTATGTACATGAAATAGGATTTTTTGATATTAAATATAGACACTCTTATTTTATTTACTGTATATAAAAGATCTATGATTCATATTATTTATTTTTTACTTATTTACAGAAATTCCATACAATCGTTCGTATTCCTGAAGATGTACCGGCATTGCGTACCAAGATGCAGGCCGAAGAGCAAGCTAAGCATGGAAAAGCTTAAAACCATTATATTCAGATCTCTAATAAAAAGGAAGTTATACCTAATTAGAGATCTTGTAATATTGGATTACGCACAATTATTATTATGTGCCAAATATATTCGAAAAATTTAATTTTTGATGTTTATTAGATTTTTTTTTTCTAATTTAGTATTAAAATAGAGTTAATTTGAGATTTGTAGGCTTTTTCGGGTGCGTTGCGATGCGTTCATGTATTTTTTACCATATGTGCTATGTTTTAAGTTTATTATTAAGGATATATAATCTATATAACTATGTTATTGCTGTCTTCCATATAGAGAAATTTTTATTTAAAATATAGCAAATCGTATGCTTAGTGTTAGAATTTTAGTCGTGTTAAAGAAAATTGTATTTTGTCACATCCCGTAGTTTGGATCAGATTTTTTAGAAATGAAAGACATTTTTTTTTCGCTTTTTTTGCAAACTTAACATCAAATAAGAGTTAAATTAAATTTGGAATGAATATATAAAATTAACACGACCATTTTTTTTTTCAAATATAATATTAAAAAAAAATTGATATATTTATCCTTGAAGGATTTAGTTTTATTATTTAAAATTAATATTTTAGACTTTAAATATTTAATCTGAAGTTTTTAATAAATCCCATATCAAATTATTCAAACTTTCGTGGGATATTATACTAAACTGATATATAAACACGGCTAAACACTCACGTATATACGTCCGGTGGCGGCACCGATTAGTTTCGAGCCCATCGGGGGCCCTTCATCAGGATGAGTGGGACTGGTATTATTTCGCGGACAAGGCCCTCAGCTCACTGGGCACACATCAGTGTCACCACTCATCCTGATGAAGGGCCCCCGATGGGCTCGTAACTAGTCGGTGCCGCCACCGGACGAATATACGTGAGTGTTTAGCCGTCTTTATATATCAGTTTAAATCCCATATCGTCATTTTATTATGTAATTGATGGTAATGTTAAAAATATATAGACTAATTTTAGTGGAATTCGTAATTTAAAAAAAAATTAAAAAACGCATCGGGACGCGTAATTTTTTTCTATAATATAATGTTATAACATTCAATATTCTATTAAACGTATAAATAATTAAATACTTTATATCTGAATGTTTAGAAAATTTTTAAAAAAATATATATATAAATAATATTTTTTATTAATCTTTATTTAAAAAAATAATCTTTGGTTATTTAGCTTTAATTACTAACATTTAGTAACAGAGAAAATATCCATTTTAAAACATAAATAAAAAGAACTCTGATTGTGTTCTAATAAAGACCAAACTGACGAAATATTTTCCAAAAAAAAAATAAACTTTTAACAATTTACTGTAGAAATTTACACAAAAAAAAATACAAGCATATTAAAAAAAGCATATTTACAAGCATATTTTAAATTATAATTACGATTCGTATTCTTCAAATAAAAAATTGAAAAATAATTATTATTAAAAAAATGTAATCAGTCAATTTCTATTTAAAAAAAATATATATAAAAAATAGTGAACATTCGTAGTACGTTATTAATAGTTTTTAAGATATTTAAATGTACTTCAAAGGAGATGATATTTAATTTATTCTTAAGTTAAATTAAGTTGCTATTAACTTTATATTAAAAGAAATATATTTATTGCGATAAATTATATTAAAATCGTATTTATTATTGTATTCAAAAATATATTTAAATTATTATTATGTTAATTTATTTAACTATCTTATATTATGAATGAATCGAGATTAATAAATATATAAGTAGAGAAAATAGTCGTTTTACTTCTTTTTTTTTTAGTATAACATCATCATCAACCTACCCTTATTACCCTATTGATTCGGCACAGTATATACTCCTCCATACGTCTTTGTGTTTTTCGATTTCCGATTTACATATGTACATTTATCCGACATTCTTACGGTGATGGAAAGCATCGTGATGCTGCACATATCTGAGAAGAAATTCAAAGATATGTGTGAAGTCAACCAACCCGCACTTGGCCAGCGTGGTTGACTATGGCCTAATCACCCTTAACTTAGGGTAGGCTCCGAGCCCCTCGGTGGGGACGTATAGTGAGCTGATGATGATACATCTTTATCAGCCGTCATATCTGAATCTACCCCTTTCCTACGCATATCCTCTTTCACACATTCCATACTTTTTTGGTCTTCCTCTACCCTTGTAGCCATCCACATGCAATCTCATTACTTTTTTGCTTATATCATCATCATCCCTCCGCATAACATGTCCAAACCACGCTCCTTTTACTCCTCAATTTCTCGATCTCTGGCCCTACTTTCAAACTTCCTCTTATATACACATTAGTAATATATAAGAATGAATACATATAAAAAATATATAACAGGATGTACCTAAAAAATAATACCAAATTTTATTTACTAATATTATAAATGCGAATGTTTAAATGGATGGATGTTTGTTTGAAGGTATCTCGAATACAACTCAATGGTTCTATGAAATTTGACATATATATGTAAAACATAGTCTAGAAGAATATATACCTTACTTATTTACTTTGTTTTCAATTCTAAAAGTAAATAATGTGTGAAATTCAGTTTTAACTATAGTGAAAACAATCCAAATGTGTTTAAACCTGGATTTTCATTTGTACTAAGGTAACTAACATAAAGTTTATTAGAAAAGAAACGTTTATAAAGCTACACAACCTTTCGCCCACTAGGTCGTTTCATTGCCTAGTAACCTAAACACAATACATGTCAAATATTTTCGCAACACTCAAGGCAAACGCGTTAGAATAAGGTAATAAGTTACGTAAGATATTGTCCATTCAGAGATTTACGTGTTGCCGCTAATACGTCCCAAATGTCCGTGTAACTATTTGTTTATGAGACTCACTGAATACTTACAGTAGAATTCCACTGTCATTAGTAATATGGGCAATATAAATGCGAATGTTTGTATGTATGAATATTACTATTTTAATCCAAAAACGGATCTAGATGAAATTTAAAGACATTTCAAAATAGCGCGAGAGAATATTCAGTTTATTACATGAAATTATCTTACTAATATTATAAATGCGAATGTTTGGATGTATGGATGGATGTTTGTTGGAAGGTATGTGTAGTAACTCAACGTGGGTCGACGGCGAAATTTGGCACAGATGTAGAACATAGTCTGGAAGAACACATAGGCGACTTATTAAGTTTTAATTCCTCGTGGACGGAGTCGCGGGCGACCACTAGGTATTAATAAATTGTTGTCCGTTAATTAATAGTGTTAATTAATGGGCCTTGATACCGTAATAATAAGAGGGTTTGCGTTATGTTTGCTTTGTACAGATGTTTGGACAGTGGAAACTGACGATTATTTATAGTTAGCTGTCGCCCGTGATTCCGTCCGCGCGGAATTTAAAAAGTCTTAATTATTAGCCTATGCGTTCTTCCGGATTATGTTCTACATGTATGCAACATTTAATTGAGATCCGTTCAGCCGTTCTGGAGATACCTTCAGGCAAACACCCATCTAAACATTCGCATTTATAATATTTATTATAAGTATTGCTTAATATAATAAAACAATCTTCATATGAACTTAGTATAAAAGTATATATGTTAAATTAACCGACTTGTGTGTCATTTTGACCTTGATAAATCAAGCCATAATTTGCTATTTGTGATTCCACTCTATCTCGTTAGCATTCAGACGGCAAATACGAACATACAGACGCCCAAACGCATACTAAATACACCGTAATCATGTTATTCCTTGTCTTAAACATTTATCCGAACTTAAATATAGTATTACTTAGGGAACGAACCTTTAGGGGGGAGTAGGGACCTTTAGTCCTGTGACTGACCGTAGTATTTTAAGGACTAGTGCACATAAAAGTTCCGCTTGTTCATTTTGTTTTTTATTTATATAAGTTAATATACAAAGTCGAGTCGAAGTTTAACATCAAGATTGTATTTCAACATCTAAAAACAAAACCTAAGACAAGTATTCCTGGAAGGGACTTAATTTCTTTAAATCGTTATAAAAATCTTCTTATTATGTCTGCTATACAACGAACTTCGGACATTTGATTTTTTTTATTTAAATCAGTGTTCCTTAACAGCCAGAAAACTTTGGTAATCATTGTCTTATCGTCGGTTTCTGACAACAAATTCTATAAAACATATCGCCATCTTATTATCTTTGACATAAGATATAACAATCTTACTAATATTATAAATGCGAATGTTTGGATGGATGTTTGTTAGAAGATATCTCCAGAACTGCTGAACGGATCTCGTTGAAATTTGGCATACATATAGAACATGGTCTGGAAGAACACATAAGCTACTAATTATGTTTTTTTTAATTCTGCGCGCACAGAGTCGCAGGCGACGACTAGTACGTTTTATAAAGAATGAGAATTTAGGTCTCAGAAACCAACGATTAATCTTTTAACTTTAACACTGCAAAGTTGGGCTCAGCTATTCTTACTATCTTACTAATATTGTAAACTAGCTGTAGCCCGCGACTCCGTCCGCGTGGATATATAAAAAAACTTAATAAGTGTAGCCCACCCATCCATCCATATCACATCCATCTAAACATTCGCATTTATAATATTAGTAAGTTAAATAAAAAGCAGCTATTCAAGGCATAAATAAAAAAATGAATAAATAGTATCCTATGTCCGTCTCCTGGCTCTAAGCTACCTTCTCACCAATTTTCAGCCATATCAGTAAAGCCGTTCTTGAGTTATAAACAGTGTAACATACACGACTTTCTTTAATATATATAGATGCGTGTTTAAATGGATGAACCCAGGACCTGCAGTTACAAGTCAACTGCTTAACCCTTGAGCCACTAATGCTCAAATGACCTACATTACATTCCAAAATATCTCCACAAGATATGAAAGTATCCTGTTAGTTCTCAGTAAATTGACCTCATTTATAAATTGATTGTTTATACATATGTACATCCAACCCGACCTTGACACAATGAACCAATTGTTCGGTATATTCGTGTAAAAACCTCAAACTACACGCGAAAATATACGTTAATATATTTTATTATAACTTCGACTAATTATTGTTGACTGTCTTGATTTTGTCGAAGAGAAAGAAAGAGATGACAGTATTATTTAGCTGTCACCCGAGACTCCGTCCGTAAAATAACTAAATAAGTAGCCTATGTGTTCTACCAGACTATACTCTCACGGCAAATTTCATTGAGATGCATTTAGCCGTTTTAGAGATACCTTTTTTTAAAAGAGAATGTGGCAAAAGCGCGGCGGGAACAACGAGGTGATCAACGACACACATGGACATTTGCAACGCCAGAGAAACTGCAGATGCGTTGCCGGCCTTTAAGGAAATGGTTTGGAAACCTTCTAACAAACATCCATCCATCTAAACATTTACATTAATAATATTAGTAATGTAAAGTACATAAAATTACATATTACGGATGTTAAAATGATATGGAATTAAATCACAATATAACTTTATTTGGGGCGATGCCAATTCGTTTTAACAATATTGCCAAATCACAAACCTTCACCTTGAACTTACTTACCGGGATATAACCTCAAATAATACAAAAGGAATAAAGATACGATAAGAAGGAAAAGATAAATCCTTGGCAGAGTAAACTGAAAACCAAGTACATATTTAAGGTTTTGATTAAGCACGAAAAATCCTAAGAATATCTAAATGTAGCTGATTTATAAGTAGGAGTTATTGTTTAAAATATTGAAATTGCTTTTAGAACAAACGTATAAAATTTATCTAGATGTAAACACAGTTACTAATATTATAAACGCAAAGGCTATTTTTGTTAGAAGGTATCTTCAGAACGATTGCATGGAACTCGCTGAAATTTGGCATAGATGTAAAACATAGTCTGGAAAAACACACAGACTACTAATTAAGTTTTTTAATACCACGCGGAAAAGTCGTGGGCGACAGCTAGTTTGACTATAAAATACATTCTTTTGCCTGAAGCTTTACCCATATTCATTGCTGACCGATAGAAGAGAAGCAAATATTTTCTCGTTAAAGTGTGTCGTCTTAAATTGTGTTATTTTCATAGTTTTAATAAGAATAAATCGCGTAATGTCCTCAAACATCCTGCGAGCTTTGCAAAGGAAATATGTGGAAGGAAGAATCCTAGATTAGTAACGTAGACTGGCCATTTGAATTTTATACCTACACATACCCTCTTAATTTATTTCAAGTATTTATCCTTCAACTAGGTGTCGCTTGCTACTACGTCCACGATGAACTATAAAAAAAAATAAGTAGGCTATGTGTTCTTCCAGACTATGCTCTACATGTGTGCCAAATTGCATCAAAACCCGTTGCGCCGATTCATCCCTCCCTCCATCCATCTAAACTTTCGCATTCATAATATTAGATAAGTAAGAAGTAACATTACTATAGTATTAATACCACTCTAAGACATTAGAAAAAGGATCTTTCAACGATGATTTTGAGTAAACAATTGTCTATAGAGACTACAAAATGGAATAAAATATAGGTCATAAAATGGCAAACACAACATGCAAATAAGTATTAATTTTGTTATTCTATGCCATTCTTTAGTAGATATATCGTAAAACATTTTAACGTTTTACAGTGGGTGATGTGTAGGTAGGATCTTTGGGTCAGATAGTCAAAATGATTTTGTAGGACGTACCCAGTATTAGAGAATAGAATAATTTGAATTAATAACAAAATATTGTAACTGCACTGTGTAGAGATGAATCTTACTAATATCATAAGTGAGAATGTGTAAATGTATGGATGGATGATTCTTTAAAGGTATCTCCGGAACGGCTCAACGGATCTTGATGAAATTTAGCACAGATGTAGAACATCGTCTGGAAGAACATATACGCTACTCATTAATTTTTTTTAATTCCTCACGGACGGAGTCGCGATAGCTAGTGCACATAAAAGTACTGATTTGATGTACCATGCTTTGCAATCGAAATTCGACAAACATACTGGGACAAGTAAATTCCAACCCAGGACCTGCGCAGATCAGTAATCAAGTGCTTAACTCTTGAGCTATCAACACTCGTGTATTACCGTGTATATTTTACTTAATGTACTATTGTGTGTGTTTAATCTTTGACAAGAAAGAGACGGCTGCATCGAGATTGAGACTAAAATAGATCGAGTTGCGCACGCGCATGCGTCGCTCCTGTCAAATGCGCGCTCTTATTATAAAAGGATAAATGGATTTTTATATTAAATAATTAAAGAAAGTGAAATACAATATGAAGAGATAGTACCTATTGTTTGTGATAATTATTTTGTACTGTTTATTTGATTGTGATAATGAGTTGGATCATTTTATATCTGTTCTTTGTGTCCCTTCACAAGGGAATTTCTGGTAAGTTTACAAGTTTGACTTTATTCGCGGAATTTTCTTATAAGTTTATTAAAACTTTAGTATGTTTTTATTATAAACTTTTACATTACTGTTTAAACTAAACAGTAGGTTATTTTTTTAGTAGTTAAATATGTATTTCTTATTTTAAACCTACTTAACTAAATATTTTTTGTTTTATAAAATACTAGTTGTCGCCCGTGACTCGGTGGGCGGAATTAAAACTTAACTAGTAGCCTATGTGTTCTTCCAGACTATGTTCTACATCTATTATGGAGATACCTACAAACAAATATCCATCTAAACGTTCGCATTTATAATATTAGTAAGATAGAATAATTAAAAATATAAAAAATAAATAATTTAAAAATCAAGTTACATTTTTCAATCTTGTTCAAATCTCGTCGATTTTATATTCATTTGTTTTTAGCAGTTTTAAAACAGAAGTTTGTGTGGTTGATGTTAAATATGAATCTTCCGTATGTTATGTTATCCTGGTGTTCCAAACGTTTAACAGATGATTAATCTGACTGAAATATTAGCTGTCGTCCGCTACTCCGTCCGCGAGGCATTAAAAAAAAAACAAAATTAGTAATGTATTCTTCCAGAATATGTTCTATATGTATGCCAAATTTAATCGAGATCTTTTCAGTCATTGGAGATACCTTCAAACATACATCCATCTAAACATTCGCATTTATAATATTACTAAGCAGTAAGATTTAACGTCATAATTAAAAAAAATCCAGCTTGATACCTTCACGCGTTTTTGAGGAAAATGACCTTGACAGACGGACGGACGGACAAAGTGATCCTATAAGGGTATCGTTTTTTTCCTATGAGGTACGGAACCCTAAAAATAACTTAACCTAAACTAAGTCAATAATTATGATTCACATTATAAAAAGATAGAGTCCAAGAGCCGCGGTATATATGTTATCGTAGTACAAATATCGTCAGTTTAAAATCTCACTTGGCAGTCTTCAGTAAGTTAAGTAATTAATAAAAATTAGCTATCGCCGCGACTACATTCGCTTAATAAGTAGCCTATGTGTACTTCCAGGCTATGCTCTACATCCATGCCAAAGCTATTGAGCCGTTCTGGAAATACCTTCTAACAAACATCCATCCCTTCATCCATCCATACATTCAAAGCGAGCGAGCTTATCACTATCTCAAGGGCCTGCAACGCATTTGCGGTTCCTCTGGTATTGCTGATGTCCATGGGCGTCGTTGAACACCTCGGTGTTCCCGCTGCTCGTTTGCCCCCTTCTGTTATAAAAAAAAACATTCGCATTTATAATATTAGTATGGTGGAGACGTAGAGGTCAGACTATGATTCTATAATCGCGTCTTAATAAAATCGTAATTTGAAATTCAAGTCGCGTAATCATTACCAACTAAACCTAAAAGCTAGTAAGGTTACAAACTATGTTGACTATTTTACGGTAACATGGAAACGCGTGAAGATAATTTGAACAATATCTCATTTCAAATGAATGCATTAATTATGTTAACAAAGATACGACAAATTCCATAAATAAACTAAATAAATAAGTCTTACTAATATTATAAATGTGATTGTTTAGATAAATGGATCATTATTAGAAGGTATCTCCAGAACGGCTGCATAGATCTCGATAGAATTTGGCATACATATAGAACATAGTCTGGAAGAACACATAGGCTATTCATTTAGTTTTTTTTAAATTTCGTGCGGACGTTCGCGGGCTAGAGCTACTTACTATATAAAACTTGCCTTTTTCCGCGACATAGTTCGCACGGAATTAAAAAAAAATCTTCGTAAGTAGTCATGTCTATCCCAGTGCTTTTAACTCTACATATCAGTGTGTCAAATTTCATCCAGTTTTCGTCATAATTGCAAACATCAATCGATCCATCCAAACTTCCTCATTTATAGTATATAGTTGTTGAATTAAAAAAAAAACTTAATTAGCCTATGTGTTCTTCCAGATTATGTTCTATATGTATGTCAAATTTGACCCAGATCCGTTCAGCCATTGGTGATACCTTCAAACAAACATCCATCCAAACATTCGCATTTATATTATAAGAAGTTAAATTAGTAAGATATAAATATTATATTATTGTTTTTAATTTAATTCCTTTGCCTTCTCTATTAATATAGTCCCTTAAAATAATTGCCCTCATTAGATGTTCCAATTTCGCGACATTGATTCATCATTCTATTTACATAAATAGTTTAGTCATGTTTATTTTAAAAACAATACATAATTAAAATATAGCATGTCTAGATTAATTAAAAGACCTTAACCCAAAATGGTAGGAAGAGATTGTAAGCTACATATTAAATTGTTCAATTAGCCACAAAATCCGATATCATTTGGACGAATTTAAAATAACGTACAAATCTTATTTCTTACTAATATAAATGCGAATGTTTGGATATATGTATGTTTGTTAGAAGGTATATCCATAGCTGCATGGATCTCGCTGAAATTTGGCATAGATGTAGAACATAGTTTGGTAGAACACATAGGCTACTAATTTCGTTTTAATTCCGCGCGGACGGAGTTGCGGGCGACAGTTAGACTCTCTCTCTCCACCACCTAGGCCTCTGTCTAGCTTGCATCCCACAAGGTGGTGGGGTCAGCTGCCAATCCGTCTCTTACACTTCGCTCTGTCCATGACATCTTCTTCTGAGACTTGGCACTCACTCATGTCTTTTATTACTACATCTTTCCATCTCGTTTTGGGTCTGCCTCTGGATCTGTGACCAGGGAGGGAAAGTTGTAGCGCTAAATAGTAGACTAATAAAAGATAGAAAATAATTTTATGCATATTTATTCAAAAGCTTTGCTATATGCAGTCAAGCATGTTCAGTTACCTAATTTTATCTTATTTCACAGCATCCCTTGCTGACCAAATGGCAGAGATGACGCAGCAGTGCTGCGAGCAGGGCACAGCGCACGCGCGGACTCACAGGGGCAATGACTGTCCGTCAGCAATGCCCCCAGGCGTGCACCCAATGTTCAATACTCTGTGTACTTATGCTATGGACCAGTGCTGCAAAGAACATTACAAGTGAGTTCCATAGATTCCCAAACTTTTTTTCTTTTATAAAATTTCTGCTTCAACTTTTCAATATCCCGCCAGAGTACGTCGGGTCTTTCGCGGACCCCAGGAGGTCCATCTGTACTAGAGGCTGGAATGGGATTGTATGTTTAGTGCTTCGTGTTTAGACTCAAAAACTATCAAACCATAATCAGGACAATATACGATTGGATTTTTTTTACAATAAATAATCATTGTTAAATACGTAATGAGTTATTTTTCAACGACTAATCTATGAATTTTTAAAAATAAAATTAACGGAAAATAATTTTATAACTGGCACGATGAAACTTCAAAAAAAAGAACAATTTTGTATTTTGTGTTTCGAATCATTAATCAGTATTTCAATCTCCCGCGCTGTCAAACTGTCAATACAAGGGATACGAAAAAGTTTGTTGGTATTTCGACGTTACAGCCAGTTCTTTTTACTTTTTAATGATGAAATATTTTTTTAATGTCGTGTCTTAATTAATGTACTCTTAGGGTTAATCTAAATGGCATTTAAATAACTCTAGGTATGGTAAATACGCGTCAGAGTTTCATACTAAATGTTTCGTGCGTGTTTTGAATTTATTCGCAGAAGTCCTTGGTAGAATACGACTCGAATGACACACTTTAAAATGCATTAAGTTTATGTTATAACGGAACGGACATCCATACAAATATTGCCACTTCTCTCAGACGGGCAATTGTTTAAAATATCGTAGACATCTGACCCGTTGGGCATAAGTCAAAATTATGACAGCTCACTTGTCAACTGTCAACGTCAAAAAATTGTCACAATTTTTTCTTCTTTTTTTCACTACCTATGTGTAAATAGGTTTTATATATGACAGAACCAACTGCAATAGCAGCGCCTCTCATTGGTTCACATATCCTTGTTTGACTGTCAAAAACTCGTCTAATTTAAAAGTGTTGCGTCATAAAAGTTTTTTTATGAATAAGGTCTTAAAAGGTGTGTGCTACCATTTCCTAACAATCGACCTATTTACCTGCGACTCATCTTTTATCGCAGCTAACACCTGTATTTTATACACGGATTTAATGATGATAAAAATAAATTTTAACGTTAAACGTACGCATAGTTCGCGTTAACTGCGTACCATTGTTTACAATCTTTATACATATTTTAATTTGGAATCTTACTTATATTATAAATGCGAATGTTTAGATGGATGGATATTTGTTTGAAGATATCTCAAGAACGACTGAACGGATCTTGATGAAATTTTTCATAGATGTAGAACATAGTCTCGAAGAGCACATAGGCTCCTATGTTTTTTAATTTCGCGCTGACAGAGTCGCGTAATAAATAAATATGGAATACGAAATTGAGTTTGTTTTGTTGCTTATCGGAAGTAATTATAAGATGGTACTCTATCAAATGACAGTTTATAATATTACTAGTTAAATTGGTCTACTGGAAATCAAAAGTGACTTCAAATCTTGTTTATTTCATTTAACTATCAAATAAATAATTTAACTTCTTACTAATATTATAAATGCGAATGTTTAGATGGATGTATGGATGTTTGTTTGAAAAAAGACTGAACGGATCTCGATGAAATTTGGCATACATATAAAACATAGTCTGAAAGAACACATAGGCTACTAATTATGTTTTTTTAATTCCTCGCGGAAGGAGACACAGGCGACTAGTCATACCATTTAAAATCAATTGTTTTTGATACTAAAGTTAAATTATAAAGGAAGTTTCACACTATCATAGAATGCATAAAGTCTGCGTGTTTACGTGTGAAAAGACTGTAATCATTATGGGTACACTTAAATCTATTTCTCGAATTATCTTATAGAGTGGTATTTCACACGAGGGTAAAACTGGAAGATAGAGTTGTAACGCAGTACTATTATCAGCATAGAGCCCGGTATAGAGCGTCGGTGGCTCAGTGGTCAAGCACTTGACTTGCAATCTGCAGGTCCTGGGTTCGAATCCCGCCATGTACCAATGTCTTTTTCAATTTCCGATTTACTTATGTACATTTATCCGACGTTCTTACGGTGAAGGAAAACATCGTGATGCAACCTGCACATATCTGAGAAGAAATTCAAAGATATGTGTGAAGTCAACCAACCCGCACTTGGCCAGCGTGGTTGAATATGGCCTAATCACCCTTAACTTAGGGTAGGCTCTGAGCCCCTCGGTGGGGACGTATAGTAAGCTGATGATGATGAAATATTATCAGAATTATTTTAACAGTAATTGTTCTGTCACGTTGTACCCTCGTGTGAAAAAATAATTACAAGTTGAGAAGTATGGATAGCTAACAGATGGTCCAAATAATAGATAGTAAGTTGAGTTGAAGTGTTAAGTGGTTAATAAATATTTAGATAAATAAAGATAATTCAAAGATATAAGTGCGATGAATTTATCTGTCCCGGTATTGAACGATTAATTCGGTCTGTAAAAACCTACAAGGGTACAGTCAGTTAAGTTTGTAATGGTACGTTTTTCATTTCTAGTTTAAATTGATTATTATTTAAGTTTTTTTTTGTCAATTTATAGCAAATAAATAATTGCTAAGTAAGAAAGATATCAAATGAAAAAATAGTTAAAGCCTTTGAAACGATTTACGTAGACTCTATGTATTTTACTTAAGAATTTAAGGTTTTTAACGCACAGTTAATTTAAAAAACTACGATTTATATACCCTATAAAGTTCTGGTGAGGAAATGGAATTAAATCGGCTACCAACATTTTAAAATCGTTCAATCCGTCCACGAAACAACAACTATTAACTGTCTTACTAAAATCTCGGCACCGTTGAATATAACATAATAAATTAGTCGGTACTTGGTAATCTTCAGAATAAACATTATAAATTAATTTACAAGATAATTAATCTATCCGTAATCTTTATAACTTAGCGCTAAGATAAGACTAGATCTAGGACATCTTCTAAAAGCCATAAAGTCTAGAAATTTAACAAAATAACACGATTTAGCCTTCAATTTAGTTTTCAATGTTGAAAAATTGCCAACAAAAACTATTCTAATTTTGTTTTTTTTTCAATTCTAGAAAAAAGGAGGCGTGTGAAAGCGGGATAGATGTAGCAACGAGTAAGCGAGATTGTAGCTCTACTGTGGATTCCGCGAGGGTAAGATTGTAAAATAAATATGTTTTACTTACAATTTCAAACATTTTGGCGGCTCTAGAACATTCCACGAGTCGATACGCAGAGCACAAAAGTGTAGAGAAAGGTCGTAAAGTCGTAGGGAAGGTACTGCGTAGTGCGCAGTTCAAGGTCATCCGCCAAAAATATTGAAACTCTATAACTGGCATACCGCTAACGAAGCTGACTGTACAATTTGATTACAGTTAATCTGAACTTTAGAACCGTTTCACGGTATTGCAGAGGAAATAAGAACTGGTTTTATTTTAACTTTGTAAAGTATTTATGCATTTATTTTGATATTTTAACTCTACATTTATTTTTTTTTGAAAGACTAAGTTAAAATACTCAAAATAATGTTCAATGAAGTAAAAGCGCCTCCACTAGTAGAAGTAAGTGACGGTATCCTATACCTATTATTTTCGAGTTTCCAACACCACTATTAACCGTTGCTGTTAGTACCAATATGGCTATCAAATAGGCACAGAATGTCACGACTTATAGCCGGTCTAATTAAATAGAGGTCGACGAGAGTTCTTTTTTGTTTTATTTTAGTGAATGCAGTTTTTTATGAATGAAGTACATTGATGCTACGTAGCGGATTTCGCGCTTCCTGACTTCAATCTAAAGCTTGTATTATAACAATAGCGATTGCTATACGATGATTTATTCTATGTTTGATACGGTTTGATTAAAATTTATTCTCTTTCCTCTTTCTAATATCATTAAAAAATGCAGTGACATTTGTATTGTCATGCATTGTTGTCTCTGTTCAGAGGACAAGAGTGAGGTGGATAAAATGAAAATATCAGTACGGCAAACTGTCTTTATTTCGTTGTTAAAACTATATACATACAAGCTGTCGCCCACGACTCCGTCCGCGCGGACCTAAAAATAAACTTGATTAGTAGCCGGTATGTTCTTCTAGACTATGCTCTACATCTATGCCAATTTCATCAATCTGTTGAGCCGTTCTAGAGACCTTCAAACATCCATCCATCCAAGCATTTATAATATTAATAAGATTTACATTCTCTATCAAACCTTAATCCTACATCTCGTTCACTCGTTGATTTCCCGCGTAATTCTTTTCTATTTTTTCATCTTAAAAGTCAAAGGTCTTAGTGGCGAGTATGCCACATCTTTAATGAACAAAAACTTTTTGCTACCAAAGAGTTTGTGTTCTTATACATAATTCTGCATTCAAAGGGTCAAATGACAGTTGTAGTCTTTGAGTTTATAGCTTTAAGTGTAGTGTTAACTTAAATAAACATAGTATCACCTAAGCAAACATTGTTAAAGTAGGTAATTAGGGATCTTTTATCACTTGCACTGATAAGGCACAGATAACGGCTTGTTAAAATGAGCGAGTAATGTTTGCATTGTTTTATATTAGTGTGTTCGCTTCCTTATTTTCTCAGTATAAGGGTGTAGCATTCGTTGCGTTATATTTGGCTCGTTTACGTACCGACACGTGTTGCCGGTCCAAAGGTCTGACATCGACTAACGTCCCCTCTCTCCGGCTTGTACTTATGGCGTGTACGCTCGAGACAAACAACACTACGTTTATGCACTACAAAGGGCAATTTAAATATATTAGTAACTAGAAATTTTCATAAAAATACATATAAGCTAGATTTAAGTAGCATTTTTTTCTACTTTTAGACAATAATAGTTAGAATCCTTTGGCGCGTTTTCGTTAGTAAGTCAAGTGTCAGATTGATTAGAGACGTGACATAAATATCGATATTTTAGTAAGGCTTGTGTTGCACCGATACACCGGTATAGAGTCGAATTTTCTTCCTAACAATACTAGAAAGGTTCGCTTAGTAGGAGATTTGTCTTAAGTGGGTAGCAAATTAATATTCTTGACTATATAAAAATGTATAAAACATATTGTTATCATTATTTTGTCAAAGATAATGGATAAGAAACAAGGATGTAGTCTCAGGAACTAACGGTTGGTGTTGCGCATATGCGTCGGTTGCGGCGATTTGCTGCTCGTATGCCTAGTTTTCTTAAAAAAATATAGCAGATAAAAAATAGCTTGACGGGTTTGAACAGTAAACGAGTCACTGCGCAGAACA
Source organism: Papilio xuthus (assembly GCF_000836235.2). Lineage (NCBI taxonomy): Eukaryota > Metazoa > Arthropoda > Insecta > Lepidoptera > Papilionidae > Papilio > Papilio xuthus. Next base: position 911,455 of record NW_013531079.1, on the reverse strand, counting down.
TAATTCGTGTAAAACTTGAGGGGGGGGGCATGCGTAACGCGTATGACCTTGAACTTCCAATAATATAGATACAGAATTATCCCTGGTATTCATCAGTAATGTGATTTTTTACAGAGATGTTGCGACGAGTGTCTCAAGGGTTCAGCGGTTGGTGTATCTCGCGGCGGCAGCGCATGTGTTACGGACACGCGAGGATTGAGCGGCGACCAGCTGCTGGCAGGAAACGCTTTCAATACATGCTGTCAGGTAAGCAAGCAGGAAGCAGGAGGTAGTAACTACTGCTAGATATATTATTGTTTAAAAATACTGCATAAACCAAAGACGTAGAGCAAGGATGTATTGGAACTAAAATAATTCTACACTGGATTAACAACAATTGTCATCATCATCATCACCTCACTATACGTCCCCATCGAGGGGCTCGGAGTTCACCCTAAGTTAAGGGTGATGAGGCCATAGTCAACCACGCTGGCAAAGTGCGGGTTGACTTCACACATATCTTTGGATTCCTTCTCAGATATGTGCACAATCACAATGTTTTCCTTCACCGTAAGAACGTTTGATAAATATACATATGTAAATCGGTAATTGAAAAACACATTGGCACATGGCGGGATTCGAACCCAGGACCTGCAGATTGCTAGTCAAGTGCTTTACCTCTGAGCCACCGACGCTCTTCATTTCATTTATAATATGATATTAATTTCTTACAGAAATCAGCAAGTAAATCGGTCAAAACGGATACTGTAACACGTCGACCTGGTGACGCTATTGTTACGAGAAAACCTTTAGAAGACGGTAAGACTATTTTATTATTGATTTCTAAGACCAAAATCTTTGTGTAAAACATATCGTCATCCCTGTCATTATATTTGACAAAAACAGAGACAATGATGTTTTTTATACGGGGATTTTAGTCTTAGAAACTCACAATTACACTAGAATTGCAGATGTCTTGAACATCTGCGGTATTTATTGTAACTATCTATCGCCCGCAACTTCTCGCGCGCCGAATTAAAAACAAACTTTATTTTTACCCTATGTGTTCTATTAGAATATGTTCTACATCTATGCCAAATTTCATCAAGATCCGTTCAGCCGTTCTAGAGATACCTTCTCATAAAGATCCGTACATCTGAACATTCGCATTTATAATATTAGATTGCTGCCTGTGTATAGCGAAAGTTAATATAGACTCGGAAATCTATGTCGAGCCTTAATAAAGATAATAATAGTCAAAGATTAAACATTGTTTCAGAGCTGACATCAGTTTGTGATGATTTCGCGCCAAATGAGCTTTGCGCTCACCACTGCATACCAATACCGGGGTCATACAAATGTGAATGTAATCCCGGTTTTAGGTTGATGGCTGATAAAAAAAATTGTATGGAGGTAAGTTGCATCAACTGTTCGCTATATTTTAAAAATCCGAACAGAATTTACAGCCTTAAATTTGTCAAGTCTTTACAGTTCCCATACTATTATTTTTATAAAAGGACTAGCTGTCGACCGTGACTCCATCCGCGTGGCTTTAAAAAACTTGATTAATAGCCTATGTGTTCTACTAAACTATGTTCTAAACCTATGCTAAATTTCAGTGAGATCTGTGTAGCCGTTCTGTAGATACCTACAAACAAAAATTCGCATTTATAATATTAGTAAGATGGGAAAAAAAATAGGATTATAATTTGCCCTCTAAAAAAAACATTCATCAGACGAAACGGGATAAACTTATCATTGGGGCCTGTCTTGTGTGGTCGTTGTCACATCGTTCACCTGCAGGCTCTACCATTTTTAATTTGATGTTTCATTTCTTTAGTGATTGTTTTAGGTGGAGAAGAACAGATGCAAGCCACACAATCCTTGTCAACACAAATGCAATGACAATGGAGTCTCTGTGCTTTGCTCTTGCAGACGAGGTTACCAACTCATGGCTGATGGCAAGTCGTGTGAAGGTAATTAAAGTTATTATAATATATTACTACTGTGCCCGAGACTTCGTCCGCGTCAAATATTGTCTTTTATTTATAGTTTTAATATATAACTCACAAAATATACACTTACATAAATATAAACTATTATAAACTAAATAATAAACTTTCATCCCCTATTGTTATTTTGCACCTTTTAGGGTAAAATTTATATAAAAATTGAATGTCATCTTTATTTATGTCTAATTAACAGCATAGAAAATAAGTTTCAAAGTTCTAACTGTAAAAACGACCATACTTCTATACATATTTTAAACACCCGTTTCAACCCTTTACAACCAATTTTTCACGTTAAAAAGTAGCCTATGTCCTTCCTGAGGCTCTACACTATCTGTGTACCAAATTTCATTTAAATCGGTTCAGTAGTTTTTGCGTGAAAGGACAGACAGACAGAGTTACTTTCGTATTTACAATATTAGTAAGGTTTAGTATTCAAAGGAGCGAAAGAAAAAAATATTAAAGAGATCGTCGTGATAGTTAATACTACAATTGTTGTAAATATTCTTAATTCTTGTTTTTTCGTACAGATATAGATGAATGTCTCCTGAATCCACCTGTATGTCTGCCAAACACACAATGCGTTAATATACAAGGTTCATATAAATGCATCCTTAAGAAGACAAACAATGTAGAGAAAGGACAGTGCCCGCCTGGCTTCTCTAGGAATTTACTAAACAACGCCTGTGACGGTAAGTAAAGTCATACTAAGTTATACAGACTAAAAAACTGGTTAATAAACTTATTCTTGTAATAATTTAATTAATAAAAGCGCCTACCAAATAAAAATAGCAATGTATAGGAATTAAATTATTAGCTATTCTAAACTTGCAGAGATTCTAAAAATTCTTTTTTTTATAGATATAAACGAATGTAAGTTACCTCAACCACCTTGCCCTTCGTACTTATGCGAGAACACAGTAGGTGCTTACAAATGTGGAGGAATCAAAGGAGATCCAGCGAGTTTGCCAAAAAAACATTCAACAACAGAAGATCAGTGTCCGCCTGGTTTTAAAAGTAGTGGAATTGATGATTGTGAAGGTAAGTTATTGACACAAATAAAAAAAAAATTTATATGCGACACAACTTATATGAAACAAAATATCAGAACCCGAACAACTATTATAAGCTACTATAATAAATAGCAAAACAAAAACTTCTTTTACCCAATTCTTGCTGTCGCCTGCGACTCCGTCCGCGCGAAAATACTTAATAAGGAGCCTATGCGATCTTCCAGACTATATTCTACATCTATACCAAATTACATAAAGATCCGTTGAACCGTTCCGGAGATACCTTCAAATAAACATTCATAAATCCATCTAAACTTTCGCGTTTATAATATTTGATATTTGAGATTGCATATGTACGTCCCTTTCTTTCACACTAACTTACCTAAAACTATATTTTCCTTCTCTCTCATGTAACGAAAATATCTGTACGTGACGCGTCCTTCATTTGTTCGGTTCCATATTAAGCAATTTTAGGGCAAAATGACCACATTTTTTAAAGACACCTTTTAATAATCTTATTTTTATTTTCAGATATAGACGAATGCGCAATTCAAAAAGACGATTGCAATAAAATATCACAATTCTGTATAAACACGAAAGGTTCCTTTTACTGTCAGGATAAAGTTTCTAAGCACTGCCCACCCGGTTTCAAAAACGATCCTGTCACTAATAAGTGTGAAGGTAAAATTACTATTGCCGTTTAAAAGATATTGTTTTCTTTCACACAGGTAACAGACATTTTATACAGAGACTGACGCTCGCGATTCCGTCCGAGCGGAATTTAAAAAAAACTTAATTAGTAGTCTATGTGTTCTTCCAGACTATGTTCTATATGTATGCCAAATTTCAGCAAGATCCTTGCAGCTGTTCTGGAGATATCTGCAAACATCCATCTATCTAAACATTCGCATTTATAATATTAGTAAGACAGTCATTATTCAATATTGAAAACGTATAATATATTCATCTCTTTCTGTCCTTTAAAATATAGTATATTTCATCTTAAATTATTCAAACTTTCGTGAGACATTATATAATACTAAACTGATATATAAACACTGCTAAACACTCACGTATATACGTCCGGTGGCGACACCGACTGAGCGAGTGAGAGCTCAGTGAGCGACGGGCCGCGTCCGCGAAATAATACCAGTCCCACTCATCCTGATGAAGGGCCGCCGATGGGCTTGAAACTAGTCGGTGCCGCCACCGGACGAATATACGTGAGTGTTTAGCCGTGTTTATATATCAGTTTATATTTCATCTCTCTCATGTAACGAAATTAACTTTGTATGTCATTTGAAGTTTTATTTTTAAAAAGTCTATTTGTAATTTTTTTTTCTAGATATTAACGAGTGCGAAGAAGAGGAAGATATTTGTAAACCTAATCAAGTTTGTATTAATTTGCCTGGTGAATATAATTGTAAATCTGTACCTGAAATATCCAGGTAAGATTTCGTGACAATGTTTCGTAATTGTAAATTAAAAAAAAACTTTTTAAATATTACCAGATTTATGTAAATTTACTAATATTTCTTGTACTAAAACTAAGCTCTATGCTAGCTGGTATATGATTTATATAATGGAATAGCGGGATTCGAACCTCCGACCTCGTGGTCGGAAATGTGTGCCTCAGGGGTCAAGCACTTGACTTGCAATCTGCAGGTCCTGGGTTCGAATCCCGCCATGTACCAATGTGTTTTTCGATTTCCGATTTACATTTGTATATTTATCCGACATTCTTACGGTGAAGGAAAACATCGTGATGCTGCACATATCTGAGAAGAAATTCAAAGATATTAGTGAAGTCAACCCGCACTTGGCCAGCATTGACTATGGCCTAATCGCCCTTAACTTAGGGTAGGCTCCGAGCCCCTCAGTGGGGACGTATAGGGAGCTGATGATGAATATTCATATTTATGTAATTAAAATACTATTAAAAGTGATGCGTTATAATCACTCACATCTAAATGGACTGGTCATACGACTGCGTATTTTGTTCCTATTCGATTATCGCCATTTTGGCAAAGTGCATTAGCAAAGCGATTCCATAACGAACTTCAAAAATGTATAGAACTCGCGCGCCTCAGCTCCATACATGTTGGAAATTCGCTATGGAATATCTTTGTGAATGCACTATGTCTAGCCCCGATGTGTTTATAATGTCCTTTTTGCGAAAGTTTAATAAAAAATTATATTGAATTTTCAGTAACGGGGTAAAACAGAAATGCGCCGATGGTTTACGTTACAGCGCCGAGTTCCATGGTTGTGTAGGTAAATTAAACAATTATTACTTAATACACTTAATTTAAACAATAATAGAATCCTAACTGTTCAATACGATAGCTGTAAGTTAAAGAAATTTTCTTACCGTGGGTTTCTAAGACCATTGTCCCCGTTAAAACTTCATCCCTGTTATTTTTTGTCATGTTTGAGATAACATGTTTTAAAGGGGAATATAATTTCGGAAACTCATGGTTAAACAAACTTAAACATTTATAAGCCTTTCGTACAATTTGAGAAGCAAGACTTTTAAACTTATAAACAAACTAACTGTCGCCCGCAACTCAGTCTGCACGGCATTAAAAACTTAGTAGCATATGTGTTTTCCAGAGTATGTTCTACATCTATGCCAAATATCAAAGAAATTCATTAAGTCGTTCTGAAGCTACCTTCTACAAACATCCATCCGTCTAAACATTCGCATCTTATCTTACTAATATTATAAATGCGAATGTTTAGATGGATAGATGTTTGACAGTATCTCCGAAACTGCTCAATGGGTTTTCATTAAATTTGGCACACATATAGAACATAGTCTGGAAGAACACATAGACTACTTATTAAGTTTTTTCTTAATTCCATGCGGACCGAGAACCTAATTTATAATATAAGTAAGATGGCCTCGTCTATGGTTTAAATTAAAACACTCAATCTTGTAAGGTTTTCAAAGACAGAGATTTTTGGCTAAATAAGTTTTAACTTTTTCAGATATTGACGAATGTGCGGAAGGCATTCACATATGTGATCAGTACCAAACCTGTCACAATACATTCGGGAGTCATGAATGTCATTGCAATGTTGGTTTCGAACTTGACACAACAACAGGCGCTTGTGTAGGTAAGTACAAGTAGAGCTAGACAAAGAGCATTCGCTCTGAAACGATTCCATAACGAACACGTGATTGTCGCGCGACAGTTCCATACATGTTTGAAATTCGTTATGGAATTGCTTCGACGCGAATGCACTTTGTTTAGCCCATAAGGAACAACAAGAACAATGTTGGAGGAATTATTAATATGGCTAGCTTTTGTGTAAATTCTTAATTTATTTGTAATTAGCTTTTGCATGCGATTTCATTTGCGCGGAATTAAAAAAAAAACTAAGTAAGTAGCCTATGTGTTTTTCCAGACTATGTTCTATATGTATGCTAAATTACATCAAGATCCATTGAGCCGTTTTGGAGATACCTTCTAATAAACATCCATACAACCAAACCATCATATTTATAATATAAGTAAGATTTATTTTGTCAAAAAACCTTTGTATAATTAATAATTAATCAATCTTACTAATATTATTAATACGATTGTTTGCTTGTCTGGATGTTTGTTAGAAAATATCTCCAGAACGGCTTAACCTTGCTAAAAGGCAACGATTTAGAGCATAGTCTGGAGGAACACATAAGCTAGTAATTAATACTTTTGTAATTTCACGCTAAGAAGTCGTGGGTAAAATCTAGGAAGAAAATCCGACATTGGACCGGTTTATAGGCGCAACACTAACCTTATTAAAATGTCGACGTTTATGTCCCCTCACTAATCATTCTGACACTTGACGTTATAACGAAAGCACGTCATTCGCCAAAGGATTCTTTTTTTTATATCACAAGGTGGCAAACGAGCGAGCGGCCACCTGAAATCGCTGAAATAGCGAAGTGACCGTTGCGCATGGACATACGCAATTGCATATGCGTTGTCTACCTCTAATCGACGCAGGGGAGGATGCACTGAAGGAAAATATTTTCTTTCTGTGCATCCTCTCATCCGGAAAGTCCACTTCCACTTCCCATCCTTTCCTTATAAGAAAAAGGGTGGGAAGGGAAAGAGGACTGAATTAGGCTTATAGTTAAATCTCTGTTATTAAACCTTTATAAAATTTATATTATTCCAGATATAAATGAATGTGCCACCGAACAAAATGACTGCATCGCTCAATCACAGCGCTGTGATAATACTGTTGGCTCTTATCTCTGCGTGAGGTTCATATCTTGTGGCACCGGGTATATCTTGCATCATTCGTCCAGCAAATGTGAAGGTAGGTATCAATACTAGCTTTATTGTTCAACCAAGAGAGTCCCACTGCTGGGCATAGGCCATCCCCAAAAATCACTAGGTATATAGACACGTAATTATATCTGTTCTTAGGTACAGAGCGTCGGTGGCTCAGTGGTTAAGTACTTGACTTGCAATCTCAATCCTAGGTTCGAATCCCGCGATGTACCAACGTGTAAAAACACGTTTCCAATTATGTACATTTATCCGATTTTCTTACGGTAAAGGCAAACATCGTAAGTATTTGAGAAGAAATTGAAAAATATGTGTGAAGTCAACCCGCATTGGGCCAGCGTGGTTGACTGTGACCTAATCACTCCTATCATAGGGTAGGCTCCCAGTCTCTTAGTGGGGACGTATAGTGAGCTGATGATGAAATAGTTATGAATCACAACATGTGATACGGATGCAAAGGTAGATGAAGACTGAAGAAAGTATGTATGGATCGTGATATTTATAGATATGACTGATAGAAATGTATGGAAGATTAATACATACCGTGCCGACACTCCATAAGGAAAAGGGCAAGAACATAATGAATCTCAGAAAGTTAGAATAAGGCTTCAACCGAACCAAAACTTCATGCTTGACTTAATACCACCCATTGGTGGTATCCATCTACAGAATTAAAATAGAAGAATATTCCTGGTAGACGACAAGAACACATAAACGAAGCTTTTAACAATAATGATGACAAGCTTAGAAAGATAATTTCATCAACCTCCTTACAGATAGGTTACTCAGCCATAATTAAAACAAAAATATTATAAATAGATACAGTTTTTGGTACCAAAAGACCAGTATACCAAAATGTAAATAATTTATCTGTTCTAGATATTGACGAGTGTGCTCTGGGTACTCACAATTGCGGCCGCGCTGGCCCTGAGTACCGCTGCCACAACATCCCAGGCTCCTTCCGCTGCGTACGAAGGGCTACCACTACAACGTCGACAGCTGCACCTGAATACGACTATGAGTACTATGATTCTGAGTAAGTAAAATTATCAGAGAATAAAAGTATCTTTATTTAAGAGACAGAGATTGACATAGGCACCTTTTTCCTAACATGCGTTAAAAATAATTTTAAATTTTGCACGTAGCTAGCTACTTACTAGCTGTACTAGCTGATAGGAATTAAATCCGACACTGTGCCGGTGTACTGGCGCAAAACTAGCCTTACTAAAATGTCGACGTTTATGTCCCATCACTAATCTTTTTGACACTTGACTTTGTAACGAAATAATATCTAAAACTAGCTAAAAAGCTAAAGCTAAAGCAAGTTATGTATTAAATAATAGTCAGATATTATGAAAGACATAAAAAGTCTAAAACCTAAATATTAGTTAATTATCATAGTCGTTTTCAATTTAATATTTGCGTTCAATTTCTATATTATTTGAAATGTTTCAGAGAGGAAATTGTAGACGATAACAAAAACAATTCAAACCCCAGTCCTGACAATCAACCTAAACTAGACCAAACATCAACTAAATCTAGTTCAACAACTAGCGAATCTCCTAAGGAAACAACAACTTCTAAACCTCCTGAAATAAAGACTACATTACATCCAGATATTGACATAGATAAACCTGCAGAAATTCCAATTGATCATACACAAGACGAAGATCTGAATAATAATATTTATACCATAGACAATGACAAAAATGTACCTAATCCAGAGCCATCACAACCTGAGATCACAAAAGAGTCTGTGCCAACATCAAGTGAATCAATATACAGAATTGAATACACGACAACGGAACATCCAAGAAAAGCTGAATTCACCCCAGTGCCTTCTGAACCTAAGTCCACAGATGGTGAAGATGAAATTTCTTACATTCCAATCGATGAAAGACCAGCAGGACCAAAACGAACAGAAAGTACAGAACAACCTGGACCTAAATATGATTTAGATCCAGTAAATAAATTACCAGCTGAATTGCCACATAGTAAACCATTAGATCCAAAAGATAACGAAATAGATACATATGAAACCATAACAAAAGCTACACAACCTACATCTCCTCAAGTTGTGTTTGTTGAAGTAGGCAAAGAAACAGCGACAGTAAGAGGTGAACAAACTCCAGATGGATCAGTAATTGTTGACACCAATGAGGTTCCAACTAACGAATGGACCAAAATAAATGCTAAGCCAATCGATTGCCAATTTGGCTTCGAAAGAGACGAGTATGGTGCTTGTTATGGTAAGAATATTTAGTAACTAATGTGATTTACAAATTTTCTAAAGTCAAAAATCCGAGTGATTGTTGTTATGTTTTCTATAGATATTGATGAATGTGCCACAAATCGTCACATCTGCTCGGGTCTAACGGAAATTTGTCGGAATACCATGGGAGGGTACCTATGCGATTGCGCTGCCGGGTTCCGAAGGGATTTTGCTTCGAAGACCTGCGTATTTATTACTTGGCCTACCTCAACGGCGGCATCTACACCTACGACGTCAACAACTACTACCCCGATTCCACCTCCTCCTCCTCCACCGCCACCTACGTTACCGCCAATGCCACCTCCAACATTACCGCCAACACCTCCCTCAACTTTACCACCGACACCTTCTCCTACTTTGCCAACAACTTTGTCGTCAACACCTTCCCCAACAACAACTCCTCCGCCAACGATTCCTTCAACAGTAACAACTCCCCCGCCAACGCCTCCCCCAACAGTCCCAATAACACCCCCGCCAATACCTTCCTCACCATTGCCAACTACTCCTCCTACACCTCCTCCTACAACTGAACGAAGTAAGTCACTAACGTTTATGTGTCTGGAGAACAGTATTATTACTTCTCACAAGTTTTAATATTTGCTATCGAAATATTTTTCTTGATTTTAAACTGGTTACGTTTACTTTTTCATAGAAGTTTTCTGGGGCTACCCGATCCGACCATTCACAACGAGGCCATTTAAACCGAGAAACATCTGTGAAATGGGATATCATTTTAACACAAGCACTGGGACATGTGAAGGCAAGTAATTTGTTTATTCAAAATAAAAAATAAAATGTTAAATAAAGTTTCTACTTAAGAGTTTAAAAGTTAAAAGGAGGTATTATAAAAGCATAATATAACACCCGAAACATGAATCAATAGCCATTCTAAACTAGTTCAAAAGGATTCCAAATTTAAAACAGGCCTAAAAAACAGATGAATAAAAAGTGATATGATTGGTAAAGGAAATACTAAGTACTAAAACTAAATGACGATAAATCGATCTAGAACAAAATCTGGTGCGCCCTCTAGAGTATAAGAAGATAATGAATTGTTATATTTTTTGATACAGATATAAACGAATGTACAAACGGACAAGCGAACTGTGCAACGGTAGAGATATGTGTTAACACAGAAGGAGGTTACCGTTGTGAGTGCCCACCAAACTGGGAACTGGATAGTAGAAGACAACGTTGTATCCCCATCAGAAATAACCAACATTTTCCTCAAGGATATGGTAACGAACCCAGTAAGTACTCACTAAAGTCTTATTCAAAACACGACAACAAATTTTATTTCGAAGTCGAAGCGTCAATAGCCTCATGATTAAGGGTACGGATTTCCGATCACGTGGTCCAGGGTTCGAATCCTGACATTAGACTATTGTCGTATACCATATCCTAGTACAAGTTAGAGCTCAGTTGAAATGGTACAAGAAATTTTTAGTAAATTAACGAAAATTCTATTCTTCCTCTACCTTTGTAGTTATCCACATTCAATCTCATTACTTTTTTGCTTATATCATCATCATCCCTCCGCATAACATGACCAAACCAACCATTTACCCCTCAATTTCTCGACCACTGGCGCTACTTTGAAACTTCCTCTAATATACACATTCTTAACTTTATCCTTTCTTGTCACACCACACATCCATCTTAGCATACGCATTTCAGCTACATGCAATCTTCTTTCATCCAAAACCTTGGTGGTCCAAAATTAAGATTCGTATAATACGACAGGTCTTACGGCTTGTAGATCTGTCACTTAAGTTTCATTGGCATTCTTGGATCACAGATCACACCGGTGACCTGTCGCCATTTCATCCAACCTGTATTTATTTGGCTTGACATAATATAGCAAAAGTTAAAGAGCTGACGGCCAACTTACATTAAATGGCACCTAGAGATAGAGAGACACAGAAAGAGCGAGAGAGAATGAGAGAGAGACGCTAACTGTATTTTGTTTGTTTGTAGCATATAATGCAGTTGGTCCTATACATTATGGTACAACAGTCCGACCATCTAAACCTGAAGTGACTGTAGAGGACAGGGTAAATAAGTGCCCCGCAGGATACGAAGTTGGAGATGATAATTTATGTCATGGTAATAATTCTTTATTTTATTTACATACTAACTGTCGCCAGCGACTCTCCGCGCGGTATTAAAAAAACTTAATTAGTAGCCTATGTGTTCTAGACATTGAAACATCCATCTAAACATTCGCATTTATAATATTAGTAAGATTTCTTATATCTTATATCATCCGCACGAAATTAAAAACAACTTAGCAGCTTACATGTTCTTCCAGATTATGTTCTACATCTATGCCAACTTTGAGCGAGATCCGTTCAGCCAATCTGCAGATACCTTCTAAGAAATATAAGCATTACAATATTAAATGTCGATATCAATTCCTATGGTCCAAATATATTTATAAAAACTTCTTCTCGTCAGTCTTATGACTGGGTTTAGACTGAGGAGATACAGTACTGATATATATTGTTTGTCTTTTCAAAGAATATAAAAGGGATGTGATAATTATGGCAGTTAATTATATCATCAGATCACTATACGTTCCCACTATGGGGCTCGGAGCCTACCCTAAGTTACGGGTGACTAGGCCATAGTCAACCACGCTGGCCAAGTACGGGTTGGTTGACTTATTGCAGTTGATTGTCCAGAATAATAAAATTATGTATATTTCTAGATGTAGACGAATGTTTAACTGGTGAAGCGAAGTGTGGATTTATGCAACTGTGTACAAATTTACCTGGCGGGTACACTTGCAGCTGTCCAACAGGGTATACCCTGGTCGGTGACCACGAATGTGAAGATGTTGACGAATGTGCAATCGCAGGGAGTATTGTAAGTATTTTTTCGTCAGCTTTACAGGTTCCTGAAGAACTTGAGCCTATGCTTTGTTATGGGTCACCACGTCTTAGTTAACGATGGCCCACAGTTGCTTGACTTCACACATAACTTTATATTTATTTGCAGACTAGCGAATTAAAAAAAACTTAATGATAACCTATGTGTTCTTCTAGACTGTTTTTTATCTGTGCCAAATTTCATCAAGATTCATTGATCCGTTCGAGACATTCGCTTTTATAATATAAGTAAAATACTCGTATATGTTGGTTGCCTTCATTCTTGTTTTCATGTTACATTTGGTTTCTTCTTGTTTTCACATTGATGTTTATTGACTCACTTGTTATGATCACGTAATTCTGGGCCATATCTTAAATATTTCCTTCTCAACCATACCATCTTCGTTTCCAGCCTGTCTGCTCCCAAAACGCTGACTGTATCAACACATTAGGATCATATCAATGTCGTTGCCATCCAGGGTTCAGGGCCGCTCCTCGGAATGATAAGGTATGTAGGTATGGTATAAGCCCTCGGGATCACAAGTGACAATGCAAATTCCCAACACGTAAAAAATATTATTTAGTCCAATTTATAGTGTAAGAGCTAATATAAAGACTGTTTCAAGCATTCAATAGCGCTTACCTGGATCACAATTTGCTGTAGACACGGTCGTCTACAACGTCTTTAAATCTCTCTTGTACCAGGTGTGCATAGACGTGGATGAGTGTGTGGAGAACAGAGCGGGGTCACTATGCCAGCAGCGCTGCAATAACGTGTGGGGTGGTTACCGCTGCTCCTGCCACCGCGGGTACCGGCTTAGCCACGACAACAGGTACCAGGACTGCAGCACAACTTACTTTTATTATAATAAAATAGACTACTGCTGAAGTTATGTTCTTACGTTGATTCGTATGTACTTGGCCCGTTCTTTTTTATGTTTATTTCAGGACCTTCTTGCGATTGTATTTTTGTTGGATGCTAGAGTATTAAAGTTTGAAGGTGACCTCCTGGCGCCTGAACGAATGAACTAATTTTGATGCGTGTGGTATCATTCGATTCGTATTCTTTTTTTATATCATAAGGTAGCAAACGAGCAAGCGGCCACCTGAAATCGCTGAAATAGCGAAGTGACCGTTGCCCATAGACATACGCTATTGCATATGCTTTGCCTACCTTTAATCGACGGAGGAGAGGATGCACAGAAAGAAAACATTTCCATGCATCCTCTCATCCGGAAAGTCCACTTCCACTTCTCATACTTCGAAACGCGGAATTGCTTCCACTTCACGCCTGTCTTCTGTGTGGTCGTGGTATTTCACCGGGCGGGCCAATTCGTGCGAAGATGTTAAAGCGGGCTCTACCACTATTATTCTTCCTCTTTGTAACATTATGTATAAATTAATCAGGTTTTCTTGTGTTTTAACTAACAATGTTATTTCAGTTCATGTACCGATGTAGATGAATGTGTAGAATTCAAGTCTAGACATCTGTGTGATGGGAAATGTCTGAACGAGCCGGGATCCTATCGTTGTTCCTGTCCAAAAGGTTACAGATTATCCGAGGATAAGAGGAGTTGTATCGGTAAGATCATAACGTGATTCTTAATATTTCTAGACCGTTATTTCTGATAGAAGACAATTGTGAACATATTCAAGTGTTTGACAATTCTTTTGATGACATAAGTGTCATCATTTGAGAATGAATAAGTTCTTTCATTGGAATTCATTTTGTGGACTATGTTGATCGTTTTATGCAAAGTCTCCAATAAAAGATTTTGGCAGAATAACTTACTTCTAACGACAATGTTTCTAGCTAAAAATCTTTCACATGATTTAAATGAATACAGTATTGTATAGCCACTGGGGGGTTAGACAAAGTGCATTCGCTCCAAAGCGATTCTATAACGAACTTCAAAATTGTATGGAACTGAGGCGCGACAATCACGTGACTTATCGAAAGTTATTGCCAGTTCTATACATATTTGAAGTTCGTTATGGAATCGCTTTGTAGCGACTGCAATTTGTCTTACCCCCTTGTTGATGTTACGCTACAAACCGCTACCATCAGCGCCAAAGTAACAAAAATCAAATAGGCACAAAAGACTACGTCTTTTAGCCAGACCTTTTATAAAGGTCAATGTGTATAGGTAATTTATATTTTCAGATATTGACGAGTGTGAGACTGGAGAGGCGCCGTGTGCAAGGAGTAGTCCATATGCCGTCACTAGTGACATCTGCGTTAACATGCGCGGTGGTTACCACTGCCACCGCATTATCTGTCCGCCGGGGTACAAGATTGAAAGTCGACAGTAAGTTCTATTCCTTTATATTCCTATCAACTTTTACATGATGAAATAGTAGTCACCTGTAATCAGAATTTCAGGGCTAGTTGCTTTGAAAGGTGTAATTAAACTATCGACTATTTCATGTATGGGGAGAGAGTGACGGAGGAAGGAAATTGAAAGAAGCGATGCGTTGTGACCCAAAAACGCAGTTAGATTTACCATCCCGCGGGGAAACCCGAACCCCCCCAAAAGATCGCCATCGAGTCTTCTCATCCGGTCATCAATCGTCACGATGAAGCCACTCTGGGATCTATAGATATTTTAGTTGCAATTATGTACACTAAAACACTTGTCTTTTTTAATTCTTACGTATTATATGAGATGTTAAATATTTTACAGTCGCTGCACTAAGATTGATGCGACATGCGCACCCTCTGACCGCAACTGCACGCACCAACCGTCAACTTACTCGTATAACTTTATCACGTTCGTCTCTAAACTCTACATTCCTGATCCAAGTGTAAGTATTATTTATTATTAACTAACTATCCATACTATGTTTGTTATTTTAAACGAAATTCGACCGAAAGGGCGAAGTGACCGTTGTCTACAGACATCCAGAATTGCAGATGCGTTGCCTTCCTTCAATCGACGGAGGCGTCCATCCATCCATCAAATTTACTTATCCCTTCCATTGTTTTCTTATGAAAAGTGTGGGAAGGGAAAGAAGGAGTGAAATAAGTCCTCCGGCACACAAACTGATCAGCGAGCGTACGCGGAATTACTTCCACTTAAAGTTTGACATATGTGAGGTCTTCGCAGCGGGCAAACCGCCCAATTCGTGCAAAGATAGTAGAGCGAGCTCTACCACTGTTAAGAATTTAAATATTTCAGTTAACACTTTTAATGTGGCTTTTGTTATCAGGTGGATTTATTCACAATGAAAGGACCCGTCTGGCCGACTGCTAGGATGAGGTTTGAACTCAAACTGGTCGAAGTGAATGCTCCTCCGACTGTCAAAGAACGAGCTGATATAAATTCTTTTATGTAAGTTTAATAATATTTAATTTTACACGAGAGTTGAAAGTTTCAAGGTCATTGATTTACCGTTACATGAGAGAGAAGGAAGATACATATTTTATAGGAAGGAAAGAGAACGATATATTCTAATTGTGAGATCTCGTAATTTTGTGACAATTATAGTCTAAGAGCCAACAGTTTCAAATTTTTACGACTATTAAAACGTTTTTTACAGGCTTCTGCAAAGAGGTAATAACCAAGGCGTCATAACTCTGGTTAAATCTCTAGAAGGACCACAGAGTATTGAACTAGAATTGTCTATGGAACTTTACAATAGAGGGCAATTCGCTGGTATAGCTGTTGCAAAACTGTACATATATGTATCGGAATATGAGTTCTAAATGTATTAGCTTAAGGTACATTATTAAATAAAAGTATTAAAGTACTAAGTGACTTGTTATAAGAAATACATCGATAAGGACGCCATACACGAGCAGCTTTGAACGGCTCGTTTTAGCGAAATACACGTACGTACGTATGTACGGTGTATGGCAGACAATGCAACTGCCGAATGTTTAAAGCTGTCCGTGTAGTCTTTGTTTTCTATTGAAAACATGTAATTTTTTTAATATATTTTGCGTGTAAACATTTTTATGCTTGAGTATATTTTTATGATCCTTTTTTGGTAACATTGTTTTTTTTTTGAAAATATAAAACTGATTTTTAAATTTTTTTTATTTTTATTGACCTCAATATGTAATTAATAAAAAATTGGCTCTTTATTCAACATTTCGTGAGACATTATTATAAGCTTATATCGGCTAAACACTCACGTATATTCATCCGGTGGCGGCACCGACTAGTTACGAGCTCATCGAGGGCCCGTCATCAGGGTGAGTGACACTGGTCGCTCACTCAAGATGTAGCTCCCCCGGTGGGCTCGAAACTAGTCGGTGCCGCCACCGGACGAACATACTGTCTGTTTAAAACATTTGCTCTTTTAAAATCTGAAGACAGAAAAGTCGTGTACAATTTATACACGAAGTAGATTGAAAAAAAGAACAAATTCAGTTATTATTTATTTAATTTTAAGACAAACTACATACATTAATAGATTTGTAATTAATACATTTTGTACTTTAATTTGCTATACGAAATATAATATTTTTGCGTTATTCCTAAAATAAACACATCTCAAAAATCCATACTGAAATCACTTTCATGTATCACAGACTGGTTTGTTATTGTGTAATCAATAAAATAAATAACAAACATTACTATCCATTCTAAACGTTGGTTTTCACTGCCGTAACATAAATAAAAACATATCCTCATCTCTTTTGATAGAGAATTGAAAAGATTTTGTAACAAACAGTGGAAATGGAAAATTTCTTTTTTAATTAAGATTTAAATTATTCAAAATTTCGTGACACATTAGAATAAACTTATACAAAAACGGCTAAAATACTAATATATGTTCGTCACTCTTAGTGAGCTAAGACGGCAGCGTCCGCGAAATAATACCAGTCCCACTCTCCCTGATGAAGGGCCCGATAGGCACCAAACTAGTCGGTGCCGCCACCGGACGAACATACGTGAGTGTTTTAGTCGTTTTTATATAAGTTTATTTAGAACTTATCTAGCTTCCTTAATTCCTATACATATTTAATCAAAGACTTAACAAATCAGAAGTGCAATTTACTACAAATTACTTCATCTATTTTATTAACTATAGAAAACTGACGTCAGATCGAAAATATCGCTGTCTCTATTTCGTCAAAGAAATTGAAAGGGAAAGAGTCACAGCAATGAAGTTCTATAGTTCTTTTAATTTAAAGCGTACTAGCTGTTTCTCGGCTCTGTGCACGCGGAATTAAAAACAAACATAATAAGTAGCCTATATGTTCTTCTAGACTATGTTCTACATCTATGCCAAATATCAACGATATCTATGCATCGGTTTCGGAGATGTCTTCAAACAAACATCCATCCATCTAAACATTCTCATTTATAATATTAGTAAGACGTAACATAGTGAGATAATATGTTTTTTTTTATCATTTCCGCCACCTGAACTAGCCGAAATAGCGAAATGACGTAGACATCCGCAATTGCAAATGCGTTGCTACCTTAAATCGACAGAGGAGTCAATCGATCGCGTGCTCTCCTCCATCAAATCAACTACCCCTTCCCATCCTTTTTTTATAAGAAAAGGTTGGGAATGGAAAGTGGACTAGGCATCCAGTCACATGTGCTTATTCATGAGGATCTACAATGTTAAGTATAGTAAGACATCCATCTTGAGAGCCAAGAGCTACAGCTTTGCCACCGTCTGCGCTCGCCACGCCAGTCACCTCGGCGGGGGCTCGGTACTCCGCGACAGCTTTGCCGTCCACAGTTCTGGAAAATAAAAATCAATTTGGTTGAAATTACTTAAATGTGCTTGTGTTGGAACTATAGTTATTCCTGTCTCTCTTTCATTCACTTTGTTGAACAAGGACAACGATATTTGTTAAGAATTTCCTCCCATCTACACATATCTTTTACATAATCTGGATATTAAACATACAATCTCATTACTTTCTTATTTATGTCCCAATTATCTTTACCTCTGTCTTTACCACGATTAACATTTGGACCATAATTTTTTTGAATTTATAACCTACAATGTTTAAAAATATATGTACAGAAATCGACTCATCCAAAAAAGAGTTACACAAGTCTTATGTAGTCTATTGCAGTCTACTTACCTAAAAACCCTCAAAGTTTTCCTACCACTGTGATAGTAAAAAACATACTGGTCAGTAGAGCTGAACATTGTTATAATGGAGAAGACGCCCTCTGCAGCTCTTGAGATTAACTGCTGTAGTGATGTGCCTCGCTTCAGTTCGATCAGGTCGAGACCACCGCGTGACGGCGCGCACAATCCTATCTTACCATCTTTAGTACAAGCGCCGTTCCAACGTGGTACGAATCTAGAAAAAAAGTAAATAATAAAGCTCACTTTTTGTGGTCAGAGATGACAAACAACAAACGGTCCCCTAATTTCTTTAAAATAGAGAAGATACTGCTACACGAGCAAGTAAGTTAATAGATTACTGATATCTAAAATATGTTAAAAAAATCTTTGAGGATGGGCTGTACAAAAATAGGATATTTCATTCATCTCGTCCCTTCTCTTCCCAAGTCCACTTCATCATCATCATCAGCTCACTATATGTCCCCACCGAGGGGCTTTGAGCCTACCCTAAGTTAAGAGTGATTAGGCCATAGTCAACCACGCTGGCCAAGTGCGGGTTGACTTCACAATTTAAAAATTAGAAAAAGTATAGTCCACATTTTGTATACTAAAAATAAACAAACCTGACGTGTCTTTTAGTTTTTATATCAAGTATTCCCGCCTTATCATTGCCGACTACGGCTACCCAGTGTGGCTTGTGAGGTAATGCCACTATCGATTGCATGTCTTTAATTCCACTGTTTTTTACTGAAATCCTGGGAAAATTGGTAAATAACAGAATTATTAAGGAACTGTGGGAATAACTTAGCGCTCAATTAGTGATTCTGAGTGTTCCACTACAAGACAATCTTAAAATTAACCTGTGAAGTTTAGTGCCTGTCCTTGCGTGGAACACATGTAGGCATTCTCTGGAAGTTTTGTCTATCCCTGGAGCTACAATATGATGTTCATCTGCTGATACCACAGCTGCCTTGTACCCTGTGCCTCTAACTTCGTAATCTGTTGTGTAGATCCTCTCTCCATCTAAAGATAAAAGACCTATAAATAAGTATATCTAGCCAAAATGATGGAATGTATGTCTGGACATATCTGCATTGATATTCAAAGTGTGCTTAGTCAACGGACTAGGCCAACGTTGTCGACTAATGTTTAGTCATCCCTAATGCAGGGAAGGTTTTATCTCCTTGTTTTATATATTCTGATGAAGAAGACAAAACTAAATCTATTTTACTATATATCTGAACTAAAGATAGCAAGTTTAAGAACAGTTTATTTTTTTCTGGTAATATAATGTCAAGACCTTTGCAACCAAACTTACCTGGTATTGACCTGGCTATGATAACAGCCACGGCCATATTATCAATGTTATCTGTGGATACTTGCATTGAAATTGTTATAAATTTAGTTCCGTCATCTAATAAGAGTACTTGCTTCACGCCTTTCTGTTCTTCTTTGAATATCACCTATAATACATCAGTTCCAATTAATCCCCTAAACTCGTAACTATTAAGCAGCATTTTAAACAAAAGCTACTTTTATTCTAGAAGTTCCTCCACCATTGGAAGTTAGCTACTTATATCCTGTATTCACAGTTCTACGTCATATTATCTTACTACACAGATATAAAAGAAAGAAAAACACAGCACTGATTTATAAAAAAAAGAGAAAAGTATGGCAAAAGGAGCCAGCTCAGACTATGCAGAGATAACCTCCTTTGCATCCACCCTTAACATCTAAATTTCAATAATACCTGCTTTTCAGCAATATCCCATATCACGACATTCCCAGACTCAGCTGTCACCACGTTGTCACCAACTGGTGTGATGACAGCGTGTGTCACGATGGCACCGAGTGGGGCGTCAGCTAGTTGTGCCAACAGTCTGCCACTGCTGGTGTCCCAAAGACCCCAGCAACTTCGGGTCACTGTCACTGCTAGCTGCTTGTCTCTTGCTAGACTGAAAGAATAGACAAAAGTTATAAATCTTACTAGAAATTGAGAACTTTCGTCATTTGAATTTATTTAAATATATAAAGATAAGGGAAGGGATGGTCTTGAATTTGCTTTTTTATATTCCTGGGAATTATATATTAAAACATATTTGTAAAAGGCTTTAATGAAATTAATGTGCTTACATATTTGCCAAGACTCGTCTGCCATGAATTTTAGAACGTCCGTGAAAGCATATCTCTCATAATTTAAAATTACATACATGTCTCTTGAGCTATTTCAAGTGTGCAAATTTTAATCATCATTAATATTTCCACACTTATAAAAATTGAGCAAAAATTTTAGAAGGCCAACCTAATAGCATCAATGGGTAACTCCTGTCGATCGATCTTGTGGACCTGCTCAAAGATGTTATCAATATTCCAGATCTTGACAGTGCGGTCAATGGAGGAGGTGATGACGTTGTTCCAGGCACCCACAGTCAGCGGCTCCAGCTGCACGATCCTCCCGAAATGGGCGTCCAGGATCTTAATTAGCTTTGTTGTCTCCAAACTCCAAACGTACAGATTCTTTCTGGAATCAACAATTTAAGTATTATAACCACCGCTAGGCAGTTTGTCTGTGTCCAAAAACGTGAAATAAATATTCAATGATTTGTAGTTCAAGTTGATTTCAGGTGTCGTAAAAGATGATGAGTTGTAAACGGAGACGTGTGGTAAAAGGTGAGGGGTGTAGAGTTTACAAAAAATAATTAATTAATGTTATAATATTACCTGACTCCAGCCACAGCGTAAGTGTTATTGTTGCTGACCATGAAAGAATTAGACTGGGTCATCTTGGTTGAGATATTACGAATGGTGTGAGGAAGTTTTAGTACTATTCCTTCTTGACGTAGATCCTTTTCTGTTAGGACATCTGTTTTTTCCTCCTAAAGTGACAGGTAAACGATTAATTTATATTAGTAAGTATATTGAGGGTTTGTAGGAATTTTGGAGTAGTTCAAAACTTACCTCCTCTTCTTTCTTCTCATTCCCATCACTTTTTTGTCTCTGTCTTTCATCAACATGATTACCTCTTGGGATTATATTGTAGAAGTCCCAAACTACGAAACTGTAAGTCGTCGTAGCTGTAATTTGGAGAATATATTTATATACTTTTCTAAATAACTAGTTATAAACTGATGGCTAAGCGATTTCATAATGAAACCAGAATCAAAAGAGTAAATTTTGAAAGAAAACAGTTGTGTTGAAAATATAGCGTGTTCCATTTTACCTAATCTACGTTGTCTCTACCACTAAAGCAAATATTCTTACCGAGTAACATTCTATCTTTCTTTCCTCGTTTAAGTTGAAGCATGGCCTCTGCAGTATCGGTCTCTTTGTGGTGAAGTTCTTCCACCTTGTCCCAACATTGCTGCTCTTCGTTCAGCTCGAACACCGATATCTACAACATTAAAGACTTACTTCTTTTGTACCATTCATAAAGTAAGAAGTAATCCCAAATTCTGGTCGATTTTGTGCCAATAACTTTTCTCAATGATTTAAGATGTTGATATGAAAATTTTTACCGATACATCACTAGTGGGCCCCATATTATGATTTTGCGGTTTAATCTCTACAAAAAGACAAAACATGTTACTTGTGTTTTGTTTAATATTGTACCTGATATCCTCTTTCCGGGTCACTGCTGTAAATCTTCGTCCAATACTTGTTGAACGTCACCGCGCCTCTGCACCTCAGGGGCTGCATCCAGGTTCCATTCTTCTGGAACTGTACCAGCAGTCTGTCGTCATCCAGGTCTCCGCTCCACATTATAAGTACGAAGTTCTCCAGGTCTCTGAACTCCATTGCTGGAACAGTTACAGTACTAAACATAAACCTAATATAATTTAAACCTATACCAAAATGGGTCCACAACAGTTGAGTGCTTAAGAAATCCATTTCTGTAATTTTTCCAATTGGCAAGCAATTAAATAACACAAAATCAAACGCTAAATATGAAAAAAAGGTAGAGGATAATTACAGAGAATTTCCCAAGTGACGTCATCATATGGTCCGGTGTCAGGAGCTGAGACAGTCTGCTCGAGCTCTCCTCGCATGTTGTACTGCACCCAGGACCGCGGGCCATAGATAAACATGTGGTGATTCAACACGTACACACCGCGTACAGTTTCACCTATAACGAGAAGATAATGAATAAGAAAAAGAGTAGATGAAGACATAGGTCTTTATAATGATTCGGCCATAGAGTCTCTCTGTCTCTCTCTCTGTCTAGCTCGTATCCCACAAGGTGGTGGGTTCGACTTGCCTAATCAGTCTCTCCACTTCCATCTGTCTTCGACGTCTTAGTGTGAGGCTTGGTTCTTTCCATCTTGATTTGGGTCTGTCTCTAGATCTGCGATCACAAACTAAGTAATTTAATTTTAAAATATTAAATAATTACATCATCACATCATTACCTTCATCCAAAGGATTGTCGATGGTGACATATTCGCTTGTCAGCATGTTCAACAGCATCGACTACAAATAAAATTTAACATTATAAACATTAAATAACTTTGAAGCTATACTTAATTTCACTAACTACTTAATTACGTAACTCACCACAGAATTATTAGTTGATGCAGCAGCCCATTTATTATCTGGTGAGAGCTCCAAGTTTTGCAAAATTCCTTCCAATTGCGGACACAGATCGCGAGCGAGATCTGACGTTGATAGGTCCCAGGAGATAACACGGCTAGATATTGACACCACGTACCGCTTATCGGAGCTCAGACGAAACGCGAATACTGCGAACTGGTGACCTTCTAAGGAATACTGGAAAACAATTAAGAAAAGTATACATAATTTACAGAAAGCGGTGGTTACTTCAAACAAATACGTTATATGCGTTATGGCTTTCGTCTACGAGTCCGTTTTACTTATTTCCCAAAAGTCAAAGTAAAAGACACACCTTCAAAGGTCCCCCAGGTGTATGCAAACAGTGATGTGATGGCAGCAAAGCGCAGTGATTCTTCCCTACATCATGACACTGCTGCAGAAGTGACGACACGGCAGGATTGTTAGCAGCTTCTGGCAGCAGTCGGCCCACCAGCTGTGGTGCTAGCATGTCAGGATATGCTCCCAGGATCGCTCCACCCAAACGAAGAGCGTCTGCTACTAGCATAAGTTCTCTGGAATTAGGTATAAAGAGGGGTTATATAGGTTACTAATTATGCTATTACCCGATTGCTTTTAGTGGTGTCAAGGTTTAGCCTTAATGAAACAAGATACTTGTAGAAGTATGAGAAACTTTTATTTATTTCTGTAATATAGTGTCAGGATTATGATACGTTAAAACAAAGATGGGATGGGTGATTCTCTTTGCATAGGGTATTATAGGATAATAGAAGACCTACCTATTGAATATTTCAAAAACATTCCACGACTAATTCGAAAACGTTGACTAAACTAATCTATTTCAAAGGACAAGTTCATTGAATTAAGCAAGTTTAAGTAATAAATCTTTGATAGCATTGTACCATCTTACCTTACAGCATCCTTGCTAACATGAAGCTTTGCATCTTCAAAGTCTGCGAGCACAGCTTGCAGGGGACAGCAGTTTAACTTGGCATGTAACCATTCGTAGTTGAATAGAACTTCTGCGTAAAGATCTGTAAAGCGCTTCGATCGGACCAGATGGAAAGGAAGTTCACCAAACTGGAAAGGTAAAGATTTATTTCTTAGTTGTCGCAGTTATAGTTTCATGGTAAAAATATGATGCTCTTAGTGTTGATTTAGATTGAGAAGTCTTTACTAAGGGACTGTTTAGGTTGAATGGTGCTATTAATTAATTGCTTAGTTAAATAATTTGAGACATATTTACGATAAATATCTTCAATTAATTCATTTAGGAAGTGTAAAGTTCTTGTTTTATTAATAAAAAAGTTGTATACAGTATGTTCTAGTTTTATATAATGCCCATATACAGCATGTTGTAGCAGAAATGTGGAATTTCTTACTTTATCGCTAATGTTTATGGAACACGAATTAATTATAGCAAATTAATATTTCTGTTATTGTTGGTTGAATTAAGTTAGTTGATTTAAGAATTGTACACTATTCTTCCAACGATCTTAAATCTGGCAATTTGTTGGGTTTATAAGTATTTTTATAGGTTTGCCTTTTGTTTTTCTATTTTTTTTTCTATGAGCCAAAGTTTCGACTTTCAGGGGATTTAGACATATAGAAATTTATTGTCAGTTCCATGCATTTTTGAAGTTCGTTATGGAATCGCTTTACAGCGAATGCATTTTGTCTTAACTTGTCTCAAAATGTTGGGATAACCCTAAAATCCGTCGGAACCCAGAGTGTCGGAGGCTCAGATGTCAAGCATTTGACTTGCAAGCTACAGGTCCTGGGTTCGAATCCCGCCCTGTACCAATGTGTTTTTCTATTTCCGATTTACATATTTACATTTATCCGACGTTCTTACGGTGAAGGAAAACATCGTGATGCAACCTGCACATATCTGAGAAGAAATTCAAAGATATGTGTGAAGCCAACCAACCCGCACTTTGCCAGCGTGGTTGACTATGACCTAATCACCCTTTAGTAAGGGTAGGCCTCGAGCCCCTCGGTGGGGACGTATAGTTAGCTGATGATGAACCCTGAAATTCCTTTGTTTGGAAGTCTCCCAAATTATTTAGATTTATGGTTACTTTCGTTTCAACAACAGTATCCAATGCTCAATCACCTTCCTTAAGTTGTATCTTTTTGAAGACCCATCGGTTGATGTAAAGACTAACGGTTGTAAAGGGACCTTTCTATCAGCGATGCCCTCTTTATCTGCCAAGTTGAACCTGTGCCGCTGGATCTCTGTGTACTTAAATGGTTTCGGAATACCACCGCCCCAAATACCTGCAAGAATTTTTATTAACAAATGAGGTACAGCTAAACAAAAACGCATCGTGCTGCTAAAGCAATTAGAGTCTTTATATCGTTCCCCTTACGGAAGATTTCATATGAGAAGATAAGTGACTCATTTAGCGGTCAAACAAGGGTAGTCAGACCAAATTTTACTAATCTCACTAATATTATAAATGCGAATGTTTAGATGGATGGATGTTTGTTTTAAGGTATCTCCAGAACAGCTGAATGGATCTCGATAAAATTTGGTATATGTATTATATATAAAACAGTCAGGATGAACACACAGGCTACTAATTATGTTTTTTTTTATTCCGTGCGGACGGAGTCGCGGGCGACCGCTAGAAAACAATAAATATTCCGATTTTCGATATTTTCCTTTCAATTTGACTAGGATAATATATTTCATTTAAGCTTTTCTTCTAATATATTTTTAATTACTTATAATGAGTATATCGAAGCTTATTCATTTACGTTGAAATCACTAGTAGCATAAGATATGAATAAAAAACTCACCTAAATAATAATCAGCAATCATAGAATGGAAGTACATGGCCATATTCATGTTCTTGAAGTATCTTTCTCTTGCTGTGTCTCTAAACTGCCTGTGATACCAGTTCATAACAGAGACACCATCCGCTTCCCTTTCCGACAAATAATTAGGAAGATCGTTGCGGATTCTGTAAATAAAATCATTTGACAGGTTCGTAAAACGAATTCTTTAACATAGAGGCTTGGTAAGAAGACAGTCAATAATGGGAAGGATCGAAGGAAGTATTGCTAAATTTTGTGAAGGAGGATATGTTTAAGAAAGAAGTGAATTAAGATATGACAGCTGATAGAGATGTATGGAATAGTACAAACAGTGCAGAAAGGCCATAAGGAAAAATCTAAGAAGATAAAGTGTTTCTTATACCTTGTCCACAATAACGGAGGAATTCTTCTAACTGGTGGCAAGTGGTATTGGTACACATCATCAAGGACCTTGTCATCCAGTGAAATTAGGTCTTCTAACTCAGTCTCTGAGAGACCACTCCTAGCTGCTGTGATGTAAGCCAACGCATGGAATACTAACAGACGACCGTGCTGAAAGGAAACAGTCAAAAATATAATATACGAAACATTCTCTGGCTCTCTCTTTTTAGCAGTACAACCTACGTCTCTACAGAATACTCTACAGTAGAGATGAGGCCTCTGCCTACGTCTCTACCACGGATCACCAGTTGGCTTGGCCAAACGAACCTCTGCCATCCACTTTTCGGTAGACAGAACGTGACAGCTGTAGCTAAGACAATTTAAAAACTGGCAACAAGATTTCATACATTTGTATATTGCAAGAATACCTGTTTCTCAATTCTTTCAAACAGCATCATAATAGAATCCATAACTGTGGACGCAAGATGTGTGTCCTGAGGTTTGGTATAACTCCTCCATCGGCATACCTACAATAAATCACACGTAAAGAACTATAAGTAAGCTTTAAAATTTACTAAGCATCTTATTGTGATAAAAAGTTGTACTCCATACCTCAGCAAAAACCAATTTAACGAATATCGGCAACGAACATTGTCCAATCGCGTTTGATACAAGTCTCCATTGGTAGTTAGTTAAATCTCTAGCTGCTGATGCCATCCATAATCTAATAAAATAGCCAAAAATAAATATTTGCATACATTTGAAAAATTGTGCAAGAGCTAGAAAATATGAAAACCATAATATATGTCCCAAATCCTTCCATTACGAATGACTGGACCTCAAACAAAGCTAACCTGTCTCGTACGAATTTTGTATTTTAATTTAGCTATTGTTAAGTTATTTACTTCAGAACTTGCATCGCCAGGTCTTCTCCTAGAGCTTTCACTTCTAAGAAGTTATCTTCAGAGTCGATCATACGTCGCAGCACATCGTACTCTTTTGATACTTCTGGATTAGCTTCCTCGCAAGCGCAAGTCACGATTATCTACAACAATAACACCTCATGACTAATCCACAGGGATCGGTTGTTAGCGTAGCAATCCATTTCCAGTTCTTGGCATGTTTCTCTCCCTTCTTAAACATGTGTACATCAACACATAATGCATCTTGATTTTGGATTCTCTTGATAGGGTCCTTCTAGGGAACTTCACTAATCTCCTCGGTAGAAATCCTTTTAGGACGACTCCTACTACCACTTAGTTTTGCGACAAATTTAAATAAGTATACCAAGAAAATTATGTTTCATATGTTGAAAAGTTTAGTTCGAAGATCTTACCTTGCAATGCGGCGGTAATCTTGTCGGCAGCCAAGAGACCTTATTATTTTCTGTCCCTATTCCCGTCAGCTGGTCTACTGAATCCAAGAATAGCAGTAATGGCTGCTGTTGCGTTGCCATCGTCAGCATCTGCTTGAAGTGTGCTGTTAGCGGCACCAAGTCATCCGGGATACTCTCAAAGGGTAATGCGAAGTTGTATGAAATCTGTGGTAAAACTTCTCACTGTTATCTTCTTATATGTTACTTCTGGAATCAGTTCAAGATTCTAAAATTATAATTACCTGTTGACAGATCGATATTAATGTCGGAGTAAGAGCGCTCGAGTCGGGAGTGGTTCCAAGGAACCTAATCACATTGGTTGGTCGCACTTCAGCAAACCATGTAGCTAAGGACATCGCCGAACTTTTTGCTAGGAGACTGGTTTTTCCACAACCACCTGTAAAAAAAAACGAAAGAGAGATACATTAAAGCAAATTGAATAATGAGGATATCAATTTTTCGTATTTTTTTCTTAATATTCAAGTTACATAGATATCAAGATCTATAATATAACTCTATGATATTAAATAAAATATTATAAACGAATAATTAACTAAAATACATTATTAAAAGGAGTCCCTTTAGGCAAGGTTCTGAAGATACTGGCAGCGTTCCCCCTTTGAATAGCTATACTAGCACTTTGTCCGAGGTTGCATTCATTTTTTTTCTTATTTCAAAATATCATATCAAAAATCGTGGTTTAATTGGACAGCATTCTTAAACATCTGGTTCCAAACGACCATGGAAGCATACTCGAAAAGCAATATACAAGTGAAGTTATAGATTACTAGCTGTCGCCTGCGTCTCCGTCCGCGCGGTATTAAAAAAACGTAATTAGTTGGCTACGTGCTTTCCCAACTCTACTATATATGTATGCCAAATTTCATCAAAATCCATTCAGCTGTTCTGGAGATACCTTCATACATCCATCCATCTAAACATTCGCATTTATAATCTTAGTAAGATTTATCCATTAGTATTTTACCTTCGCCATAAAGCACCAAGGGTTTATCAGAGCTGTTTTTCATGTAATTTTCAATGAAGAGCAGGTCGTCTTCTCTACCGTGGAAGACCTTGACGGAATTGTTACAGGCATGCAGATGCTGTAAGATTTCTGTCACAATCTGGCCTTGGGCGCTGCTATCTTCTTTACGCATGGCCCTGGGAATAATACTTTATGAAAGAAGATTATCAGGTAACAGATACTTACATTGATTGTTATTTGGGTAAACGATTAGTGGTTCTTGTCTTGTGTATAATGTTTGGCAATCAGACTCATTGATTTCCATTTTGAAGTAGGGCGTTGCTAAATACTCAATATGATATTTTGACTATCATTTTTAGTCATAGAACAGGTGATACAACTGAACTTTTACCTTTATAGATTACAATTACCTGTCAACTAGTTTGATAATGTTTTTGTAGAAGTGCGAGATAAAATGATTGAGATATTCGCCGTGGGTTTCCGTCTCCAGACCTTCACGGCCTATCCATTCCACTGTATACCTGAAAATCATAATTAAAAGTATAAAGAAAAGGATCCTACTATCTCTCATGCTGATCACCAGTCCCAGATATGAAGAATATGAGAAATATAGACAAAGAAACAAAGAAAAGTTTCCACAAAATCTTGTTGCTTATAGCTTAGCAATAACTTAGCACTTCAACAAGAAAAATCATTATTATCAGCTTATATCTTACTAATATTATAAATGCGAATGTTTAGATGGATGTTTGTTTGAAGGTATCTCTAGAACGGAGCAAGGGATCTT
>NW_013531079.1:858068-881307 GCF_000836235.2 Papilio xuthus | reverse complement strand
CTCGCGCCCGATCCCGATCCTGACCCTTTACCGGATACAAGAGGCGAATCAGGCGATCCACAGTTGGACCCTGATATTTTAGAAGCCCTCGGTGAGTCAACCAGTGACATCTCAGAGTTTGGAGAAAAAATCCACGAAAGTTTGGCTAAATTATGGCTTCCGCTTTTGGTTAAGGGCTTGCCTAGAGATAAGAAAGATAATTTATTAAAAGATTACCTCATACCCGACAATTGTAGGTTGTTACAAGCACCTAAGCTAAATGCCGAAATATCTGCAGCCGTAGCGGACTCTGTTAGGAACAGAGACAAGATCCTAGTTGCCCATCAGCAACAATTAGGATCGGGCATAACTGCCGCCAACCGAGCGTTAAACATTCTTTTAAGCGGCGAAGACAAGAAAGCTTCCATAAATCATTTAAGTAATGCCTGCCGCATACTTTCGGATTTACATGCAACAAACACGAATAGTCGCATTAAACTCATAACACCAAACCTAGATAAGAATTTTATCCACATCATTCAAGATTCAGTACGAGACGAAACTCTGTTTGGTAACAATCTTTCAAAGCAATAGAACGTCAGGGTCTGCAAATTAAAAAATCTATTTCGAGATCGAGAAAGGATTTAATTATAATAATAATATCTAAATTTGTGAATAATAACTACTAATGCCAACAATAATTTTTACCTTTATTTGGAGTGGCACTATTAACAAATTAAAAAATAACGAAAAACAATTTAAAAAATAAAGTTTTCTTTTAGATTTTGTAACTTACTTTGTTATTAAAATTGACGAGTATAGAAGATATTGGCTGCAGTACAGACACTGGAGGTACAGCATTGGAATCCTTCTTGTACCAAGTATCCAGTAGAATGACATCAACACCGCCTGCCGCCAGCTCGTCTCTCAACATTTGCAGCTCCGAAGACAGCACGTAAGTTGGTATTGGTCTAGAAATAATTGTAGAGGAAACAGATATGGATATCAACACTTCGAGACAAGTCAGGCAATGATTTTGGTGCAGTTTGACAATGGAGTCAGCTGCCAGTTATCGTTATTTTCCCATTATCTTACTAATATTATAAATGTGAAGGTTTGGCTGGATGGTTGTTTTTAGAAAGAATCTCTAAAGCATGCAGGGATCTTAAATATTTGGCACAGATGTAGAAGAATACAAAGGCTAATAATAATTTAGTTTTTTAATCCCGCACGGACAGAGTCGCGGACAACAGCTAGAACTATATAAGACCACGCTAAAGCACCTCATAAAAACATAAAACTACCTCAAAACAAGTCAATGGTAGAAACTAACTGGTACTAAACTGATATAAAAACGGCTAAACACTCACGTATATTCGTCCGGTGGCGGCACCGACTAGTTTCGAGCGGTACTGGTATTATTTCGCGGACGCGGCCCGTCGCTCACATAATGTCTCACGAAAATTTAAATAATTTAATAACTGGTACTAACCTATAACCATACTTCTGTCCAAGGAACACAACAAAGTTTGGACCCATAGACAATCGCTGGCAATTCTTTATCTCACGCATGCATAGCTCTGTGGTCATATGGTCGTCGGTGGCTTCGTCACGCACGCCCCAGCGCATGTCTACAACCTAGAGATGAAATTTGTTTATTAAAACCTTAGTGATTGTTTCCACTGCTGATTAACCTGTAAACTATGTGCCTTTGTATCTCAAATAAGTAGTGTAAAATAAGATTATGTGCATTTCATTATATAAAACCAAAAGATATGTAATCCTGCATATTTCATCTACCTATATATTCTAGCGTTGCCAATGCCGAACGAATTTATACGAGACTTGAAGGCATCAAGATGTTTTGATACATAAGAAAAAGGATTCTTACCACGATTAAACTGTGCTCCTGACGTTTCGGTACACTCGCATACGCTATGATCAAAGATTGACTGACAGTGCGGTAGTTTGAAAAATATTAAAGACAGTCTACCTTAGTCTTAGTCTCGGTCTACAGTATGCTGAAATATCGGGATCTCGAACAGCTTAATCGTGGTAAGAATCTCCTTTTTACGAATATTATGGTTTAATCGAATTTGTTTATCATACTAATATTATAAATGCGAATGTTTGGATGGATGTTTGTTTGAAGGTATCTCGGGAACGGCTGAATGAATCTGGATGAAATTTGACATACATATAGAACATAGTCTGGAAGAACACATAGGCTGCTATATAGTAATTTTCTAGAATTGTTCTTAACCAAAAGCGTCGTTTTTTGCGTAACCTTTCACAATGATCTTTTATTAGTACATAATGTTTATAGTAACAATTTTAGCTACTTCCAAACATCAGTCGGAGTGTAAAATCACGCCTCGTGTTGGCCGAAGTGTAAACATTTACTGAAACACCCGGCGTTACACGCTATTTTAGTCGACGGAAACCTAGCCACGTGCAAGCGTACGCGCCTATTTTAAAACTGATTTTCGTTGTTAATATCCTATACGGAGAAATATTTTTAATGTGTTTAATTGTTACTTGTTCGTGAAGGTTTAAATAGAACTGAATATTTAGAACTTTGTAGACATTAAATTTGATATTTTATATTTAGGAAGAAAATCCGAAAATATACCAGTGTGTTGACTACAACACTAGCCTTACTAAAATGTCGACGTTTATGTCCCCTCACTATTCATTCTGATACTGGACTTTGTAACGAAAGCACGTCATTCGCGCCAAAGGATTGTAATTAATGTCTTAAACTACTTATAGTTTTTAATAGAAATGAGGAATTAAAACAAATCTATCTTAACCTTAATACGGTATTCACAGATTTATTAAAAACAGACACTTATACATACAAATTTTGTGTTTCAAATAGGTACGGTACATTTTAGCTTATACGTCAACCGTTTTATACTGTGACTAGCGCCCGAATATTTGACAAATCATTGTTTTGAAATGCTAGTTGTCCCCCACGACTCCGTCCGCGCGGAATAAAATAAGCCTAACAAGTATATATGTGTTCTTCCAGACTATTTTCCGTTGAGACGTTCCGGGGATACCTTCAAACATCCATCCATCTATACATTCGCATTTCTATCAAAAATATATTTATCATATTTAATGTCCAAAAAAAATATACAAAACATATTATATTAAAAATAGAACACCACCGGCTGCGGAGTCCCATGACTCAAACAACCAGTGGTCAGGGCTGCAGAGACAGGAACCTCACGATGCGTGCGGTTTCTAGGATAACTGCCTTTTGTATCGGGCCCTTAATCCAACTGTGTAGCGAGAGCTTCTTGAGATGTTGGTCGAAGCTCTTCGCTATCAGTCCATTTACCGATACGACTATCGGAATAATGGTAGTTGATTTCATACGCCACCGAATCCACAAATCCGAAATCACTCTTTTGAAATTAAATATAGAATATTTATTTTACTTTTGAGAATTCATCATAAAGTCTCGTATTCTAATGTTATCCGTTTTCCTCGGAACTTCATCCGTCGGCTTATTTTCCTAATCCGCTTTTAAATTTTATGTTTTCCGTTTACTCAATCCATATCCTTCGGTTTATCAAACTCTGATTGATGTAACTGAAGGATACAGTATAAAAAATAACTGTTGATTTTGTTTTTTAAATAATAGTTAAATATCTGTGATTATGATTAAAGTCAACAAAGACATTTCTCAAGTTAAGCCATAACAGACGAAAATATGCGTCAGTAGCTCAGGGGTTAAGCACTTGACTTGCAATCTACAGGTCCTGGGTTCGAATCCCGCCATGTACCAATGTGTTTTTTTATTTACATATGTACATTTATCCGACGTTACGGTGAAGGAAATCCTTGTGATGCTGCACATATCTGAGAAGAAATTCAAAGATATGTGTGAAGTCAACCCGCACTGGGCCAGCGTGGTTTACTATGGCCTAATCACCCCTGACTTAATGTAGGCTCCGAGCCCCTCGGTGGGGACGTATAGTAAGCTGATGATGATAAAAGAAATCTTCATAAACACGACATTATTGTTTAAATATAAAACATATCTATAAAAGAACAATATCCTTTTATTTTCTTCTCTCATAATATATAATTTTCGTATCTCAGACGTTTTTGTCAACAAATACTGAGAAATAGATTCAAACGGAGACAATAATGGCTGCTTCGATTTCGGGAAAGAGTTTGTCTTTTTAATCCATATACCGGGAATGAATTAAAATAAACAGACTTTTATCAACACAACGTGAACAGTGGTAGAGCCCGATTTAACATCTTCGCACGAATTGTCCCGGCTCGCCCACAGAGAAGACACGCGTCAAGTGGAAGCAATTCCGCGTTTCGTCTGATGTTTGTGCGTTCCGGAGGCCTAATTTAGTCCTCTTTCTCTTCCCTCCGTTTTTCTTATAAGGAAACGATGGGAAGTGGAAGTGGACTTTCCGGATGAGAGTATGCATGGAAAGGGAAAATATTTTCTTTCTGTTCATCCTCTCCTCCTTCGATTAAAGGTAGGCAACGCATTTTATTAATATTATAAATGCGAATATTTGGATGTTAGAAGGTATATTTAATACCGTTTGGATTTCGCTGAATTTTGGCATACACAGAACATAATCTGGACGAACACATAGACTATAATGTTTTAATACCAGACGGAGTCACGGTCGACAGCTAGCGATATATATCTCTTATTATGATTATAATAAACAACGTATTGTGTGTCTGTATGTCTTTTATCACACCATAAAAACACTAGTTATAGTAAATGGTAGAATTCCATTGTTTCCCACTGTTCTCTTCTTTCTCAAAGAATATGACAAGGATGATAATATGCTAGTGTACTGGTGCTTAAACAGTGAAAGCCCATGGTTATTTACGTGGTTGTTTTATGCGAATTATACATAATTGTTCCGAATTGTTTTATTGTTCTTGGTAGTATAATAGCTTTTTAAATTAGCAGTATTATATTGCATTAATTTCACCTGTCCGTGGTCAATATAAATAAGTGCGTATGTTAAACAAACACAGGGTGTTGTTTTTTGTAAAATATTATAATCTTTATTCAAGAAATTGTTATTTAATTATTTTATAATATAATTATTTTTATATTATAATTTGCGGGGGAATATTTATCTCTATGGCAAATATCTTGGTCAGTAAATGTTGTAAAAAATCATAAAATCTAGAAATATTTCTTGTCTATTGTCTAGAATATTTAAAGAGTACACCCAAGTATGTTTTTTATAATAAAGACAAAATATAAAGTTTTTTATAATTTTTTTTTTAAATCTATCGATTATGTCAATGTTTGGATGTATGGATGTTTGAAAATATTTCCAGAACAGCTTCATGGATATCGATGTAAGTCGGCATAAATGTAGTCTGGTAAAACATGTAGCTAATTCTTTAATTTCAAGCGGACGAAGTCGCGGGCGACAGCTAATATCTTTATAATACACACCTGAAACTCCAAGCCATGCTTCTCTCTGCAGTAGTCCTTGATTCGTGGATAACACTTCGCCATTAATGTATTCCTTTCCATTGCCGTGTCTAAAAAGAGATAAAATTTTCTCAAAAAGAATTTTTTTTCTTTTTTATTTCTGACACAATTATAAGGTGACAAACGAGCAAGCGGCCAGTGGCATTCGGCGAAGCGTAGTGCCCGCTGAACAGGCATTCGCAATTGCAGATGATTACCCTATGCACAGCGGAGAGACGCACAGAAAGAGGATACATTGGAATTTCAAGATAAAGTTATGTACATTGTACGATTAGATTTTGTACCCTTAAATAAAAAAAACTAACGTAAATTACTTTGGTAAAAAATTACCAGGCGTAACTGACTGGCGTTCTACACGCAATCCGAGAAAAGCTTATTTTGTAAATTTAATTTTAAAGGCTAAAAACATTGGAATAATAATCTTAATATATAACTAAGAATTTCATCATCATCAGCTCACTATAAGTCCCCACTGAGGAGCTCGGAGCCTACCATAAGTTAAGGATGATTAGGCCATAGTCAACCACGCTGGCCAAGTGCGGGTTGGTTGACTTCACACATATCTTTGAATTTCTTCTCAGATATGTGCAGCATCACGATGTTTTCCTTCACCGTAAGAACGTCGGATAAATGTATATATGTAAATTGTAAATGGAAAAACACATTGGTACATGGCGGGATTCGCACCCAGGACCTGCAGATTGCAAGTCAAGTGCTAAATCCCTAAGCCACCGACGAACTAAGAATTTAAACGTTGATAAAAACCATGGATTACTGAAACCAAAATCTCCGTAAACATATTGTTATCTCTGTTTTTCCAAAGATAATGACAGGGATGACGATATGTTTTATACAGAGATTTTGCTCTTGGACACTCACGATAGGAAATACATAAATCTATAGTAAAAAAGTCTATGTTTACTGTTACCAAGTTTAATGATATTATGTTTAGGTTTAAATAAAAAAAATCGTGTAGTATTTAGCTGCAGTTTTCAACAAAGTTTAATTAATGTAATTATAAACTACGCCATAATCTGCTTGAACGTTGCTGCAGTTGCATGCAAAGTAAGGCGGCGTTCAAATGGTTAACTTCAGTGCCAAGGAAATAAATTTCCTGTTGAATTAAACTTATAAATGTTAGTTATAAATTTCTCACAAGTATTTATAGTTTCGGAAACTTAATTTATTCTTTCAAGTTAAGACAATACTAGCGCCCACAACTCCTTCAGCGCAGAATTAACATATAGAAAAAACATATAGAACATAGCCTGGAAGTACACATAGACTACTTATTAAGTCTTTAATTCCGCGCGGACGGACGCGGGCGACAGCTAGTATTCCATAAAATATAAAAATCTAATACGATATTGGTAAACCAATTAATATCGCAAAGTGCTACTATTTCAGACATTAATTAAATTTTGACGTAATCGTTCTCACTATCTCATAATGTGTTAATTAAAAGTTACCTTGAATCCCCCCTACAACCCCCCTTTTACCTTCGAACTGAGGAGTGAAGGAGGTAATGCGTTAATCAAATATCTTTGCATGTTTTGAAAGTTTATTAGTTTACGGGGAGTAGTTAAATCTATACTTATATTTATACTAGCTGTCGCCCGCGACTTCGTCCTCTCGGGATTATAAAATAGATGTTGGCCATAAATATATTAATATTAATACAATCTATAAAGTAGGTATTAGATGTGAATTACGCTTACTGCTACAGTCACTTAAAGTTATACTAGGAATGCTTAGTGTAGGTTTAGTAAGAGTAATCAACACTAAGGACTGTTTACGTAATTATGAAATGGCCTTTAGTTACTAAGGCATCATGAGCCATCAATTGGGAGAAATGTGATCTTTTTAGGAAAATTATTTATAGTAAAATAACTTTTTTTATATTTTCAATTGTTTTAATGAAAATAAAATCTAACAGTGGTAGAGCCCGCTTTAACATCTTCGCACGAATTGTCCCGGCTCGCCCGGTGAAATACCACGACCACACAGAAGACAGGCGTCAAGTGGAAGCAATTCCGAGTTTCGTCTGATGAGTGTGCGTCCCGGAGGCCTAATTTAATCCTCTTTCCCTTCCCACCCTTCTTATTATAAGGAAAGGATGGGAAGTGGAAGTGGACTTTCCGGATGAGAGGATGCATGGAAAGGGAAGATATTTTCTTTCTGTGCATCCTCTCCTCCGTCGAATCAAGGTAGGCAACGCATATGCAATTGCGTATGTCTATGGGCAACGGTCACTTCGCTATTTCAGCGATTGCAGGTGGCCGCTCGCTCGTTTGCCACCTTTTGATATAAAAAAAAATCTGTTTTAGTTATAAACATTAGTATAATATTTCGTCATAAGTTTCCAGTTTTTTCGTGTCTTATAAAGTTTCAATACCTTCAACTAAACTCAGAGTTTAGTTTAAAGTAAACTCGATTGTTAATATATCCTTCGAAGTGCACCAGAAGTTTAGAGTTTGATATTAGAAGTTTAAGAAATATTTAGTATTAAATCGTAGAATCGTAAAATTTTATTGCGTAATATAATTTTAATTTTCTTCTAAGTTATTAGTTACTTACTTTAAAAAAAAATCAATCATATTAAGTAGTCTCTAGATTATACTTGGATGGTAGAAAATATCTAATAACGGCTGCATGGATCTTGCTGAAATTTGGCATAGATGTAGAACATAGCTTTTTTTTCCAGAGAGGAATGCTTTATCCATACTCCGCGCCCCCGGGGGACGCGGTAGTTATGTGGGATTCTCCTCCATAGTGGAGGCATACCCACTAAACCTCTCTGTTCCTCCAAC
Source organism: Papilio xuthus (assembly GCF_000836235.2). Lineage (NCBI taxonomy): Eukaryota > Metazoa > Arthropoda > Insecta > Lepidoptera > Papilionidae > Papilio > Papilio xuthus. The sequence goes on along the minus strand of NW_013531079.1, from coordinate 873,012 downwards.
GCATCGGGACGGGGCCACGGGCACGCTTTCGCTCTCGTCCGTACCCATGTAGAACATAGCCTGGAGAAGCACATGGGCTACTCATTATCTTATTTTAATCCGTATGGACAGAGTCTCAGGCGACTGCTACTCTTAAATAAAGAACATTCCTTACCAGTGAAGGTAGAGCTGGTAAATATCCTCACGATCTTTGAGCTAACAGGCGGCAGCAGCTTCAGAGATCCTGCGAAGATCAGGTCCACTGTACGATCGTCCATGATGAATAGAAAACTGAAAGAAAAATAAATATTTTAAATTCTGTCATTAGAAAAATACAATTCATCAGGTCACACAGGAGACCGAGGTTCCCAAGCCTTAAGGGTGTCGAGGCCCTCGTTAACCACGTTCCAATACATTATTTGACACATTTTCTAGGTACTCTGCAGAATATCCAGAATCTGGTACTCTGCATTTTGCACGAAATTACATGTGAAATGATAGAACTAACACGAGGCATTTTTTAAAAACGAGAATAGAACCCGAAACGAATATCATAAAATAGGTCATAGATATATCTTATATATAAAATTCTTGTGCCATTGTTAGTTACCATACTCCACGGAACTGCTTGACCGATTTTTAAGAAATTTATATACATATTCTTTATCTTATATCTTATAAGGCAAGGATGGGAAGTGGAAGTGGACTTTCCAGATGAGAGGATGCATGGAAATGTTTTCTTTGTGTGCATCCTCTCCTCCGTCGATTAAAGGTAGGCAACGCATATGCAATTGCGTATGTCTATGGGCAACGGTCAGCTATTTCGCTATTTCAGCGATTTCAGGTCGCTCGTTCGCCACCTTATGATATACATAAAATGACACTTTATAAATTGAATCTAATATATGTCATAGTTTAAACAATCTATCTATAGGTAACATATCTAGGAAATATTACTCTAAAAGCTTTAAGCTATAACACAAATCTTGCGTAGTAATTTGTCAATTTTCCGTGATTGCTGGAACTTTGAGTAGGAAATTCACGCAATTTTGCAATATTAGCTGTCGTCCGCGACTCCATCTATGGAATTGAAAAAAATTGTAGTCTATATCTTCTAGATTATGTTCTACATCTATGCCAAATATCATCAAGATCCGTTAAGTCGTTATAGAGATATTTATAGTAACCATATCCATTTAAATATTTGCATTTATATTTTGTAAAATTAACAAGATTGGGTATCATGCATTTTTAAGTTAATTATCTGTTCAAGGAGGAATGTTTTTAAGACAGACACACAGACAAATTGCTAGTATAAAGTTGATATATTTTTACCAAAAATTAGACCTTTCATTCAACCTTAACGAGTAACATTCAATAAGCCGTTATCAGGATATTATCAGTTTGATAACACTACCAAATTACGAAGCAACATATATCTATAGTGTGTCTATTTAAGATAGATTAGTTTGACAACTGACGCCTATGAAGTATCGAATTAATTTTGTATGAATATTAATGTTGTACTTCTTGGACGCTTGTCATAGTTTTGGAACGACCGAGAAAATATAAATCAAACAAATAAACACTATAACTTAGGTTCTTTATTACTTTTTGAATGTATTACAGATATTTAGCTATGTGTCGCGCAATTAAGTTAAAAATCATTAGAGATAGTTTTTTTGTTTCTTGTCATATCGATTTATGGTTTAATATTTTTGTGGTTTATTTACATTTTAATTCAAAAAGAATAATCACAAAATTTCCGACTTCACGTTCTATGAGAACGACAATTGAAAATTTTCGTAACCGATTTTAAACAACTTATCTATAGTGCATTGTCAAATGATTTGTCAAACTAATCTATCTTAAATAGACACACTATAAAGTAGGTTTTGACTATAAATATATAGCTATCAATAGCGTAATTTACGGTCATTTCAAACCGTTCAGTAGCAATAAATTTTATTCGGTTTAACAAAACTACAGTCGTAGTCTTATAGTGTCGGTTTCTGAGTTTCCTGTAATGTTTTTATGACCACATGAAATCGAACTGAGAAAAATCCACATCAATAACTATTTAATGGCTTTTAATCTTTCAAATTTTAACATAAACCAGACTTGTATAAAGGTGGTAATACACTATACATGAACATTCGTTCGCATACAATTTGAAATTCATTTTTGTGTATCTAACTAATATTATAAATATAAGATAGCCTGCCTTTTGGAGGAAAGACATGGTTATGTGAGATTCTTACTAAAACCCCCTCGGTGTCCAACCTCAAGTGCGACTGCGAGGGTCCCGGGATCTCTAAAGGAACGTACCGGAACCCTTTGCAAAGGGCTTCTGCACGGCTCCAGGAAAATACTTCCTAGTGCCTTCGCAAGATTCGATCGATCGAGATTGTCGAAACAACATCGGACCACGCAATGTTACCGTCTTCTCGGAATTGCTTCATTGGCGATCACCCCACCCTAATCCACAACCCCCTTGATCCCTTTTTAACGCGACTGCGTGAAGAGGGAGGAAAATGTTTATTACCTCTGAGGGGGTAAAAACAATGATATTCTGAAAAGGCCAGTACGTCATCAGTACGTCAGTTACAGCAATTGATAAAATAAATGAAGTATCGCTAGGTTTATTTATAAATACAAATATTCAGTTATAAATAATGGATAAACACCTTTATCGTATCCCTGGCACGGACTCAAACCGGGTTCTATAAACCGCCGCCAGGGGCGCTGGTTCAACGAACACTACATTTTAACGAGCAACAAATTATTACTGCGTACACCAGTTCTTAGGAAAGCGTGTATTGTGGCCACAGAAATATCCCTTTTAGAATTTACTATTTAAGGTAAAGCTAGGAAGTACATTAAAAAAATAATGCAACAAAAGTTAAATCCATTTGTCCCCTGTTTCTTCCCACTACTTTATATTAAGGTAAAGAAAAGGGAAAGATGGCAGAAGACCTCTCTAGCGATTTTAACATGGCAATAAGGCTTTTTTATTTTATACTAGCTGTTGCCCGCGACTCTGTCCGCACGGAATTAAAAAAAAACTTAATTAGTAGTCTATATAATCTTCCAGACTATGTTCTACATCTAAGCCAAATTTTAGCTATATTCATACAGCCGTTCTGGAGATATCTTCTAACATCTATCCAATGTAACATTCGCATTTATAATATTAATAAGATAACTAAAATATAGGTTTCTAGTAGAACTTACGTAACAAAGGAAACTAACAAGCACTTTTCTTAACCTAGTTTCAAATGCGTCAATCTTCAATAGAGTGGGAGAGCTTAATATAGACTACAGAAGTGCAAGCAAGACAAAAGCATTCAAGTGTACATACATCGAATAGACAAAGACGATTTACCTGGCCCAGTTTACGCCGGACTTTAAATCAATACACTAAAGATGTTAAGGTCGAGTTAAATCGATTAAATTTTCACTTTTAATTCGAATTAAAATATCGATTTTTAATCGTTGAACGTTTTCTCTGAGTAGTGGTAAAGGACTGGCAGTTTGGAAAATATTGATAGAAAAGCAAAACTGTTATTCGGTTGCTAGGCAACTGATTTGGTTAAGTTATATCTTTAGAATATAATTTAGTGATGTGACTTTAAAGACCGCAGTCGGTCTTTGAACAAAGTTAAAACTTTTTAAATTCATACCTTGTTTGAACTTAAATTTTCTTTTTCACTTTTATATAGCAAATAATATAAATATATTAAAAGCCAAAAACATCCATAAAGTTTTACTAAAAAAATAATAAAAAAAATCTTACTTTTAACTACTATTTTTTTTTATAACAGAAGGGGGCAAACGAGCAGCGGGAACACCGAGGTGTTCAACGACGCCCATGAACATCAGCAATACCAGAGGAACCGCAGATGCGTTGACGGCCTTTGAGGTGGTGATAAGCTCAGACTATTATAAATGCGAAAATTTAGGATGGATGTTTGTTTGAAGGTATCTCCAGAACCGTTCTACGGATCTTGATGAAATTTTCCATACATATAGAACATAATCTGGAAGAACATAGGCTACTAATTATGTTTTTTTTAATTCCTTGCGGACGTAGTCGCGAGCGGCATCTAGTACTGAATGTAGTAAAAAAAACACTGAATACGGAAATACAAATTTTGCATATTAAGTACGTATTGATGACCCATTTTACGTTCCTTGGTAATGGTCGAGCGGAAAATTACATTAGTGAGGTCATGTAATCTGTAAATGGTAATAAATGGCCTGAAAAAAAGTAATCCATTAGCCGTAGTGTGCAGGCCGCGCCTTACACAGTGTCTACTGGGCGTAGTCTTTGACAACTGGCCCAATTTATAAGCGCAAGCGATTTCTGATGGAAAATATTGGTTGCGTAAATGGTTAAAATTCGTGTAAGATATTTTAGTTTTTACAAATTCACTGTGATTCTTCTGTTTGTATTTCATTGTCTTCACTGTCATGTCACGCTTACATTAAAATTTTAAGACGACGATGAGGAATATGTTCTGTGTACCGGAGGTCAACTTTTTTCTTATAAGGAAAGGTTGTAGTTGTTAGAGAAAGAGATATATAGTAAAAGGATATCTTTCCGTATGTTCATATAAGATAAAAAAATATTTATTAAAGATTTGGCAGAAGTGGACTAGGGAGAAGCGGCGCCTGGTAAAGCGGGTCACTGATACTTGATGCCCACGACCAGTCTGAAACGACTGCAACGACGAAGAAGTGGATTTAAGTAGTTAGTTTCTTTAATTTTATAACATTTCACTTCTAATAACATTGCGATCGTTCTTTTGAATTTCTATGTTACAATCGTGTTGACGTGGACATTACCAAGTTTAGAGTCTTGAATTAAAATAAATCGAACAACAAAAGTTACCAAAGCTTTTCACTTGTACCACACAACAATGTCGGAAACGCTTCTATTTTCGTATCAAGTCCTACCTGTGTTGCTTTTCCACGATTAGACTGGGCCTGGGGGCTATAAAGTGAGTTCCGGCGGACGATTCCTACTTTACTTCAGTTACAGCCCACTAAAGAACATTTACAACTTTCTATGATATGTCGCCTGCGTATTACAATGTTGCTAGCATTTCTAATTTCAGTATTCGATGAAATATTGAAGTTAGGACTTTTAAAAGAGAGATACTTCCATATAAATTTCCAATACCACTTTCAACTTTTTATCGCATTAAATGTACCCTTTCTTCTTTCTCAGACTCTGAGTACAAATTTATTTTTAAACGGTCCCGTAGTTTTTGCGTAAAAGGACATACAGTCAGACAGACAGACAGAGTTACTTTCGCATGTATGATATTAGTAAGCATTAGTATAGATTAACTACATTATTCGGATTTCGGTTGTTTGTTTTCAAAAAGAAGTTCTCAGCTCGCCTTTATTTTTTTTAATTTGTAACTCCGCTTCTGCCTGTCCAATTTTCATATATTTATTAATATTAAAATATAGAAATAACTTATACTAAAATAACTCAAAAACTACTGGGTAGTTTTTGAGTTATTTTGGTATAAGTTTTAAGTATAGAAAAAGCACAGATTAAGCTTAATAACAAATAATAAAACAGTCTTTTTTAAAAAGAAACAGTACGAAAATAAAACAAATTTACATTTTTCAAACTAACCCAATATTTATTGAACTTTATCTCTGTTATTTATTGGTGTAACACATGCTAGAATTTAAATTGAGGCGATTTTTTATTCAACAATAGACAAAACTCGATCAGAAGTTGTAAAAAATTCATATTTACATCGCAAAACCAATATAGCCAACCAAGTTATGGGATTAATAACTTTATTGATTGGCGAGTACTGTTTATTCATAGGTTTTTTATTTACTAGCGGTCGCCCGCGACTGTCAACGCGAAAAGTGGCTTATAACATGCCCGCGTTCATCACCTAGCTTCCCGTTTAAGTATCTTCAAAATCAGGCCAGCCATTCCGAAGGTTATCCTAAACAAACACAGCCTTACGTACAGACAGACAAAAAATAAAAAAAATGATTTATAATATATCAAATCATGTGCACGATATAAGATTTTTAATACATACGTACAAACACTCCAATTTTATAAATATGTATAGAATATATTTAAGAATATAAGACCAAAGTTCAGCAGTAGACCACACTATATCTTTATCAAAGGGTAGGGCTACACGGCCGTGGCGAATTGCACGCCCGCGCCCCCTATTGATATTTAGAGGTCAAGGTTGAATGGTTGCCGTGTTTGCAAAATGAATTGTTAATTTTCTATATATAAACGTTTCACTTTTATAAATTAAGCTATTACGTTCATGCATATTAATGCAATTTTTTTTTTAGAAAATCTACAATAATCTAAAAAAAAATTGTGAAGGTACTATAAACGCTAAAGATCAGTCAAAAACAATCTAAAAAGGTCAGTAAAGGACCGCGAAAAGTCCTTTTAAAAAAAAAAAAGTCTTCATTCGTTCGAGCATAACTGCGCGATAAAAACGTCGCGATTTAAAAAAGGTTGCCGTATGAACAGATACATGAAAATGCGCGTTAAAAAAGCATAGAGCAAACTCTTCGCTTTTTTAACGCGCGTTAGAAAAGCGCATTTACGATTTTGTCCCACAGATGAATGTAACATCACTACTTCAAACAACTGTGGGAGTGCACGCTTTAATATCTTCACACTAACCGTCCCGGCTCGCCCGGTGAAATACCACGACCACACAGAAGACAGGCGTCAAGTGGTAGCAATTCCGCGTTTCGTCTGATGAGTGTCTTTCCCTTCCCATCCTTTTTCTTATAAGGAAACGATGGGACTTTCTGGATGAGAGGATCCATGGGAAGGTAAAATATTTTCTTTCTGTACACCCCCCATCCATTAAGGTACCACTAAAGGTAGGCAACGCATATGCAATTGAGTATGTCTATGGGCAACGGTCGCTTCGCTTTTTCAGCGATTTCAGGTGACCGCTCGCTCGTTTGCCTCTTTATGGTATAAAAACAATGCTTATTTTCAGCTTTATATTATGATCTTACCAGAAAGCGGGGTAAGACCCCCCTTTTACCGTACCCCACTACCCCCTGTGGAGAACTTCCTATATGAGGCAATTAATCTTTTTTAAGGGCCCTTTCATTAACAACTCAACGCAAAACAAATTATGTTAGATGTTTACGTTATTAAGAGTTACTGTGCCGTTTGAATTACGTTAAATAAATTTATCATTAAATCGTAATTTATGTTGGAATAATATTGTGAAAGGAAATTAGTTATGTTTGCTTTTAATTAATAATAAACAATCATGAACCTACATTAACTTCTAGGCCTGATATAATTTACTAAGACAACCATACATCTAAGTTAAGAGAGACTAAAGGGTGCCTGGCTTTCGATGGCGCAGGCCAATGAACGTAACTTTTAAGGGCGCCACACTGATTTTCGCCTCCAGGCACCCAAAATTTATAAGATGGCCTTGTCCATACTTAAAACTCAGGTCCTTTTAATACCTTCTCTCTTTAGAAGAAAGCTACAACTTACTAACTTACAAGTTACAAACAAATTCTAATAAAACATTACCTTCAACGCTATCAATATCTTTGACAAAACCGAGAAAATAATATGTTAAAGCCAAGACTTTGGTCTCAGAAACTCACAGTTAGTCGGCAATCATTAATATTACTAATTTTATCTTACTACATAGATGGATGGATGGATATTTGTTGGAAAGTAACTGCTCAACAGATGTTGATGAAATTTGGCGCTCATATCGAACATAGTCTAGACCAGTCTTTCCCAAAGTGTGCGATAACGCCCCCTTGTGGGCGCTGCAGGTTTCAAGTTGCGGGTTATAGTAAAAGTTTCATTTAGAATTCTCCGTTAATATACATATATAGGTCGCAGTAATTAATTAATTTAATTTGAAGTTTTACAGGTTTTTAAATATGTGAAAATATGGGGGCGCTAAAAAAATATTTATTCTCAAAGTGGGCAGTAGATAAAATAAGTTTGGGAACCACTGGTCTAGAACACATAGGCTACTTTTTGAGTTTTTTTTTAATTCTGCGCGGACGGAATTGCGGGCGACAGTTAGTATATTTATATTTCCTATTACTCTATTAAATCATCATCACCATCATCATCAGCTCACTATACGTCCCCACCGAGGGACTCGGAGCCTACCCTAAGTTAAGGGTGATTAGACCATAATCAACCACGCTGGCCAAGTGCGGGTTGACTTCACACATATCTTTGAATTTCTTCTCAGATATGTGCAGCATCACGATGTTTTCCTTCACCGTAAGAACGTCGGATAAATGCACATATATAAATCGGAAATGGAAAAACACATTGGTACATGGCGGGATTCGAACCCAGGACCTGTAGATTGCAAGTCAAGTACTTGACCCCTGAGCCATCGACGCTCGCTATTAAATCCTTAGCTACGAATTACCATTGTGAACAGAAATTAACAATTGGTAAAGTGGAACATTTTATACAAAGTCAGCAAAGAATTCCAACAGTCAATAAATCGTTGAAAGCTTTAATTGGCGTAACTGCACTCTAAAACTTTCAACGGCTAAATAAAAAAGGATTTTATTTGCTTTTAATCTAGCTTTTTTATTGAATGTAGATACTAGATAATAAAATCCACTACACAGAATATCTGATTAATATTATAAACTAGCTGTCGCCCGCGACTCCGCGTGGACATATAAAAAAACTTAATTAGTGTAGCCTATGTGTTCTTTCAGACTATGTTCTAAACGTATGCCCAATTTAATTGAGATCCGTTCAGCCGTTCTAGAGATATCTTCAAACACACATCCATCCATCCACATCACATAAGTTAAATAAAAAGCAGCTCTTCAAGGCATAAATTCGAAAAAAAATGAATAAATAGTATCCTATGTCCGTCTCCTGGCTCTAAGCTAACTCACCAATTTTCAGGCATATCGGTAAAGCCGTTCTTGAGTTACAAATAGTGTAACTAACACGATTTTCTTTTACATATATAGATGAGAATGTATAAATGGATGGATATTGGTTTGCAAATATCTCCAGAACGGCTGAACGTATCTCGATGAAATTTGGCATACATATAGAACATAGTCTGGAAGAACACGTAGGCTACTAGTTTTTTTTAAAACTAGGCTGACGAAATTGCATTCGACATTTAGTAATAAATAAAAGACAATCAATAAATAAATAAATGACGAACTCAACGCGATCGTAGCGTTTTTCATTAAGGACTATTTAATAAAGTTGCAACTCTAACAGCTGTTGTGAGCGATTGCTCTTGCGACCACTTTAAACTTATTCCACTCTATTCTACTTCAATTTGAAAACTGAATTGTAATTAACTTTATTGCTTTATTCGTATACTTTTTAATTCCACTTTAGATCTGTGATAACTTTTATTTAACAACCAATTTTTATCGGAGCAATCTTCGTTCATATTTGAAAAAATATATGTTTTCAACTGCGTGGGGGATTGAAATCTAATACTTGTATTGGGGAATGTCTATGTGAATTTGGAAAGTTTAATGATAATAAAGACAATTATCCATACATTGCTTAAGTTTGGAACGTTAGGAACGCATATCAGCTTACTAAATGTCTCCACTGAGGGGCTCGGAGCCTTCCCTAAAGTAAGGGGTGATTAGGCATAGTCAACCACGCTGGCCAAGTGGTTGACTTCACACATGTCTTTGAATTTCTTCTCAGATATGTGTAGCATCACGATGTTTACCTTCATCGTAAGAACCGAAGGAACGTATATATTTTATTTGATATGAATTCTGCATTCAACTATTGTCCAGGAACATAAAAATCTGTTGCACAAATTGGCCCGGCTACACAGAAGACAGGTGTGAAGTGAAGGCAATGTCACTGGCTTGTCGGAGGCCTAAATTTAATCCTCTTTCCCTTTCCATTCTTTTCTTAAAGTGGAATCGGAGAGGGCACATAGAATGGGAAATATCCTCTTTCTGTGCATCCCTTCCTCTGTTAATTAAAGGTAGGCATGGCATCTGTAATTACGTATGTCTATGGGCAGCGATCGCTTTCCTATTTCATCAAACTCAAGGTGGCCACTTGGTCTTTTGCCATAATATAAAAAAAATTGTGATTTTTAGGAACCAATATCACAAAGCAATAGTTGCAATTGTCAACGCGATTGTACAAATACAATTCCGCCAATAAAGATTTAAACTCATTCAATATTTATTTCAAATCGATCACATCCTGAATTCAAGCTTTGTGTACGGATGTCTAAAGTACAGTCAGCAAACTAAGAGGTGAATGAAAATATATAGTTTTACAATATTTATAATTTATTTTCCAAGAATATTATACACAATATTTATGTTATAATGTGAACTGTTTTATTATCCAGCAACCAGTTGCCTGTCAGGTTGTCTTCGAAATAAATCTCTTCTAATTTCTTCCACGCCTCTCTATTAAAAAATCTTGGGCTAGTCTTTTCCATTCCTTTGGTAAACCATCTTTTTATTTGTCGTTCTTTGCATTTTCCCTTCAGTGGGATAACAATCCATGACGTTTTGAAGCGAAAAACTGCATGTTACAAAAATGTTACAATACGTATGAGACATGTTTTATAAATTAAATATTTGATTTGTTTTTTAGATTGGAATATTATATCTTAAGGCACGTCACAATAAACAATTATACTATGCGTAAATAAATAATTAAACAACATATATCTTACTCTTAAATTTATGAATTTGAATACATCTTTACTCTGACTTAATTTTTTTAAGATTTGTTGTGCTGACTGTACCTATGCAGTCAAGGTAACTTCACATTCCCCGGTCGTGCGGCGCGCGTGTTCAGTTTGACAATTTGATAACATACAGATTTTTGCCGGCGACTGTACACACGGAATCGTGTTATTTTATTGCATAGATCCGTTTCCTTTTATGGAATTTTACGATTTATGAAACTAGCTTTTGCAGACAGCAATATACTATAACTAGCTAAAAAAGAACTTCATTAATATCAAAGTGTATGCGCAGTAGTTAACGCAACAACTACCGCCTGCCAGACTGCTTAGACTCTATGCAAAAGAGCAAGAAGGACGACATATCACAAAATCAGCTGACCTGAAATTCTTTCTTTTATTACGTTGCTACCTCCCGTATTAGTAGTCTATGAGTTCTTCCAGACTATGGAGGAGAACTGGAGATACCTTCTGCCAATATCCAGCCAAACAATCGCATTTGATATGTTAGTAAGAAATAAGATTATATAACAACATATTACTTTGAAATCAATAATCTACCGTGGATTTCTGAGACCAAATCTTCGTTACAACAAAACATATTGTTCGGTTTTGTCAAAAATAATGAAGGGGATTACGATATGTTTTATAGAGAGATTGGTATTAGAAACCCACGGTGAAAGTGCCCTGTGATTGAAAAATCATACTGCTTTCAATCTTTACATATTTGTCAAATGACTGACAGTCCTTGTTTCAAATTTATCTGAACTGAAGAATAGCTTGATCAAATTAAGTCAAACATATTGCATAGTTTATTGGATGGTCTACTAAACTCAGCGGAGAAAAGTCACGATGATTTTTAAAATTGAATACCATAGTTCAATTTATAAGCTTTTATTTTATAATATACTAGCTGTTGCCCGCGACTCCGTCCGCGCGGTATTAAAAAATAGATGTTGGCCGATTCTCAGAACTAGTCAATATGCTCACAAAATTTCATGAGAATCGTTCAAGCCGTTTCAGAGGAGTATGGGAACGAAAATTGTGACAAGTGAATTTTATATATAAGATTTTAGGTAATTATTAGTTTTTGATATATTATTTAATATCGTACATGTAAGACTCTTCTCGTTAAAAATAAATAAACTTTTTGTTTTATAACCACAAAAAGCAAAACGAGGTACACTTTAACTTACATATCACGCGAAAACAATGTCTAAATAGTAAATTATAGTTCATTTCAAATAATTGTTATAGAACAGAATCGTCAGTGCAAATGATTCGAATTTCCGGCAGTAGAGTAGCGCCGGCCTCACGGATATAATTACCAAGGTAACAGCTTCGTGCGCTACGTGACAATGCGCGTGTCCATTGACTCACGATAATTTGAAACATTGACAATTCCTAGCATAGTTCAATAGTGTCGTAAATAATTTTTAATCAGCTATGTGGGCGGATATTTATTACTATAATACAAATACGAGACAAATTACAATTATTTAATGGTTTTAAGTTAGATATCTTTTAGAATCCGTATACTTGATCGAAATTAAATTGATAAGTGTTCTGAACAGTTTTGTACCATGTTCGTACCCTGTTTGTTACCATCCATACATCCTGGATTCGGTGCGATTCTCGCGAAATTTCCTGCCTCGAACTGCCTTGTTATAGAACGTTTTATACTCGGCAGTATTTCCAAACCAGTGCGATTTAGGGTGCTTCAAGAAGAGACTATATCTAAAAGGTCGGCAACGCATCTTCAAGTCTCCTGGTGGCGTGGAAGTCTACGGATGTCGACGATCACCTCGTTCTCTCCGATCGTTTACCCATACTCTTATAAAAAAGATACACGATCAATGTCTAAAGATAATGTGTAACAGCAAATTATTTTTAATAACTACACTTTTAACGACGAAAGCATCTTCCGTCATAACAATGGAAACGCGCAAACTTAACAATCGATCAGATGACTCAAGAACCTATTTCGTTCACAAAGACAAGTTGTTTTTTTTTGGTAGACGGCCTTGAGTATCGGCCACGCGCAATGGACACAGATTTAGATGACGGTTCTACTAGTTCAATGGACCCGGGATTTGTAGCTTTATGTTCTAGTCATCGTGATTTTGCATGTTTAACTTAGATACATTCAAAATGCATAGAGATTACAGTTATAGATCGGTAATTGTCAACAGGACTGATGGATGGATTTAAGGTTAACTTAAGCATGAAATTATTGGATCAAATAATTATTACAAGTTCTAAGTAAAGTAGTCAGTATCTCCGCGTTCCATCTGTTGCGTGTGGATTCTGGAAGTCTAATTTTAGTCATCTTTCCTTTCCTACCCTTTTATTATAAGGAAAGAATGGGAATAATGTGGAAAGTGGATTTGTTGGACGCATTAGAAGAGGAAATATTTGCTTACTATCCGTCGTCTGGACATTAAGGTAGGCAACGCATCTGCAATTGCGGAAGTCAGGTCCCTAGCTCGTTTGATACCTTGTAATAAAGTCTGTCAAGCGATTGATGGACATAGGCCTTGCCCAAAAATCGCGACGATGGTCCTGTGCTACTCGCATCGAGGATACACCTGCAACCTTGATCTAGGTTTATCTAACAGTAGTTTTTAGGATTCTAATGTGTTTAAAAATATATATCTTTTTACGGTCTTTTAGCAAACGCATACTCTGTTTACTGTCTGTTCCCTTTGTAGTTTTCTTAGTACTGAAACAAATTGAACGTAAATCTAACATTTCTATAAAATGTGCAACTAAACACACAGCGCGTGGATAACGAGCAGATTTAACTGACTGATACGACTATGTCTGTTTGTGAACTGTTAGATTGGAAATGTTATATTTATATGACAGTTATTTTGTTACTGATTTGAAGATATTCTTTTTTTACCTTATGTCGTCTTTGTGAATGTTTATATGGATGTTTGTTTGCAATTATCTCCGGAACCGCTGAACAGATCTTGATGAAATTTGGCATACATATAGAACATAGTCTGGAAGAAAACATAGGCTACTAATTAAGTTTTTTTTTAATCCCGCGAATACGGAGTCACGGGCGACAACTAGTATTTAAGTTAATTATACAATTCGTTTAGGCAAATTACAAATGTGCGACATTCTATTGTTTCACATAAATATTACCATAGCGTTTTGTCCTAGTGTATACGCACCTTTATAATTGTCTCTGGTACATTACAGGACAATGTAAGCCAACATTAACCTTGTTCTACTCTGTATATACATTATCTATTGTTTCTCATAAGCACCTATTTCATTTTGTCTGTATGTACGTCATCAAGCGTATGACATCATCGGTAGCCGCTAATCGTGATCTGAATCGCACAGACGGACAATCATAGATGTTGTTTAGTTTGATGATTAAATAAATGCAGTTTGCAGTTTCCTTTACAAGTACTTTGTTTTCTTAGAGTTAGTTTTACACTTTATCTGTTTACCTTACTAATATTAGCGAAGATGGATAGATGGATGGATGTTTGTTCTTTTTTAGACTTTATTTATAAGAATCCTATGGTTTGAATTCGCCAAAATAGCGATGTAATCGTTGCCCATAGATATCTGCAATTGTAGATGCGTTGCCTACCTTTAATCGACGGATGAGGAGACGCAAATAATAAATATTTACCTTTCATATGCATCTATTTCTCCGAGTAATATTTAATACATAACCTTACTATTTATGGATGGATAGATGTTCATTAGAATGTATCTGCATGTCGGTTTAAAGGATCTCGGTGAAATTTGGCATAAATGTAAAACACAGTCTAGAAAAAAACATAGACTACCCTTTTTTATAATTTCGCGCAGACGGAGTCTAGACTGACAGCTAGTTGTAATAAATCAAAGATTCTGAATGTGAGATATTTATAAAAATAACATAAGGGAACATACTCATACTACGTGACATATTTTTTTAGTTTTTAGACCCTTCCCTCCCCTCGGTGACCACTCGTAGTACATGCCAAGATCCCCCCCCTTTAGTTTTTACGTAGTAATTCAAAACTATCATTTTTAATCATTTCACAAACATGAAAAAAAATGACTCATACTCTTCTTTATAGCATAAGAGTGCATGCATACTTAAATTACTAGTGAATTATGTATTATGCAAAAAAAAACTAACAACTACGTGACAAAACCTGAGCCACCCTGAGCTCCTGTGACTGACCGTAGTATTTTAAAGCCCCCCC
>NW_013531079.1:856962-858053 GCF_000836235.2 Papilio xuthus | reverse complement strand
CCCCCCTAAACGGGTCACCTAGTATGGGTACGTTTCCTAAAATCATTTGTAACATGTTCCTAAATGTTCCATCGTCGCAATTGACACTAATGACATGTCAAAGTGGCACCACACCGCGGCTTGTGCAAGGAATTTAAATTTAGAAGCAAACTATTATACTATTAATGTAGTCATTGTGTAAAATTTAGTAGCTACTAAAAGCTTTGAGAATCAACGTAATGTTACAAAATCGAGTTTCAGAAGCGAATTGTTCGAAAATACTTTAACGTTAGCTGATTTTAGGAAAATATTTCAAACTAAATATTTCTTTATAAAATTTGTTACAGTTTTTGAATCATCAGCTCACTAAAGGTCGTCACTCGGAGCTCATCCTAAGTTAGGTGACGTGTCTATCCATAGTCAAAGCAGACCTAGTGCGGGTTGACTTCACACATTTCTTTGAATTTCTTCTTCTGAAAGAACGTCGGATAAATATACATATGTAAATAAATATATGTATGTTCTTGCCGGAGGCCTAATTTAGTCCTCTTTCCCTTCCCACCCTTTTTTTATAGGGAAAGGATGGGAAGTGGAAGGGGACTTTCCGGATGAGAGGATGCATGGGAAGGGAAGATATGTTCTTTCTGTGCATCCTCTCCTCCGTCGATTAAAGGTAGGCAACGCATATGCAATTGCGTATGTCTATGGGCAACGGTCACTTCGCTATTTTAGCGATTTCAGGTGGCCGCTCGCTCGTTTGCCACCTTATGATATGAAAAAAAATCGAAAAACACATAGGTACATGGCGAGCAAATCCAGGACCTGATTACAAATCAAGTGCTTAAACTAGAGCTAACGACGCTCAGTTTTTAGCGAATCATATTAAAAAATATCAAAGAATGTAACTAATTGTTGTTTTATTTTTTATTCAATAATATATAAAGTTTACCTTTTAATTTAATTGAAAAATATTCTAAAAATGCCTTTATGTTATGTAGAAACACCCTCGTAATAAAAGACCCTTACGTCATAGACTAAATTCCGCAGAGGCGACACTCCAAGAAACGACCATCACTTATTGCCTATTACTTCGCTTCAGCGAGACGAGAGAA
>NW_013531079.1:837118-856423 GCF_000836235.2 Papilio xuthus | reverse complement strand
ATAAGGAACGGTTTGTACGTATTATGAATGAAAATATAAAATCATACCACGTTCTGAGAATTTTACGACAAACTCGACCCCGATTAGAGGGATTTAAATAATTCAGCACACAATATAAAACATTTGGTGACCCTTATTTTGTTTAATGGATGAATAAAAGAATTTATTAAAGGAATTGTACCAGTATTAATCATCATCATCATACTCAGCCTAAACTTGTCCACTGCTGGACGGCCGCGGACGGGTCGACGCAGCGTAGGTAGGCCTCCCGCACGATGGACCG
The DNA here is from genome assembly GCF_000836235.2 of Papilio xuthus. Taxonomy (NCBI): domain Eukaryota; kingdom Metazoa; phylum Arthropoda; class Insecta; order Lepidoptera; family Papilionidae; genus Papilio; species Papilio xuthus. The sequence continues at coordinate 856,140 of NW_013531079.1, read as the reverse complement.
ATGACCTGGTCAAGGTTGCGGGAGTGCACTGGATGCGGGTGGCACAGGACCGGGCGTTGTGGCAATCGATGGGGGAGGCCAGTATGAATGATTTTAATGAATCATATTACATTTGGAGTACAGATTTTCTACTAGATTTTACTGTATACTTTTCCATTGCCTAGTTAATAAGCATTACCTTTTAAATTATTCAAACTTTCTTGAGACATTATAATAAACTTATATAAAAACGGCTAAACACTCACGTATATTCGTCTGCTGGCGACACCGACTAGTTTCGAGATCATCAGGGGCCCTTCATCAGGGTGAGTGGTACTGGTATTATTTCACGGACGCGGCCCGTCGCTCTCACCGATCACCACTCACCCTGATGATCTCGAAAGTAGTCGGTGTCGCCACCGGACGAATATACGTGAGTGTTTAGCCGTTTTTATATCAGTTTAGCATTACCTTTACAATTTTGTTTCTTACCAGACCCCACTAGATCTAGTCTAGATAGGCCGGCATATAAAAATTTCTTGCCCTTGGTTTCTGATATCAAAATCTCTGATAGATAGAAGGTTCCTAAGTCGTAACTGTTTAGACATACCACTGGACAGAGGAGGACAGGGTATATCAACGCGGCTGTGCGAGGTAAAAAGTTACGTGAAAACCTCGCCGTTGTGGCCATCCATCGAGATGGAAGCGATGAAATGAAGTTTTATAAAAATCTGTTTCATGATTTAAAACATTACGATATATATTTTTATTTATCTTTGATAAGGATTCTATCAACTGCATTTTGATGACTAATGCGACGTGTGTGGCATTTAGTTGTAGTACAATTGTGTTAACGAACAGTCGTCTCGTATAACAGCATTCTGCTGACACAGGTAGAGTCTTTGATAACCTTGAGATCAACTATGTCACGTATGCTAATGGGTGGTCTTATTCAATACCTAGCTATTCTAACTAACTTAATCTTACTAAATTTTTTTATAACAGAAGGGGGCAAACGATCAGCGGGAACACCGAGGTGTTTAACGACGCCCATGGACATCAGCAATAGCAGAGGAACCGCAGGAGCTTGCCGGTCTTAATATTATAAATGCAAATGTTTAGATGAATTAATGTTTGTAAGGTATCGCCGGAACAGCTTAATGGATATCGATGAAATTTGACTTAGATGTAGAAAGTAGTCTGGAAGAACACATAGGCTACTAATTTATTTAAGCGTCAATAGCCTAATGGTTAAGGTTACGGATTTCCGATCAGGATGTCGGGGGTTCGAATCCCGACATTCGACTATTGTCGTAAACCATATTCTAGCACAAGTCTAGAGCTTAGTTGGAATGGTAAAAGAAATATTAGTAAATTTACAGGAAAATCTATTTTATAAAAAAAAAACATATTGATGATTAATAAGAGTGATAGCGTCTGGTGAAAAGAGTCACGGCATTTGATGACCACATGTAAGGTTGAAACACGTGAGAAGAAGTAGATTAATGATTTGTTTAATTAATAAATACATTACTTACAAAGGGTTTCTGAGACCAAAATCGTCGTCTAAAACTTATTGTAGTTTTTACGATAAGTTTTATACAGAGGTTTCGTCTCAGAAACCTACCAGAGTTTAGGTGACTGAGAAAGAGGTAATAAATGTTATAATTTACTTTATTATCCTAGATTGTATTAAAGGATTGGGTCTTTAAAAAAGTTAATAGATATCAAAGTACAGTCAGACAAAAAAATTTACATTCGTTCGTTCATCATAACACAATAAATAAATTAACAGATAAAAACAAATGAATAAATAATAGACTTCTGTATAAAGAACAATATTTTGTCATTCCTTGTGATATTTGTTGCAGTTGACTGTACCTCGTATACGTATTACGTAACGTTGTCGCAGCGGCATAGGAAATGTAAGGAGGGCATGGATTGTGAAGTTCCTCTCGCCTTCCGCTTTGTTGATGGGAAAACATACGTACGAACAACACATCTGCATATTTAAGAATCTAATTTTAACGAATAATTCATTAGCTTTATTAAAAATTCTTTGTTTAATATAAGTTTAATTTTATATTAAAAGCACTTAGGTTTGACATCGAGTATCTATTTACATATTTCCATGATTTTTTTAAATTACAATTATTGTCGAAAAAACAATTTTAATAACATTTTAATGAAAGCTTATTTAAATAAAAACTTTTTATGACAAAACAAATAAAACATTCTCATAGTGTTATTAAATTTAAATTATAATTAACTAGCGGTTGCCCGCGACTCTTGACTTCATCTGAGCGTAATAAAAAAAAATCACCTGTTCTATATCTATGCCAAATTTCAACGAAATCCGTTCAATCGTTCTGGAGATATTTTGTAACAAACGTAGAAGCGTCAATAGCCTAATGGTTGAGGTTACGGATTTCCGATCACGAGGTTACGAGTTCGAATCCCATTCGACTATTATCGTAAACCATGTCCTAGCACAAGTATAGAGCTTAGTTGGAATACTACAAGAAATATTAGTAAATTAACAAAAGTCTGTTATTTTAATTTGAAAAAAAAAAACATCCATCTAAACATTCGCATTCACAACATTATTAGTATGACAGATATCTACGCATATGAAATTGTTTAAAGGTTATACATCATCATCAGCTCACTATACGTCCCCACCGTGGTGCTCGGAGCCTACCCTAAGTTAAGGGTGATTAGGCCATAGTCAACCGCGCTGGTCAAGTGCGGGTTGGTTGACTTCAAACATATCTTTGAATTTCTTCTCAGATATGTGCAGCATCACTATGTTTTCCTTCATTATACAAAACATAATAATTCTAATACTAGTTTTGATGTATTCTTCTTTTTTCTATCTTCTTTGTAGTATAGTCGGCACTAACACACCTGAAAGTTTGCTCACCTAGTTAAAATACAGGTAAGAGCAACAATTCAGGCCCATCAGTGTACCGTACTTCTCTTCTTTACTTCTTTCTTCTTAATACTTCTTGATAGCTTCTTAATTATTCTTCTAGATAATTCTTGACTGCGTTGACATTATGTGTTGCAGCTTACATGAAATTATTTCTATATCTAAAATATTTTTATATAAAACTAGACTACTAAAACAAACTTACTAATATTATAAATACACCATACTAAGAGGCCTTAGCGACAAGCTTGACTGCCCGATAGTGCGACACTGGGTACGTGCACACGGTCCGCGGACGAGAGCGAAAGCGTGCCCGTGGTCCCGTCCCGATGCGTTGGAGGAACAGAGGGGTTTAGTGGTTATGCCTCCCCTATGGAGGAGAATCTCACATAACTACCGCTTCCCCCCCGGGGCGCGGAGTATGCATAAAGCATTCCCCTCTGAAAAAAAGGGTACATGTACACGTCGTATATTTTTCCACGTAATATATTTTCCAAAACCAATGTAATATTTTTCCCAATATGTGTTACCTACTGTTACATGAAATAAATAAATGCGAATGTTAAGATGGATGGATGTTTCTTTGAAGATATCTTCAGAACGTCTGAACGGATCCTGATGAAATTTGGCATACGTATAGAACATACTCTGTAAGAACACATAGGCTACTTATATTTTTTTTAATTCCGACTAATTAACGAATAATTCAATTAATCTATGGTCTTGAATAAATGATATAAAATGCCAAACACATTTTAATCAATTAAAGTAGAAAATATATTTTCTAATCTTCAAAGCAAAAATCATTTAAAAAAGTGCTAAACAAACTAACGATGTAGCAAAAATATCGCGTTACATTTTGTAAATCAAACAGATTTTATTTAGTAAATTAAATTAATAAATATATTTAGTAAAATAAATAAATAAAAAACGGTAACGTATCTACAAATCTCCATCATTAGAGACATGCCGCAAAATGGCGCGAAAGAGCTTGTAATTTGACATCTGTCAATTAAAATGGCGGGGAAACGTGATGACAAATGACGTTCGGAAACAAGGCATCGCTTTTGATAGGGATAACTCTTGTTGACAAAACAGCCTGTTTGGTTAATGGCGGATGAATAATGATCAAAATCTACATGGTTTATCCACTTAGAAAATATTGTTTGAAAAGCGCTTAGTCATTGTGATTAATTTTTTTTTATTCTAAATTGGATGACAGACAAGGGTTTTTATAATTTTTCTACACAGATATAAAACAAAAGACGAACTTTAGAATTATCTTTTATATAAAATTCTCGTGTCACAATTTTCGTTCCCATACTCCTCCGAAACGGCTTGACCGATTCTCATGAAATTTTGTGAGCATATTGAGTAGGTCTGAGAATCGGCCAACATCTATTTTTAATCCCGTGCGGACAGAGTCGCGGACGACAGCTAGTATTAAGATATTAATATGAATGGTATCAAAAAGAAGTCAAGTTTTTCTGTCTGATTTATTTTCCTTCGATATAAAATTGATGACTGCGATTAGAATATTTATTAAAATAAATAATCGTGTTCTATATTAAGCTACAAACTATATGACTCATAACAATGAACATAGAAATTAGCACCTTATTCTTTGTTCCACAAAGTTGAAATTCATTTAATGAAATTGTTAACACAACATTTATTGACACCAAATTACATTCAGTCATTTACAATACAGATAATAACAATCTTGATATATGACAGTTATGAGTTTCAATTACTTCCACTTCCCATCCTTTTCTTATAAGAAAAAGGGTGAGAAGGGAAAGTGGACTAAATTAGGCCTCCGGGACGCACACTCATCACACGAAACGCGGAATTGCTTCCACTTCACGCCTGTCTTCTATGTGGTCGTGGTATTTCACCGGGCGAGCCGCGCCAATTCGTGGGAAGATGTCAAAGCGGGCTCTACCACTGTTAAAAACATCCATCTTAACATTCGCATTTATAATATTAGTAAGATTATGCTTACCTGTCACAAGACTAACAACCCATTTAACAATCCAGTATCCTTAATTGTATTACATCAAAGTGAAACAATTGTCAATGATACTATCACTTCCATTGTGTCAAATTTATCCTTCGATCTTATCACAAAATTGCTTCAGCTGCAGAATTCTATACAAAGGCATCCAAATTAATGTAAACTCTCTAGTTAAGTTTATCGTCATCCCATCATCTTTGACAAAACAGATATAACAAAAAACATATTGGAACTTTTTACATTTTAACCTTTTTTAAATTTTAAATTCTATGTTAAAATATTATCTTTACAAAAAATGTACATTAAAAATTAAAACTAAAATTCCTTAACCAAACCTCAACACCACGATTAATAGACTAATTGTCTACTCTAGAATCATCATCATCAGCTCACTATACGTCCTTACCGCGGGGCTCGGAGCCTACCCTAAGTTAAGGGTGATTAGGCCATAGTCAACCACGCTGGCCAAGGGCAGATTGGTTGACTTCACACATATCTTTAACTTTCTTCTCAGATATGTGCAGCATCAATGTTTTCCTTCACCGTAAGAAATCGGTACATATGTAAATCGGAAATTGAAAAACACTTACATGGCGGGATTCGGATCCAGGACCTGCAGATTGCAAATCAAGTGCTTAACCCCTGAGCCACCGACGCTCTTCAGAATCAGGCACACACATCACGACTTACCATGTCATTAAGATAAACATTACTATGGTCTTAATGATGATTGTGAATGCCTGGGAATCAGACCATAGCTTGCGAGATTTTATACATTTCTCCACTCTAAAACATTAATAACTCTGTAGGCAAATGAAGGTGTCATAATGAGATAGAAAGCATAATATCAGTTGAAGTACGAGTACTCTTCTATACAATCTCTTAGTCTTATTATGTTCCATACAATCAATACATACATACATTTTTCAGTTTTTTTGTGGCCATTCAAATTCTTATTACTTTCTTCATCATGTCAACATCATCTATCTTTATACTTTTAAAAATCAAACAAATACAATCATAAGAAATTAACATGTTAAAGGACCTGTTGGATCGATTTTATTTGAGCTCATTATTCCTCCCCACTAAGAGACTCGGAGTACCCTAAGTTAGGTGACTAGGCCATAGTCAATGCTGGTCCTGTGCAGTTTGACTACACACATATCTTTGAATCTCATCTCATATGTGTAGCATCACGATGTTTCCTTAACCGTAGGAACCTCAGATGTATTGTTAGGAAGAAAATCCGACACTGTGCCCGTGTATCGGCGCAACACTAGCTTTACTAAAATATCATCGTTTATGTCCCCTCACTAATCTATCTGACAGTTGGTAACGAAAACGCCATTCTTTCTAGAGGACTCTAACTAATAATTTTAAATATATAAATCGAAAAACACATTAGTACATGACAGGATTTGAATCCATGATGTTCAGCAAAGGTGCTTAACCCCTGAGCCACTTATGTTCTAAGTTATACGTTGTTACTTAATTTAAAACAACTGTGTACATGACTTGACAATTCAATGATTACTTGTTAACGATTTCACGTGCACATGTCGGCGTTGCGTTAATGATTTAAAAAATAATGATTAATGGTTTATATCATTATTCATAATTTTCTCTCTGATTATTTAAAATGTATCTTCGGACGATGACTCAATGAATTTGTGTAGTGTTTTTTTATCTTTTCATTGCTTACTAGCTGTCGCCTCGATTCTGTTGCGCGCGGAATTAAAAACTATCGGTCGCATCGTAATGTTATATAGCGTAAAGCCTTCCTTTATAAATGAACTATCCAACAAAAAAAGAATTTTTTAAATCGGACCAGTAGTTCCTGAGATTAATGTGTTTAAACAAACAGCGGTAGAGCCCCCTTTAACATGTTCACACGAATTGTCCCGGCTCGCCCGGTGAAATACCACGACCACACAGAAGACGGGCGTGAAGTGGAAGCAATTCCGCGTTTCGTTTGATGATTGTGCGTCCCGAAGGCCTAATTTAGTCCTCTTTCCCTTCCTACCCTTTTTCTTATAAGGAAAGGGTGGGAAGTGGAAGTGGACTTTCCGGATGAGAGGATGCATGGGAAGGGAAAGTATTTTCTTCTGTGTATCCTCTCCTCCTTCGATTAAAGGTAGGCAACGCATATGCAATTGCGTATGTCTATATATAGGCAGCGGTCGCTTCGCTATTTTAGGTGGCCGCTCGCTCGTTTGCTACCTTATGATATAAAAAACCCTATTGAACAAAATCCATCTATCTTTATCTTTATTAACTCGTGTAAAAGTGTAATACAATTTGTACAACCATCATTTAATTAATAGACAATTTTCTGTTAACAGAACTCCGGGCGATACATCGCGTGACCATAGACAACATATCGACCGGTCTAATTGGATTAGACAATATCCATCGCCATTTCATCCACTTAATGCTATCTATCCGTCGTTGGGGTGTAGTAAAGATACAATTTTTATCTTCACTTAAGTTCAATTAATTTCACTTTATCGTTTAGTTATTATTATTAAGCTTTTGAGCGCGACTACGTCCAGAAAACAACTGAATGTGCCTATGTTCTTCCAGACTATGTTCTACATCTATGACAAATTTCATCGAGATCCGTTAAACTGTTCTGGAGATATCTTCTAACAAACATCCATCCGTCCAAATATTCGCATTTATATTATTAGTAAGGTTTATATTAGAATTTATTTATGAAACTAGCTATCGCCTGCCTAACCGTCTGCGCAGAATAAAAAAAAAACTTAATTTGTAGTCTATATCTTTTCCCAGGCTCTGTTCTATATTTATACAAAATTTCAGAGATCCACGCAGCCGTTCTGGAGATACCATGTAACAAACATCCATCCAAACATTCGCATTTATAATATTAGTTAGTTTTATATAAGAATTTATTTATGAAATAAAAGCAAATGATATATAAATGACGAGATAAAGTCATAGTTAAAATTACGACCGCTCTGATATTAGGTACTCTGTTATTATGATGAACAAAATTACAGTCGACGCTCCGCATAAAAGGGGAAAAAGAATTTGTCGAAGGAAAGATATTCAAGTGAAAAGATTATGAAAGACTTCAAAGAAATTTGCCACAGTGAATAACGGAGAATTTGAAGCTGTATGAAGAATAATTTTAAGATAAGGGTAGAAAATATTCAACAGTTTTATTAGAAATTCATAAAGAATTCATTAAAGATGTGTAAGTGTGTAGGCCCAGCTGGATCCAACATGACTTCTTGATAATTACGTGCAAACTCCATTAATCAAATCACCATTGAAATAACACATCTCGCAAATGAAACTGAAAAGTAATTAACACTACACTGCCTTGCAATAAAAACGACCCGCTTCTTAGTAATTGGTTCGGCCTAGAAACGGTTTATTTAATCTGTACACTTATTAACATATGACCTGGGTATACCTTCGTCAATGACTCATCTTTGATACCTGAAAAAGAAGAATAATTATATTAAAGCTAGATCTAAGATAAAGCTAAATCTAAGCAACAATAATAAGCAAACTGAGAAGAAATTCAAAGATATATGTGAAGTCAAATCACACTGGACCAGCGTTGACTATATCTTAGTCACTTTACTTAAGATGCTTGCGTGCCCTGGTCTATGAGATGGCATCATCAGTTCACTATAAGTCCCAACTGAATGCCTTGAAAGCCTATAATTAGATGTGACTAGGCCATAGACAACCAGGCCCAGTGACTTCACACATCTTTGAATTTCTTCCCAGATATGTGCATCGCGATGTTTTCCTTCACCGCAAAACACATTGGTACATGAGGTACGAACTATGGAAATGGAGATTACAAGTTTTTAACCTTTTTTTATATCGTATCTCTAATTTTTAGTGGTAATACTTTGTAAGAGTAATTTGTGATGTAACGAAAGAAATAGTATTTAGAAATTTTACTAGTTACTATGTCAAACCTAAGAAATACTGATACGCATTAGACTCTACCTACCCTCTTTTTTACGATGTAAATGTAAGCTGTAACGATGACTATGTTATTTGTAACAAATGTAAGAGGTGAATGACTAGGTAACATTGAACTTTGAACGTTATTTACAAATCGATTTATGATTTGACTATCTGTCGCACGCGACTCCGTTCGTGCGGAATAAACACTTAAAATTGTAGCTTATGTGTTCTTCCAGACTATGTTCTATATTTATGCCAAATTTCATCGAGATCCGTTCAGTTGTTCTGGAGATACCGTCTAACAAACATCCTTACATGTAAACTTTCGCATTTATATTAGTAAACGAAAGTTTTGGAACTAAATCGTTAATAATATAAGTTTAATGTAAAATATTGTACCCCGAAATAACCTTTGAAATTCCGTATAGCAACACGATATTACGGTTTAAGCCCCCATACTGCTACACAACCTATGAAAGTCAACTTTTGGCTTAGTATACCGTACAAAGATAAATGTTTGGTATAAATTAGGTTAATAGGCAATTACTATCGACTCGCTTTGTCGTATATTTATCGTGTAAATGTTTGGCAAACTCACGTGTCTTGGTTGGTCCTAGTTGATCGTTTAAATATATAGATTGATTAACTTTTTTTTTATAATTAATTAATATTTTTTTTATAATAATTGATCGAATAGTCGATGTGTCGACGATTTAATAATGTATGTACGAACGCAATGTGATTTTCGCAACGCAATCATGATATAAGTTTTGAGTAATTACGTTGCCTCGTGTACAAAGTCAAAGTCTTCAGTATTGAGTTACTATGTAAAGAATCTCCTAGAGAAGTAATGGTGTGAGGCGGGTGGGACAAGTGGGGAGAGTCGGGCGAGTCAGGCGCCGGACGGCGCGGCGATTCAATTAATTTTTGTCGTTAACATAAATAAGAAATGGGCGTCATGAGCTTGGAAATAGGTTGTTAGCGACAAAATTCTGCTCGGAACATTAAGTCGTGACGACAAAAACATGTATTATATAAGAGTAAATAAAAGAACAGCATTGTGCATTTGTTTTTGCGTTATACGAGTAAGTTACGTTAGTTAAAGCAAAAGTTACCATATACAACTAACTTAGCAGTGGTAGAGCCAATAATAATCTATTGCACGATATAGGCAACGATCGCTTCGCCAGTTCAGCGAATTCAGATGTCCTTTTGCACGTTTGCCACATAACATGAAAAAAATACTGTATATTTTTAACTCCATAATATTTCTGGTTAAACTTTACTTTTATTCCACAACTAGCTGTCGGCCGCGACTCCGTGTTCGCGGAATTAAATAAGAAACTCAAAAGTAGCCTATGTGTTCTTCCAGACTATGATCTACATATATACCAAAATTTCAGCGAAATGCGATTAGCCGTTTTAGAGATACCTTCAAACAAAAATCCATCTAAACATTCGCATTTATAATATTAGTAAGAAGTAAGATATCTTTATCTATCAATTTTCACAATCATGAAGCGCGTAGTAGCCATCATATATGGATATTGAAGCTACTCTGTTGACTTAGCTCATAGAAATATAGGAAAATTATATAAAATTATAGGAAGATACTAAAAGAAATAAGTAGTATATTTTGTCACCGTATCTTCATTATGATTCCTAACACGTAAGAAACCTTCGCTAGCTCTATAAACATTGATCATAGTCACATTGTCTTTATATATTACACTAGCTGTTGCCCGTGACTCCGTCCGCGTGGAATTAAAACAAAAACTTAATAAGCAACCTATGTGTTCTTCCAGACTATGTTTTACATCTATGCCAAATTTCAGCGAGATCCATTGAGCCGTTCCGGAGAAACCTTCAAACAAACAATCATCCAAGCATTCGCATTTATAATATTATGTCTAAAATTATTGACAATCCTACGTCAAATCCATTTACCCATCTTACTCTTTCTAGGTGAAGGGAAGATGACCGGAATAAGGCTTTAAGCCCACATTCATCAGACGAAATGCGGAATTACTTCCACTTGACGCCTGTCTTCTGTACTTTTGTCATAAGTCAGAATGGCCATTAGTACAGCTAATGCTGCGAAGTATACTTCTAATTGTCTTAACAAGAAGAACAAAGAAGATTGTTGTCATATACGTCCTCAACAAGAGAGACTCAATGACAACCCAAAGATAGTCACCCAGACAATACGGTTTAGTTCGTACTTTAAGATAATATTATTTTGAATCATTTGGCGCGAATGGCGCGCTTTCGTTACCAAGTCAAGTGTCAGATTGATTAGTGAGGGGACATAAACGTTGACATTTTAATAAGGCTAGTGTTGCGCTGATACACCGGTACAATGTCGGATTTTCTTCCTAACAGTATTAAGATGATACAGGATGTTATTTTAATGTTGGTTTATGTCGTGAAGACTAGAACGCTGTGTGTGGTACACTACTTTGTAATATGTGAGCAGACGCGGCGGTGACGGACGCGCGCCGCACGCCTCGGCACTACACTGACGTTTATTACTGCTGGTACAGAATACAAGCGGAAGCGGATTTAATATTAATTTTAATTTACTTTGATTGGCATCGAATACTTTGGTTGTGTTGTATTCATTTGTTTTTAATCAATTTAATGTGGAAATTAATTTTAGCTGTTTTTATTAACTTTGAACTTTATAAATGGTCTTATAATAGTAGATAAAACTTTTGAATGAAGATGTGTTCTTAAACAAAATTCAAGTGAATTACACTAAAATTGTATTTAATTACTTAACGTATAGAGAATTTTATCGGAAAATAATATCTTACTAATATTATAAATACGGATGTTCAGATGGATGAATGGTTTAAAAGTATATCTAAAATAGCTGAACGGATCTTGATGAAATTTCGCCTAAATATGGAACCAAATCTAGAAGAACACATAGGCTATTACTTTTTTTTAATTTAGCGCGGACGGTGTCGCGGGGCACAGCTAGTTATACGTAATTCATTAATATTCGTTGCGTACAGATAATTAGTTGCAATATTGTACATAATAGATAGCTTACAAAATAGTTAAAATTCCAAAACAATGCATGACATGAAAGTTATACAATGTTCCTTGATATAAACATCAATAGATAAAGTAAATTGTTAAAGTTTTTTTATTGAACGCTACAAAAACACTCAAGTTTATGGAGCATCACATTCATTCCTTTTCATCGCAAACATCTCTCAGTCAGGGGACAAATAAAAATGAAAAGCTTCATTCGTTTTGCTTTGAGAGTTTAACTACTTTTGCATTTTATGGTAATTTTATACTTTGAGTGCAAGATTCTTTGTAATAGAAATATAAATTTTCTTGTATAATTAATCTATTTATTATTATATTCTTTTAAGGCAGAATTAGTTGTAAATGAATTTGTTTATCTATACTAAGAGTATATGAGAACGTTCCTCATCGTTTTCAATCTATTAAAAAAACTTTATTATAGCAATAAGAGTCAATTTTACTAATATTATAAATGCGAATGTTCAGATGGATGGATGGATCTTTGTATGTATCTCCAGAACAATTTTGACATAAATGTGGAACTTAGCCTGAAAAAAAATGGTAGCTAAGGTGTTCTTTCAGGTTATTTTTATGTAATATATTTATTCTTAAAAAGTTACAATTTCATTTGACATCAACCATACCTTGCAAAATTCTGCTGTCAAACTGCGTAAGTAACTTTTTATGAATGAACACCTTAGCTACCATTTCTTTTTAGTACCGCGCAGTCGGAGTGGCAGGCGACAACTAGTAAATAAATAAATCTTATAACTTGGACCAAATTCTTGCCGACGTGAACGTAATGGATCGATCTTGCATTAAATTTATTTCGGGAGTACAAGATTAATATTTTTTGGCAGAAATTCAAAGAATCTCAGCGAAACGGCTCGGACTCGCAGATTTTGATGCGGCTTGTACGGATTTACATTTTATGGAGAGGATCTACTTATTCTATTACGATTGATTTCTTATAATAAAAGAGATTAAATAAATGTGAAGTGAGACAAAATAAATCTGCAACATTGTAAACTGACGGAAATGTTTTTCGGTAATACGGTATGTTACTTCTTACTAATATATAAATGCGAATGTTTAGATGATTTGAATTTGATGATCACAGACAGATGAACGGATTTAGATGAAATTTGGCATAAATATAGAACATAGTCTGGAACACATAGGTTACTAATTATTTTTTTTTTAATTCTGCGCAGCCGGATTCGCGTGTGACCGCTAATAATCATTAATCCCAAATAAATACGAATTAAAGACGATCTTTAATTTTGAAAATCACTCAATTAACTACGGTATTTTACTAAGAAACGGATATATTTAAAAAATACAATCATCGGTCTGTTAAATTCTAAAATATTATCAAAAAATGCAAAAGTTAACTCAAAAATATTGTTTTTGTCCTTCGTCATAATTTAAACGATATTTTAAGTACGTAATATAATAATAACTACTTTGAAAGATGCTCAATAAGTTATTCAAATTACAAAACATTCCAAGAATTATTCAATTCTGGATATCTTTGCCAATTTAAAGACACTTTTATGTTGACAGAGGCCACTCGTTTTCCTGCTTTGATATTCTTCGATTAAAAGCAGACGTCGTCTAAAATAGATTTGTTTACGATAGAACCAGACGTGCAGGCTAACAGAAGACTAAATATTATTAGTACACTAATAGACACTGGAAAAAGAACAAAGATTGATTCAAATGATGTTTATTTTAACAATTTCGATTAAAGGTAGACAACGCATATGCAATTGCGTATGTCTATGGGCAACGGTCATTTCGCTATATCAGCGATTTCAGGTGACCGCTCGCTCTTTTGCCACCTTATCATATAAAAAAATAAAAATAAAAAAACGCCAAACGCTTTTGCCATGTATACCCGAATTTCTTGATACGATGTTTTTTTTTCATTATTGGATTATTTAGTCAGTTTATAATCTCACTAGTCATAATGTAAACACTAAATATGTGAAGAGAACTTTAATTTACATTTCGTTTGCGTTACAAAATGTTTATTTTGAATTTAAATTTAGTATCTTGAAACGCGTATAACAATTTAGTGTTCAAAATAAAAACCATTTTAAAACAAGTTTAACGAAGTTTGTATAAATCCTAGAACAAGCGTTAGCTTTGATTTGAAAAGAAAGATTTATTTCGTATATTTTAGTACAGTTTTAGTTTCGTACCACTCTGACTGTATCCCAAGGGATTGAAAAATAACGCTGGAAAAGGAAGAAAGAATATAAACGTGGGTTTCTACTGCCGTAACTGTAGAGCTATTGACTTCTTTGTTTATCCATAGAAAATAAGAACTGTAACTATTATAAACTAATTAAAAAAAAACAGTATTGACATATTTGAGAAAATTAAAGTGTAAACAACAGTATTTTGTCTTGTTAAAATAATATTTAGCTTACTAACTATCGCCTGCGACTCTGTCCGCGCTGAATGAAAAAGAAAACTTAATTAGTTGCATGTGTTCTTCCAGGCTATGTTCTACATCTATGGCAAATTTCAACAAGATCCATGCAGCCGTTCTCGAGATACCTTCAAACAAACATCCATCCAAACATTCGCATTTATATTAGTAAAATCTCTTAATATGTTTTTAAATTACTTTGGTCTATTACATTTGTAATGCAGTTCTCAACTGTGTATTTAACGTTTTAATGTCTAGAACATGAGACCTTTTATTTCTTAAATCGTAAGCGTTGGGTTCAACCCTTTAAATCGGTTCGATGGGTCCACTTTATAATATAGATTCGGGCCACTTAATTTCACCAATAGCACAAACCAAATCAATGAAACGAGAACATTTTGCGCTTTAATCTTAAAACTTTTCTAATAGCCCCCAAGAAAATGTACATTGTTTCGAAAGAAAATTATATTTCGAAGTAAATTGAATAAGTTTCTAAATGAAACCATAGAGATATTGCAACGAAACATTACACGATGTATTTTCAAAGTTTAATGTTGATTTAAAATTATATTTTATGCAATAAATTATAACGCGTTATAAGCAAGTGACGCCATCGATTCCTTTGCGTGGAGTAAAATAAAATAGTAGATTATATCTTCTATACTTATGCCAAATTTGAGCAAGATCCATGCAACCGTTCCGGAGATACCTTCCAACAAACATCAATCCTTCAAAACATTCGCATCTATATATATAAAAGAAAGTCGTGTTAGTTACACTATTTATAACTCAAGAACGACTACCGATATGGTTGAAAATTGGTGAGAAGGTAGCTAGGTAGTAGAGTAGGTAGGTAGCATGGAGACGGGCATAGGATACTATTTATTCTTCTTCTTTTTTTTTCGAATTTATGCCTTGAAGTGCTGCTTTTTGTTTAACTTATCTATATTAAGTTTTTATATATCCACGCGGACAGAGTCGCGAGCGAAAGCTAGTTTATGATATTAGTAAAATAGAATAAGAATATATATAAACTTATTTCGTAATATTAATCACTATCTTAATTGCAATAATGATTCGCGTTGGCAACACTATGAGAGAAACGTGTTTAAGTACACAAATGAATTAACAAGGATCTTTGGAATAATTTTAATGGGAGTTAAAAACACAGTTAAAATTAAATATTGGTCTAAATGGATACTCGAAATTTCTGACAGCATAACCAAGCTATGCTTAGCTACTCGATGTATGTGGTGTTTTATCGCGAAGTTCCTAAAGCCACCTTCCAGCTTTATCATTATCATCAGATTGCATTGTTAAACGATTTACAAGAATTTACAAGATTTGTTGACAAACATCAGGAAAAATGAAACTAAATAAAAGCTTGTAATATGTTAGTCTTATATATAAAATTCTCGTGTCACAATTTTCGTTCCCATACTCCTCCGAAACGGCTTGACCGATTCTCATGAAATTTTGTGAGCATATTGAGTAGGTCTGAGAATCGGCCAACATCAATTTTTATCCCGCGCGGACGGAGTCGCGGGCGACAGCTAGTAATATTATAAATGTGAATGTTTAGATGTATGGATGGTTGTTCGAAGATATCTCCGTAACGGCTGATCGGATTCCAATGAAATTTGTCATACATATAGAACATATTCTGGAAGAACACATAGGCTACTAACTCCGCGCGAACGGAGTCGCGGGTGACAGTTAGTATTCAAATAAATAAAATATTCAAATAACATAAAATAGAAAATATTAATGCAAATACGTACCGCAGGAATCCGAAGCTTGAATCCTAGATTTACTTTAGCTATCTAATTTACAGCACAGATTGAGTCCAGATGAAATCAGTAAATCTTGTTACATCTCATCCGAGCTTCGCGTTCATAATATTATTTATATCAAATAGAATTTCTATTTATTTTTATATAAATATTTCAATCACGTTTCCGTATTATTACTATTCATAATAATATTCATATAATATCCAACAATACATTTATGTTTACGGAAGAATCTTATCTATAATAAAAAGGAGAGATTTGTATGTTTGTTTGCTATATTGAATCAATTTGATACATTCTTTTACTGTAAGCTACAATAACATAGACGAAGACGTGGGCTACTTTACCATAAATAATCTGGCAAGAATACCGACAAGGTGACGGACATGGGGGCGCTAGTGTGCTTGCCCTGGTCAGATCAGTCTTATAATTTTGCATACTTTCGGACAGGATTATCCGCGATAGTGGATCCTCTCTCACCTACCCATACGGTATGTCTATCATGAAAATTTGCGATATACATTTACGTAATATCTTCGACTAAATATCACAAAGTTGGTATGAGATTTATCACTTTACGCCCAATTTCGCAGCACAAATGTATAAAACATACTAAACATCAAAGTAACTTTTATTCAGCTTCAAAATACCTATCCAATGATGTATCACACGTAGCTACTGGTTGTAGAACTAGACTTTAAGTATTCTGGGCGTTACAAATTTCTAACAAATTTTCATGCTGAACCCTCAGATAAGCTTGTTGAAGTCTTACTTCTTACTAATATTATAAATGCGAATGTTTAGATGGATGGATAGATGTTTGGGAAGGAATGATGAAGGTATCTCCGGAACGGCTCAACGGATCTTTATCAAATTTGGCACAGATATAGAACAAAGTCTAGAAGAACACATAGGCTACTTATCAAGATTTAATTCCGCTCGGACGGAGTCACAGGCAATAGCTACTGTTGCTATAAATTCGACCTAATTGCATTCTGAAAAAGGAGTTTTACAGTCGTAGATAGAAAATAACACTCCTTGAATACGTTTGCAGTCTTTGATAATAATACGGCCTTACGTAATGGGTTTTACCGTTTTTCAATTTGTTTGCAAGAATAATTTTTCTTACGTAAAGAAAATTGTGGTTTCTAAAAAGTTCAGTAACAAATCTCTAAGATTTATTTAATTTAGTATCAATTTAAATTTCAATTCAGAGTATTTTAATTTTCATATTCGCTTTTTCAAATTTAATCCGGCTTGAAGGACCATATTTTTTTTTATATATCATAAGGTGGCAAACGAGCGAGCGGCCACCTGAAATCGCTGAAATAGCGAAGTGACCGTTGCCCATAGACATACGCAATTGCATATGCGTTGCCTACCTTTAATCGACGGATGAGAGGATGCAGAGAAACAAAATATCCTTCCCTTTCCATGCATCCTCTCCTCCGAAAAGACTACTTCCACTTCCCATCCTTTCCTTATAAGAAAAAGGGTAGGAAGGGAAAGAGAACTAAATTAGGCCTCCGGGACGCACACTCATCAGACGAAACGCGGAATTGCTTCCACTTCACGCCTGTCTTCTGTGTGGTCGTGGTATTTCACCGGGCGAGCCGGGCCAATTCGCGCGAAGATGTTAAAGCGGGCTCTACCACTGTTAAAATTATTATTAATTGTTATATTTACAGAAAAACAATACTCACGTTGGTAATCTGAAGGTAAAGGGTAGATTAGATAACAATGTACAGACTTACAATATCTGATAGATTAACCTAAAAGTTGAAAAAAGAAAGCCATTTGTCCCTATCTGAAAGGTAAAAACGAGTACAAACTTGGAGAAGAGACTTCACAATGTTAGGTAGAATTAAATCGCACAATATCTGAAGTATTGAGGAAACTAATGCTATTAATAATGGATTAACAGCCAAAACTTTACTTAACTTCGATAGAAAAGCTAAATAATTGAAGAATCTCTATTGAAAACGAAGTAAACGTTAGAAATAGTTCGCATCAAGTTTCTTTTGAAGTCGAACAAGAAAACTTCAACACGAAAGTTATTCAGAGCAAAGTAGGAAGTAAAACATGGAAGCTACTAATTTGAACTCAATTTACTTTAACAAACGTTATTAGTCGACCGAAAAAAATAGTATGTAGCCCACGCGTTAATTCACGTACTAGGTTAGAGTCTAATTAACAGGCGTAGGCGGGTTGAGTCACTTATTTCGACGTAACGAAGTAAATTAGCACGAGTTAGCGCAACCGGGCGCTGCGTAGTCCGCACGACTCGGGTTCACGTGCCCGACTGAACACCACCACCGAGTGTCACCGCTTATAAACCCACTACGGGGGTGCGCGCGCATAGACAATAAAAGCTAAATGCTAGCACGCCCCATAAACTGTCCTCATTAGCGAAAGGGCGCGTCGGGGTTTGTATACACAACTTTATTGCAGGTGTATGCCGTCCCTCATTTGGCAGATCATCTGTTTATTTTACTTTAAGGTCGTTCGTTGTCTTTATCGGTTGTTTTTGTGAGCTATAGAGGCCGGGGCGAGCTAATAATGCGATGGGTTGTTATGGGGTCGTGGTAATAGAGTCGTATGGGACCGCACCCCGTTCTAAGCAAATGTCGAAGAAAAGTGGGTGGCTTTGTTTATCAGGTCGAGGTGCGGCCGGGTGGGGCTCGCCCGCGATATAGCGATATGGTCCTGATTTATCAGAGCTTGAAAAAAAAAAATATCAACTGACAAAAGGTGGTCTGTTTCGCCCTTTAGCTGTTCACCCTCCTATAATATTGCGGACTTTTATGGCGCATCGTTTTAGACAAAAGGTTTTCTATTTTAGTGTTGGCATTCCAATTTATGGTG
>NW_013531079.1:797147-836595 GCF_000836235.2 Papilio xuthus | reverse complement strand
CTCGAAGGTTTATGGCTATAGAATACATTATTGGTTCAATTATAGCAAGATTTTCATCATATATCTGCTCTTTTCCTTTAGCATAGTATGTACAGTCAGCTGCAGAAATATGTATACATTTATCTTTATAAACTTGTATATAACTTCCTTTAGTTACAAAATTACGTTTATGCTTCATAGTCGGAATGATATGGACGGATACTTGCTTATATTTTGTTTAAACCGAAGTCGTATACAAGTTTCTAAAGCTTAATAAATGTATAAATATTTTTGGAGCTGACTGTACTTTTCGATATAACTACTTTTTTACACAATCTATCCACAATTTCTTTGCCTTTCCTCTACCTTTGTAACCACTCCACATTCCATCTAATTATTATAAGGTTTTATTGTAATTTTACAGATAATATCTTGTTACTCTGTAGAATTTAGGATGGAATCTCTATGAAGTCAAATTTGTTATAATTTCATGAATTCTTTTTTTTTTGTTAACGCGGGGAAAGCGTTTATGCACTTCGCCGTCCGTGCTGCGGGGGTAGCAGAGACGATTTCGTGTGGAACTCCCGGCCTGGGAACAAGACCGAACAACCCACTACACCCCGCGGTGTTCTCCTACGCCCAACCGGACCGTGGCATCTACGTTAGTTTATCCACGGCCGAAGTAACTACTTAAACCATTTATAATTTTATGTAAGTAAATTAAGTCAATAATAATTTCATCCTTTCAAACACGAACAACCAAAGTATATTTTTCTTCATTATTTTCATCACAATGTAATCTTTTCTTTATAGTCAGTAGATACAGCGAAATTTGTTGTCGATTTTCCGAATATAGTGATAGAGCCCGCTTTAACATCTTCGCACGAATTGTCCCGGCTCGCCCGGTGAAATACCACGACCACATAGAAGACAGGCGTCAAGTAGAAGCAATTCCGCGTACAGTCTGATGAGTGTGCGTCCCGGAGGCCTAATTTAGTCCTCTTTCCCTTCCCACCCTTTTTCTTATAAGGAAAGGATGGGAAGTGGAAGTGGACTTTCCGGATGAGAGGATGCATGGGAAGGAAAGATATTTTCTTTCTGTGCATTCTATCCTCCGTCGATGAAAGGTAGGCAACGCATATACAATTGGGTATGTTTATGGGCAACGGTCACTTCGCTATTTCAGCGATTTCAGATGGCCGCTCGCTCGTTTGCGACCTTATAATATAAAAAAAAATCGTAGGAATAAATATAGATAATTAATTTAATACGTATGAAGTTTTTTTATTGTTTATATTAAATCAACTTTTATGAACGAATACGATAACATTCAATATGTGTAGAGTAGGGACTCTCCCTCCTCTAAAACAATCAGCTTTATTAGTACAACTAACTGACATGGTGTGGTCCAAGTTATAAACTGAACCCGGAAATAAATATGATTCAGAAGCTTGAAGCTTTGATTAAAAACGTCAAAGAAAACAAAATCGCTATATTAATTAATTTTAAGGTTTAATTACGATTTTGAATTAATTTTTTCATATACATGATCTCTGTACTTACCAAAAAGGGTTAAATTGTACTGTTTTTCTGATTCTATCTGTGGACAAAATAAAATAATGTTAAAATTTGTTATCAGAAGTAATTAATAAACTCTTGTGCAAGACTGTCAATGGTATGATATGAAACGTAGCATTATTTTTAGAAGAAAAGGGGAGCATCGGGAACACTGAGGTTTAACGACGCCCATGGACATCTTCAATACCAGATTAACCATATCATACCATAAAATTAGCGGTAATAAATAAAGAATTATACCATGTTTCAAATCAATCTGTAAACGGAGAGTAAATCTAACTTGAATTACTAGATTAAATCCAAATAGACTTAAGTTTATAAATCGCTTCTTAAAAGTAACTCGCTACCGCTTATGAATTACGCCAATCTCAAGTATTACGAGTCCAATAATATTACCGATGAGTCACGTTAGCGCATATTGCTTAAGAAGCGGTTCGTTTCCATTGTTATTGGCACGATACGTCAAAATAACTAGACGGTCACGTCATTGTCAGTAATCGACGTTGCTGTTTAAATAAAACGCGATTGAAGACGTATTTCTTGATGACCTCCATACAAGTCACGAAGTAAATTATGACGTAATACTTATGACAAACTAGCTGTCGCCGTGGCTGTCCGCACAGAAAAAAATAGTAGCCTATGTGTTCTTCCAGACTTTGTTCTATATTTATGCCAATTTTCATCGAGATCCGTTCAGCAGTTCCGGAGATATCTTCTAACAAACATCTAAACATTCGCATTTATAATATTAGTAAGATTAAACTGTAGTTTGTCAAAAAACTTACATTTTTTGTATAATGGAATATCTCTAACTGGAACCTTGCTTAGTCAAGAAAATGCTGTTCCCTGGTACAGACTCCTCAAATACTATATACCGAAATATACAAACTTTGTAACTAACAATTTTAATACACATAATTTATAATCTGTAGTTTGTATTTAAAAAAACAAACTCTGTAAGTTAATAGTAAAATATGACGGTACTTACTAGGAATTCCCCGTCAAATCTTACTAATAATATAAATGCGAATGTTTAGATGTTTGTTAGAAGATATCATCAGAACAACTACAAGGATCTTGAAGAAATTTGGCATAGATGTAGAACATAGTCTGGAAGAACACATAGACTACTGATTACGTTTTTTTTATTTTCGCATAGAAGTCGGGCGCGATAGGTAATGAATAACAGAATAGTTTATGTATATATCTACTTATGTGTAAACAGAGTTATGTATAACAAACAACGAAACTTTTGAATATTCCCATGAGATCGTATATAACCTAATTTATATAATATCAGACCATAACTTACTCATAGACAATAGAACAAAAGAAATCTCATAATAATAATTACGATTCCTCTTGATTCATGATTTATTTTGATTTCTATCATTCTGTTTATTATTCTGTTATAATTTTATTTTACTATATTTTATTAACATTCTTCTTCTTCGTCGTTACAGTCTTGTCAGACTGGTCGTGGTCATCACGTATCAGTGACCCGCTTTACCAGCCGCCGCCACTCCTCTCTAATCGCTGCTTTTTTTGTACATTGGTGCAGGGGGACATCCACAGCCGCTCTGATTTGGTCGGAACTCATAGGCGATCTTCCTCGTGGTCTGTTGCCCTCAACTTTCCCCTGCACCACCAAGCGCTGGATGGATTCGTCATCACGTCTACAGATGTGACCAAAAAATGGAAGTATGCGAACCCGAACAATGCATGATAGACGCTGCTTGATGACGAGTTCTTCGAGGATTGACTTGTTTGTTGTTTACTAACATATGTCCTTTATGTTATCAGAAATGATGATTATTGCATAATTATTATTCTTACGTTTCAGAAGTAGAGAGCGGCTGATTGGTCAGCAAATAAAACACCGCAAGTGGTCATGGATCGGCCACACGCTACTTCGGGATCCCAGTCATATTCCCAGGGAGGCTTTGGAGTTGGGCCGCGGACGAGAGCGAAAGCGTGCCCGTGGTCCCGTCCCGATGCGTTGGAGGAACAGAGGGGTTTAGTGGGTATGCCTCCGCTATGGAGGAGAATCCCACATAACTACCGATTCCCCTCCGGGGCGCGGAGTATGCATAAAGCATTCCCCTCTAAAGAAAAAAAAAAGGGAGGCTTTGGAGTGGATCCCGCTAGGAACAAAAAGACGTGGCCGTCCTTAACAAACTTAGGCGCTCAGTAGCTGCCAGACATGGCCAGAGACCAAACGCAGATCCCAAGATAGAGCGAACTGGCGGCGCACTGTGGACGCCCTCTGCCCCACTGCGGGGACATAGGACTTTAAGTCAAGTTAGGTTTCCAAAATATGATTTAAACAAATAAATAATTATATCATAAGAAGATTTTTTTATACATATTTAAGGTTACATACTGTTTCATAACCACGTTGACGTTCCCAATCACCAGCGGTCAAAGGGTTAAAACACTTGACTAAACAACGTCTAGCTGTATTTTTAGGAGTAATCTTACTAATATTATAAACTAGCTGTCGCCCGCGACTCTGCGTGGAATAAAAACAAAGTTAAGAAGCCTTTGTGTTCTTCCAGACTATGTTCTACATCTATGTCAAATTACAGCAAGATCCATGTAGCAGTTCCGGAGATACCTTCAAACAAACATCCATCCATCTAAACATGCATATTTATAATTTTAGTACGAAATAAGATGTGAAAGTTTTTATGAATGTTTATTAGAAGAAATCTCCAGAAGGGCTGTATAAATCTATAATAGCTGTAATTTGACATAGATGCAGAACATAGTCTGGAAGAACACATAGGCTACTATTTTTTTTTCAGCTCATAAATTCGACCTTCATTGTAACAAAGGAGAGTTTAATTTGAATTCTATATAAAGGGTCACACCCACCACTTATCGTTAACAGGAAGTTTGTTCAACAGAATCACTACAGCAAAAAGCATTTCCTGTCTTAGATTCTGCTTACTGAAGCGTTTAACTTTTATAACGCCCTCATTGTTATACTAAAAGTGCAATTATGCACTTTATTTTTAAGTGTATAAAGTTGGTAATAGTATAAGAAGTACAATGTCTGACAAAAGTTGTTAACATGAAAGGGTAAAGTTGAGGTTTTAAATTCGTTTTTATTAAAAGAGTGAATTGTTGAAAGTAGATTTATACACTGTAAAACATCAGTACAATTTGGTAGTGCATCGCTATATTCTCATGTAGAAATTAACAAGCTTTTTCTCGTGAGTCCGTTCGCAAAAATTAAAAAAAATGAGTTATCTTAATAGATAGCCTATGTGTTCTTCCAGACTATTGTTTACATCTGTGCAAAATTTAATTAAGATCCGTTGAGCGGTTCCGGAGATACCTTCAAACAAACATCCATCCATCTAAACTTTCGCATTTATATATTATATTAGATAAGAAGTAAGATGTTAAAATTTCGACCAATAGACCAATAGTAATATTAGAAAGAATGGCAGATTGACGAAGTGGATAGTTGCATCCGAATGTTTCCTTTGTACTTATTAACATAGCATTATGGTTACAGATAACGACAGTTTAAACTCGCGTTAAACGAAACTTTACACGAACCGTAGCAAATGGTTCGTTTCAATACGTTCCGAGAGAAATAACTGTGTTCTTTCTTTTTTAATGGACCGCAAAATCGGAATTCAACTCGCGGCGATGCTTTTTTATTCTCGTTCGAATCTAGCCAATAGTTGTTGAAATGCCACCGGATAATTGCGAATTTAGACAGATTTAAATCGGCCAGAATTAATTGCTGAAAAAAACCAACTTATCATTACGTAACTTAACCGTCTTAAATAAGCCTTTAATGAAAGCTAAATATAACTTTTGCAATTAATAATTTTACATTGTTAGTAATCGAGCAGTAACACGTTAAATGACTGAGTTCACAATTTCTAGCCATTCTTTCTGCTTAGACCGATTACAAATTCACCAATTTTACAATCGATTGGCGACAGAAAAAAACATGAAAACGCTTTCCAACTCCAGCTATTGCATTCTCCGGTCACGTAAACTTCAAATGCAAGTTCAATGAATTTTTATTCCTTCGTAAGAACCTACGTTTCAACTTGAACTGAGCTTTGATGTTATCTAAAATTGTGCTTTTGTAAGACATAATAATATTCGAATGTGTAAAAGATCTTACCGTTTTATTAATCTAGTAACTATCGTCTATGACCCTTCCACGGGGAATTAAAAAAAAACGTAATATTCTGTGTTCTTCCAGACTATGGTCTATACCAGTGGTTCCCAAACTTATTTAGTCTACTGCCCACTTTGAGAATAAATATTTTTTTAGCGCCCCCATATTTTCACATATTTACAAACCACTATAACTTCAAGTTAAATTAATTAATTATTGTGACCTATATATGTCTATTAACGGAGAATTGTAAAGGAAACTTTTACTATAACCCGCAATTTGAAACCTGCAGCGCCCACAAGGGGGCGTTATCGCACACTTTGGGAAAGACTGTTCTACATGTATGCCAAATTTTATCGATATCCTGATCCGAAGATATCTTCAAACATATATCCACGCATCTAAATATTCGCATTTATAATAATAATATAAAAACGTAGTAGGAAAAAAAAAAAACTTTAATTGAATCAAAGAGTATGGACGCTCAAATGACTTTATATTTGACCTATAATATATTCAACGCAGATAACACCTCATTTGTACTTAAAAAGACTTCATTCAAGTCAAACAACCTATTCTTTGAGACGCTCCCTTTTCACAAACTTATACAACTAATAAAGTAACGCCTAAACCTTATTCCATTGAAATATGGCATAAAATCAAATGATATTAATTTTACCAAAGGCAAATGTACGCTTGTATTGACAAAAGAGTTTACGCTTGGGTGAAATTAAATAAACCATATTCCAAAGAAATAAGGTTCATGTTAGGTTGGTTTATGGGTCTAGAAGATTGGTCAGTATATTTGAAAAAGGAACACACGTGCTTCGTACGGCCGAGTTGCGTTCGGAAACGTATGCAAATCCTTTTGTTGTCTGTAGCGCGTTGCGTCAGTTAACGGGCCTCGGTTTTCGAACGCATCTTTTGTATTGAGGCCTTTTAATAGAAAAAAAATACTTATGGAAATTATTCGAATAAAAACATTAGCTTAAGATGTTTTTATAACCTTTTTTGTTGCAAATACGTATAGGCAGTGATAGCTTTTTTATTATAAGAAATTAAAAAAAAAACGTAATTTTAAAGATTTAAAAATAGAATTTTTATACCATATTTAATTTCCATACTTATCAATATTGGTATTAAGATTTTCGTATATTTTAACTATTCAACCGCATAATGTAAAGTAACGTAACCAATTTTTTTCATCATCATCAGCTCACTACACGTCCCCACCGAGGGGCTCCGAGCCTACTCTATGTTAAGGGTGATTAGGCCATAGTCTGGCCAAATGCGGGTTGGTTGACTTCACACATATCTTTGAATTTCTTCTCAGATATGTGCAGCATCACGATGTTTTCCTTCACAGTAAGAACGTCATATAAATGTACATATGTAAACCGGAAATCGAAAAATACATTGGTACATGGCGGGATTCGAACCCAGGACCTGCAGATTGCAAGTGCTTGACCCCTGAGCCATCGACGCTCTTTTTACTTTTTTGACAGTGGTTATCGTATACTTCCTTTTCAAAACAATAAATGTAGTCCATTACATTGTATTCGTAATCGACCAATTCGATTACTGCTTAGCAGATTAATGTGAAGCCGTTCAAGTCATTTGTCAGACTTAGTCAAGCGAGAGACTTTCAAACACGGGTCAATTAACTTTCCAAAGTACAAAGTTTTTTTTTTATCAAAAGGTGGCAAACGAGCTAGAGGCCACCCGAAATCGCAGAAATAGCGAAGTGACTGTTGCCCATAGACATACGCAATTGCATATGCGTTGCCTACCTTTAAAACGGAGGAGAGGATGCACAGAAAGAAATTATCTTTCCTTTCCATGCATCCTCTCATCCGAAAAGTCCACTTCCACTTCTCATCCTTTCCTTATAAAGAAAAGGATGGGAAGGCAAAGAGGACTAAATTAGGCCTCCGGGACGCACACTCATCAGACGAAACGCGGAATTGCTTCCACTTCAAGCCTGTCTTCTGTGTGGTCGTGGTATTTCACCGGGCGAGCCGGGACAATTCGTGCGAAGATGTTAAAGCGGGCTCTACCACTATTACAAAGTTAAATATAGTTATATAAATTTAAATATTTACATAAGAAATATTATATTTGTCTAACTAAAAAATTTATACATTATTATCCTTTTATACATAAAAAATTATGGAAACGAGGAGATAAAAATCACTACTTTACTCTTAAAAGGAAGAAAAACTATTCAAACTTTCGTGAGACATTATACTAAACTAATATAAAAACGGCTAAACACTCACGTATATTCGCCCGGTGGCGGCACCGACTAGTTTCGAGCCCATCGGGGGCAATTCATCAGGAAGGAAGCTCGAAACTAGTCGGTGCCGCCACCTGACGAATATACGTGAGTGTTTAGCCGTGTTTATATATCGGAAGAAAAACTGATTTTTTGCTTCTTTATTGATAGAAAATAGTACATACAACCAAAGTAAAAAAGGTTTAGTTCAAGTAAATTCTACATTACTTGAGGAAACCTTAAAGACTCTATGATTGTTAGTGAACTTATTAAAAGTTGAGGCTTCATTTTGTAATAATTAAAGATGTTCTCTTCCCTACAACCTTAAAATCGTGTCTCGTCTTTTTCTAGTACCTCTTTAGTCTTGAAGGTTGGCCGCTAACTTGGAATATTTGGTTCTGTCATGCGCAAGGCGAAACAGTTCCTTTGCTGACCTAATCCCCGTCCACTCCCTAATATTAGTGTCTCGTAGCGTACGTTAATACGCGTTGTATCAAATTTCATGTCACGTAGCACATCTTCAGCTCATTATACACACGAAAAAGCAACATAACTCGGACGTATTTGAAAAAAAAACAAAATGTCAACATTTGTCACGCCTTCTTTCCAAACAAAGAAAGAATAAATCACGAAACCACCAGAATACATAGAACCGCCTCGCTTCCCGCGTTACAACACGATAAATACAAATAAAAGCCTCACAAAGAGAACGCTGGGCTCATTTTAAACTGGACACCATACCATGTTCTACATCTGTTGCGTTATGAAAAAATGTTTTACCGTTTTTAAAATTTCACGCTATCGAATACAACGCCTTATGTTACAAACAATAGAGTCTCTTTTATCTGCTTCTATTATCAATTAACCGCTTATATAACTTTGTAAATCTAGGTCTAATATATCAGTCTATTTAGGCTACTGTACGACCAAATCGGGCTTTTGATAATTACTTTTAATTACACTCAAGAACAAATGTCCCATTTGTTATTTACGAGTCTTTGTTTTTCGGGTTTCAATGCTTTCCTTTGTCCAAGAAACGTGCTCGTGCTTTGACTGAGAGGTTTTGAGTTTGGGCCTTTAACACAACGTTATAGGCACGTAGATTTCAAATGGATGTTTGGAATGTTTTCGTATTTCGGTCGATATTTTAATTCGAAACGATGAAGGAATGTATTACGAAATTCTAGATAAAATAAGCGTTGTTTAACGTTAAAATAACTACAGTTTAACTTATACTTTAATTTATAGTAAAGTTTTAAAAAAAAGGTAATTAAATACTTAAGAATTTTATAAATATGAATGTTTAGATGTACGAATTTTTGTAAGAAGGTATCTTTAAAACGGCTCAAAAGATCTTTATGAAATTTGGCATAGATGCAGCGCATATTCTGAAAGAACACATGGGCTAATCAGGTTTTAATTCCTCACGGACGGAGTCGCGGGCAGCAGCTATATTATAATTACTATAAAACAAAGATTTAAGCTTTGTTTCTTATATGTAACTTCAATGTGTAATTATACGAAAATATTATTAATATAATTAAGAAAACTGTTCGAACCTCACGGTCTAAACATCTAAATACATTTTCCTGCTAATCCTATTTCCTCCTATTATAATTCCTTTACGCAAGTCTACTAACACCCTAAACATGATAACCCAGGCAGTAAATCCCCAGGTGACGGCGTAGCCAACTGATACGACGAACAAACAGATTGTCCGGCTTTTTATAAGCATACTCGAAGTTACGTAACTTACTTTTATAACGTACAATACAGCTATAAAACTTTTTAGACGACGGAACACATAAAAATTACATTTCATAAGACTACATGAAATTTTAAATCAATTCAAGTATGGTATATTTCTTAAGAGCGTCGGTGGCTCAGGGGTCAAGCACTTGCAATCTGCAGGTCCTGGGTTCGAATCCCGCCATGTACCAATTTTTCAATTTCCGATTAACATATGTACATTTATCCGACGTTCTAACGGTGAAGGAAAACATCGTGATGCTGCACATATCAGAGAAGAAATTCAAAGATATGTGTGAAGTCAACCCGCACTTGGCCAACGTGGTTGACTATGGCCTCATCACCCTTAACTTAGGGTAGACTCCGAGTCCCACGGTAGGGACGTATGCTGAGGTACTGATTATGTTATCATTTTACTAGCAATTATTAAGAGAGATTTTTTTTTTTTATATCAAAAGGTGGCAAACGAGCAATCGGCCACCCGAAATCGCTGAAATAGCGAAGTGACCGTTGCCCATAGACATACGCAATCGCATATGCGTTGCCTACCTTTAATCGACGGAGGAGAGGATGCACAGAAAGAAAATATTTTCCCTTCCCATGCATCCTCTCATCCGGAAAGTCCACTTCCACTTCCCATCCTTTCCTTCTAAGAAAAAGGGTGGGAAGGGAAAGAGAACTAAATTAGGCCTCCGGGACGCACACTCATCAGACGAAACGCGGAATTGCTTCCACTTGACGCCTGTCTTCTGCGTGGTCGTGGTATTTCACCGGGCGAGCCGGGCCGATTCGTGCGAAGATGTTAAAGCGGGCTCTACCACTGTCAAAAAAACAAATAAAGAAACATTCTTAAAGTTAACTATAATTATTAACTTACCAATAGGTCATCATATCTCCATGAAATATCTGTAATTAAAAAAAAAACTTTTAAGTTATTGTTAAAGTAATTGATTACTTTTAAGCATTAATACCAATGAATCGATCTAACAAAGTAAATTAAAAGTATAACTTCAAAAGTTAACTTTAAGATAAGAAATGCGTCTCTTTTTTTGAAGACGGTCAAAATCGGATTTAAACAATATCGTCTCAAATTTAGTCAGTATTTTGGTAATCATTACACTAGGGTTGCCAATACTATCACCGATGCGTTAAAATGTTTTTACCGTTTTCGCGTCGCTATAGTTAGAGATGATGATTGATGATATGATCGTCGTCGACGTCGTCGTCAGAATCGTCGTCGTCACACAACACGCTACAGCTAGTCCGACCGGTGTGTGCGAAGAGTGAGTGAGTCGAGGGAACCAGAGGGGGTTTAGTGGGTAGGCTCCTTGTCCCTTTAGGGATGTAGAGAGTCCCACATAACCGGAGTGGCTTTACCCGAGGCACACGGTATGCGTAACGCATTCCCCCTCTTAAAAAAAAAGGTTGCCAATACTTCGGATTTTTATATAATCGTGCTACGACAGTTTTTGACAACCCTGTACCAATTTAAATACGGTCAGGATATTAAACAGCACTAGATAGAACCAGTTTCAACCGGATCTTAAACATGGTTCCGCAATTGTTTTCATTGTTGACTCTAACGTCATATTTGAATTGCGATTCGGTAATTCTAATCTCCTTGAGTGTAATTTAAACTTTTGTATTTCGAATTTGGATATTTAAAAATCGAATTCGTTTTTTTGGCTTTGGCAACACGTGAGTTGTTTTTTTAATGGCTAATGGTTAAAATATTTGAGTTTATTCGGACAAGTAAATAATATAATGTGGTACTAACCTAAACATATAAAAAATTAACAGAGATTAGTAACAAATTAGTTGAAATACGAACACAAAATATCGTTAACACAAAACCTAGTATAAATATTGAAGTATTTGGCCATTTTTTGCTCTTAGCCTTTTTTAGCTATAACTTTTTAGCCATAGCTGAAAACGTCGAATGAAAGAAAATTCTTAAAAGAAATGTATTTTTAGAGACTAGTAGCTGTTACGGTCTCGCTTTCAAAGAGAATTAAAAAAAAACTACGAGAATTTTTTAAAAGAAATTGAAGGTTGAAAGGAACTAAAGTCAGCTACACACATTTGGTTCTGAACAGTCCAACTGTACTATTATAACTTAAATTTAAAAAATATGTAAATTCTTGTTTACAACCAATATTTGTGCCGTTCTATAGAGATATATTCTAACATCTTATATATAAAATTCTCGTGTCACAATTTTCGTTCCCATACTTCTCTGAAACGGCTTGACCGATTCTCATGAAATTTTGTGAGCATATTGAGTAGGTCTGAGAATCGGCCAACATCTATTTTTAAACCCGCGCGGACGTAGTCGCGGGCGACAGATAGTATCATGTAGATATCTAAGCTTTCTTATCTATATATATAAAAGAAAGTCGTATTAGTTACACTATTTATAACTCAAGAACGGCTTTACCGATATGGCTGAAAATTGGTGAGAAGGTAGCTTAGAGCCAGGAGACGGACATAAGATACTATTTATTCTTTCTTTTTTTTCGAATTTATGCCTTGAAGAGCTGCTTTTTATTTAACTTACTAATGTTATAAATGCGAATGTTTAGATGGATGTGATATGGATGGATGGATGGGTGGGCTACACTAATTAAGTTTTTTTATATAAACGCAGACGGTGTCGCGGGCGACAGCTAGTTTATAATATTAGTAAGATCTGTTTGTCCAATCTCTGTTACTCCGGATTACCACTGTTTTAACCTTTGTAAGAAAAAAATATTTTCATCCAATTGTCTTTGAAGAAGATTACGTTATGTGTTTAGGTTTGACAAAGAACCCTTGTTAGAAAGTCTTATAAAATGAAGATAAATCACAAACAAACTAAATCCTATAACGTATCATTATCTCTTTATGGGATTTTACAATTTATAAGCCACAAAGGTAATTGAAGACCCAAAGACGACTCCAACGTAAATGGTGGTAAGTCAAAAATGTGATTTCTAGGCGAATCATTTAAATGTATACTGATAAAGGGATGGCGATCCATAATAAACAAAATGGATGGAGATGTTCTCGGACAATTGATGTTTTTTTTTATATCACAAGGTGGCAAACGAGCGAGCGGCCACCTGAAATCGCTGAAATAGCGAAGTGACCGTTGCCCATAGACATACGCAATTGCATATGCGTTGCCTACCTTTAATCGACGGAGGAGAGGATGCACAGAAAGAAAATATTTTCCCTTTCCATGCATCCTCTCATCCGGAAAGTCCACTTCCACTTCCCATCCTTTCCTTATAAGAAAAAGGATGGGAAGGGAAAGAGGACTAATTTTGGCCTCCGGGACGCACACTCATCAGACGAAACGTGGAATTGCTTCCACTTGACGCCTGTCTTCTGTGTGGTCGTGGTATTTCACCGGGCGAGCCGGGCCGATTCGTGCGAAGATGTTAAAGCGGGCTCTACCACTATTGATGTGAGGATAACTTGAATCTGAGGAATTACATATATAACACTATATCTTACTAATATTATAAATGCAAATGTTTAGATGGATGGATGTTTGTTTGAAGGTATCTCTAGGAACTCTGCATGTATATTGCTGAAATTTGGCATAGATGTAGAACAAAGTCTGAAAAAAGGCTACTAATACATAGGCTACTAATTAAGTTTTTTATTTTCAAATCCGCGCGGACGTAGTCGCAGGCGACAGTTAGCTTAAAACCGGTTAGCTGAGTGAGAAGTGTACTAAAATTAATATGTTAAAAAAATGAAGTTACGACATTTTTCGTAGGATCCGTAGAAATAATCATGGACTTTTTGGGTCAAGGACTTAAAGGCGGAGGATATTTTTAGGTTAAACCGGAATTCTTTTAGCATTATGCGGGCTTCGTTTTCACCCAGCACGTTAGAGAAAATTGAATTTATTACTAATACATATAGATGTTATATTTGCTTGACAAAGGTCGTCCTTGATTTTATTAAAATATTTCTTTTATTTTGTTATTCCTTTTTATATTTAGTCAGAGTCTTTGAAGAAAATACTTTTGAGTATATTTCTTAACTTCTATTTGTAATTTTAAATTCGCAAATATATATTTGAACGTGAAAAACCGTAGTAAGTTTCATGCTTCGAGAGCTTTGGTAGCTCAGGGGTCAAGCACTTGTCTTGCAATCTGTAGGTCCTGGGTCGAATGTTTTATACCAATGTGTTTTTCGATTTACATATGTACATTTATCTGACGTTCTTAAGGTGAAGGAAAACATCGTGATGCCTGCAGCATATCTGAGAAGAAATTCAAATATATGTGTGAAGTCAACCAACCCGCACTTGGCCAGCGTGGTTGACTATGGCCTAATCACCCTTGACTTAGTTAGACTTAGGGTAGGCTCCGAGCCCCTCGGTGGGGACGTATAGTGAGCTGATGATGTTGAAGTTTCATGCGTCAATGATCAGTTAGTACATAAAGTTTTCAAACTATTAAATACCTTTAATAGCTATATGCTAGGATAATCATCCTTCTAAGTCAGGGATGGCACTTCTGCTTATAGGCAAACGACACAATATTTTGGGTATGTCACTTTTCATAAAATTCATGTACTAAGATAAAAGTACGTAGTTTTAACAGTGGTAGAGCCCGCTTTAACATCTTCGCATGAATTAGCCGGCTCGCCCGGTGAAATAACACGACCACACAGAAGACAGGCGTCAAGTGGAAGCAATTCCGCGTTTCGTCTGATGAGTGTGCGTCCCGGAGGCCTAATTTAGTCGTCTTTACTTTCCTACCCTTTTTTCTAATAAGGAAAGGATGGGAAGTGGAAGTGGACATTCAGGATAAGAGGATGCATGGAAAGGGAGAATGTTTTCTTTCTGTGCATCCTCTCCTCCGTCGTTTAAAGGTAGGCAACGCATATGCAATTGCGTATGACTATGGGCAACGTTCACTTCGCTATTTCAGCGATTTCAGGTGGCCGCTCGCTCGTTTGCCACCTTATGATATAAAAAAGAAAAAAGTATCGAGGAGAAATTATTTTATAGGACTAAAATCGAGTGATTACTATAGAATGGTCTCTATAATCAAAGTAACATAATTATTTAATGGCATTTTGATACGTAAAAGTTCTATTTCAATATTCTAGGTCAGTTTTTATTTTCAACTAAAATACACGACATTCAATTCAAAGCTTGGAGGATTTAAAATAAGCGCAAAATGAAAGCACTCTCGTTGGCAATTCATTTCTATTTCGACTAAAGCCGGCTTTTTGGCGGGAACATTGACAATGTCGACAAATATCTAAAGTTAGATGAAGTCTATGACATAAATGAAAAGGACAATATGTTACGTTAGTATTTTATATCAAATCAAGCTTTATCTTTGTTTTTTTTTACTAAACTCATCAAAGATATAGGTTATAATATGTCCAAACTTTTTGGTATGAACAATTATATTGATCAGTCGTTTTCAAGGACTGGCTGGTAAGAACTGTTTTTTTTAAATGTCAAGTATTTTCCTTGCATTTTTAAAAATTATTATTCAGTACGATAAGACAAAGGCGATTCGATCTTTGCTTTTAAAATATTTTATTAATTGAATCGTAATTTTTTAATTTTCTTAAACAAATATAAAATTATTCCAAACTGATTAAGTTTTTATGGTCAAGGAATTTATTATAAAATCTCATAACAATGGATGAGAATAAAAAATACGCGTCATTTTTTAAAAACATCAAATAATCGAATATTAGTAATAAATAATATAATTATTTCTCGCGTAATCAAAACATTCTGTCATTGCTGTCAACTTGACAGCTAACAGATTTATACAACAGATTATAAATTATTTTTTCTTTTTTTTCTCAAGCAAAAGACACTGGCTCAAAAATGACAGAAATAATTAATTGCGCAACTGTTGACTATAAATGTTACTCATCTATTTGTTTTGACCGTGACTAAGTTTTAGCCTTGGTACTGAATGGTTAAGTGTTTTAAGTCTATGTATCGCTTAGAATACTTAAGAATTAGGATCGTTTTAAAATGATAGTTAAAATATCCTAACGCATACAAATTCATAGTTTAAAACAGTTCATTTAAAATTTGATTACCTGTGGCACGAATATTTGTAATAATCGTCATATTATCGTCAAGATTACTATGAGATTTTTAGTGTAATTTACGCCCGATACAACAAATATAAATTTGTTCGATGAGGATACAATGATTGTCGCAAATATTCGTGCTAGGCACCTATCTATCGAAAAATAATACGTTAAATTATTAACAAAATTTATACATTTGCGACTAATCATGATAGTTTGATTATGATAATAGAAGAAAACTCAAAAGTAGAGTGAATAGTCACTTACTAAGCTAGCGCGTACCATCTTTCGACCAAATCTCTACTTCACCAGGTGGGATCGTGGTCAAGCGCTAGCTTATAAAACGTAAAAAAAAAAAAGAAAAAAAAATGATATTGAGCCATTTTTATTATCTTACTAATTTTACTAATATTGTAAATGCGCATGTTTAGATGTATAGATGTTTGAAGGTATCTCTAGAACTGCTGAACGGATTATTAAAATTTGACATACATATAGAACATAGTCTGAAAAAACACAAAGACTACTTATTATATTTTTTTAACTCCTAAATTATTCAAACTTTCGTGAGACATTATACTAAACTGATAAATAAACACGGCTAAACACTCACTTATATTCGTCCGGTGGCGGCACCGAAACAATACCAGTACCACTCATCCTGATGTAGGGCCCCCGATGGGCTCGAAACTAGTCGGTGCCGCCACCGGACGAATATACGTGAGTGTTTAGCCGTGTTTATATATCAGTTTTTTAACTCCGCGTGCTAACGTATACATATTTATTAATGTTTTCTTCGTATATACAGTTTGATTCTATATCCAGTGGTTTATAGGATGTGTCCGCTTTGATACATTTAAATTGGATACACCCAAACTGTGCGGACGTGGGGAAAATCAATTTACGTTTCCCTACATAGTGGGTAGAATGTGTGACAATTTTCTTTCGACATATTTTATATAGAAAAAGAAATGTACGCATATTCACGTATCCTCAATATATCAGATAAAAACAGATAGGTTATTGCGGGAGATGGAAAATATATTTCTGTATGAACTAGAGAAGTCTATTGCGAATTTTTAGTTCAACAGTTTATGTCGTATTCTTACTTCTTACTAATATTATAAATGCGAATGTTTGGATGGATATTTGTTAAAAAGTATATACAGAACGGTGGAGCATCGGTGGATCAGTGGTCAAGCACTTGACTTGCAATCTGCAGGTCCTGGGTTCGAATCCCGCCATGTACCAATATGTTTTTCGATTTCCGATTTACATATGTACTAATCCGACGTTACGGTGAAGGAAAACATCGTGATGCTGCACATATTTGAGAAGAAATTCAAAGATATGTGTGAAGTCAACCAACCCGCACTTGGCCAGCGTTATTGACTATGGCCTAATCATCCTTAACTTAGGTTCAAAGCCCCTCGGTGGGGACGTTTAGTGAACTGATGATGATGATGATATACAGAACGGCTGAATGTATCTTGCAGAAATTTGGCATAAATGTAGAATACCCTGGAAGAACGCATAGGCATAATTAGCTTCTTTTAATCTGGAGTCGCGGGCAACAGCTAGTCTAGTTTTACAACAACAAGGTTTTTATGTAAAATTCCCTCATAAAACACTTCATCAAATAATATATGGAAGTTAGTTAAATAGTTTATTAGTTTGTAGTGGATAGAAATGCATCTAGAATTGATATCATGATATTTCGTATTAATACAAACAAACGGCACGTGTTTTATCAATAAAAAGAAATTATATTTGCAAATATAAATGGCGCCAAACGTAAATCAAATGAGTAATGTAATGTTGCATAATAATACAATGAATAAAACAAAACGCGCGCCGGAAACAAGATGGCCGCCCGGAGGAAATTTTGCAACGAACGTGTCGGAATCCAAGATGCAGGCGAGTAATTAGATTCAATTGTTTCGTTAAATACAACATTGTTCATTCCAATTTTACTTAACGTTAATTATTACTTGTTATTTAGATAAAATCCACATTTAAATATTGTATTCTGAAGGAAAAAACACTGATGCTTTTACAAGGATTTGTCAAAATAAATCTAAACTAGCAGAGGCACTTTAGTATAGATTTACTATGAGTAAGGTAATTGAGTTATTTCATAGTTACCACCTCCCTTAGTGTGGTTTACAGGCACTAAATCTATATTTTAATGCCCCCTTAAAAAGAGAATTACGTATATTTCAAGTTCAAATAATCTTTCAAGAAAACACATAACATTTTATAGCTAAATTTGTAGTTAACTATGATATCACCAGCTCACTATTCGTCCCCACTGAGCTCGGAGCCTACCCTAAGTTAAGGGTGACTAGGCCATAGTCAACCACGCTGGCCAAGTGCGGGTTGACTTCACACATATCTTTAAATTTCTTTACAGATGTTTTCCTTCACCGTACGAACAACTGATAAATGTACATATGTAAATCGGAAATCGACAAAAAACATTGTTACATGGCGGGATTATAACTCAGGACCTGCAGATTGCAAGTCTAATGCTGGACTCCTGAACCACCGACGTTCTAATATTAGATATATAATTTCTAATTAATTAAATCATATTTTTCCTTGTATGTCGGCATTTGATACAAGTTATTCCTATTAATAATTTTCTAATCACAACTATGAGGTACGAACGCTTTTCAGAAAGCCGGCAGCGGTTTTATCTTGCACCCGCGAATACCCCGCGGCAAAGATCACAAGACATCAAAGGTGCCGCTTTGTTTTACCTCATTTACAACATGCATTTAATTAGGTTTTGTCTACATATTTATTATATAGGTTATTTTTTTATCATATAACAAAGAAGATTTCATTATATTGCAAAGAAAAAAAAATAGGTTTAGAAAGAGTATCTATAGTACACAAAACATTAAGTTTACTAGTTTTTAGTCAAAAAAAATCTTTTTAATGTTAAATTTATTAATATTCAAAGTTTGACCAGTGGTTTTCAAACTACAAATATAAGCTATCTTTCTAATATTATAAATGCGAATGTTTAGATGGATGTTTGTTTGAAGGTATCTCCAGACCCGGTTGAAAGAATCTCGATGAAATTTGGCATAGATGTGCATAGTCTGGAAGAACACATAGACTACTAATTAAGATTTTTTACCACGCGGACGGAGTCGCGACATCTAATTTCCTTATATTTCCGACTGTTGCCGGGCACTTTGTTGTAAACGTAATGTTATATTTGTGCGTGTTAACGAACACGTCATGAGAGCTATTATCTAAATTAAAACACACCGACGCAAAGCTGTTAACACTGCAAACAGTCTTATCATAGATAAGTCTCCCCCAAACCCCCCACTTCCCCACTATTGGACGACCATAAATGAGAGTAACATGTAATAAAAATTATGTTAATTAGTCAAACGGGCTATTGGATGGTGAATGTTTAAGTATACATAAAGAACACTAAGTACTGTTAGGAAGAAAATCCGACACTATGCCAGTGTATGGACGCAATACTAGTGTAATTATAATACAATGTCAACTTTTATGTCCCCTCACTACATCTGACACTTGACTTGATAACGAAAGCAAGTCATTCGCGCTAAAGGACTCTAAGTTATGTCTAAAAGTACGGAATTAAGTAAATTAATAAAAATAAAATGACAAAGTCCACAAAAATGTCTTTTTAAAATAATTTTTAAGACGTAAAGAATTTTTTTTTTTTGAGAATAAACATTATTCAATGCAAATTTTATTTTCAATTCCAAAAAAAAACCGTTTCGAAATTCAAAAATGTTATAATCATAATAATAATATATTTATTTATTAAATACTGGCAGCGCACACTTATCAAATAGCGCGGAATAAAAAAATGTAACAATCGATAACCCTTATTTCCGTTATACCGTTAAAATTAATTAATTCTCAATTCCTTTAATCAAAAGCGACATTATAAAGTCGTTTTGTGGTATAATATACCTATAAGACACCTTCAAAGAAACATCCATCCGATGTAGATCCATCCATCCATCTAAACTTTCTCATTTATTATATTAATAAGTGTAACAGTGGGTTTCTGAGAACAGAATCCATGTTTGAAATTATTCTTGTCTTTGTATTAACGATAATTAGGGATGACGATATGTTTTATATAAAAATGTTGGTCTCAGAAACCCACCTTTAGTGTACTACGAACTAAATAACTTTAAATAACCTGTATGTAACTCAACACGTGTCACTATCTCTTTCAGCAAACATATTATGTGGTATAAAGAACGCGCCACAATCGCCGCTCTCAGCTCGCTCAGATAGAGTTACGGTGTGACCATGCTACAAAATATATAAGGACAATCATATAATACCATAAGTTTGCACTACTAAAACATCTGCGGAGCTAGACAAAGTGCATTCGCTACGAAGCGATTTCATAGCGAACTCCAAAAATGTATAAAACTGATAATAAGTTTTGATAAGTCACGTGATTGTCGCGCGGCAGTTCCATACACTTCTAAGTCGGAAGCGAACGCAGTTTGTCTGACCCCGCAGCCTCCTAGACAAAGTAACATACGATATTGTTAATCGAAAAGTCAAAAATACATTTTGACACATTTTATCAAATCTAGTAGCTCCATTCTCTTTTAAAACACATTTAGTGCAACCAATAAATGGCAGATGGCACTGTCATCAGTGTTAGCCAATCACGTCTATTTTTAAAATTAATTCTTAAGAAATATAATTTACTAAGAGAAATTACAAAAGGACTGGAGATTGAATTTGATAGTGCAGTATTTATATTTTATTTTAAGTAGATGTTTACTCTTATAAATTAAAAATGAGACTTATCCCGCAAACATTTAAAGTCATGGTTAACCTACTGCTTACGTCAATGCGTTTATGAAATATCAGGTTTGTGGGGGGATGCGTTGATTATCAGTTGTCGGATAAGAGCTGCTCGTTCGCCATTGGACATTCATCGATCCAGCCCGCATACAATGCAACCAATTGTTTTAAATTGCCGTTCACGTTAACGAATTAATTAGTACTTGTATATAATTAAAGCTTTATGTCGCTATATAATTTTAATAATTATAGTTGTTATATTTAAAGCTAGTAATTACGTAGTTCAACTATGTTTGTCAATAAAATTCGTACAACTAAAGTAGTCAAAAAAAATATGCTGTGATAGATTTTTTATAGCTACTGTACGATATTCATCTAATAATTATTATTCTCCTTTTATAGTCTAACTAAACTTAAACTAGCTGTCCAATTAAAAAAAACTTAATGAGTAGCCGTGATGTTCTTCAAGAATATATTCTACATCTATGCTAACCAAATTTAATCAAGATCCATTCAGCCGTTCTATAGATACATTCAAACAAACATTCATTAAAACATTCGCATTCATAATATTAAGGTAATAGCTGTCGCCCGCGACTCAATCTGAGTGGTGTTAAAAAAAATAGCCTATGTGTTCTTCTATAATATATTGGTGCCAAATTTCATCAAGATCCGTTGGAGATAAATTTAAACAAACAGTGTGATAACGCCCCCTTGTGGTCGCTGCAGGTCTCAAGTTGCGAGTTATAGTAAAAGTTTCGTTTAGAATTCTCCGTTAATATACTTATATAGGTCACAGTAATTAATTAATTTAATTTGAAGTTATAGTGGTTTTTAAATATGTCAAAATATGGGGGCGCTAAAAAAATATTTCTTCTCAAAGGGGGCAGTAGACAAAATAAGTTTGGGAACCACTGGTAAGAAGTAAGAAGTTCTACTTGTTATATTTATGACACTAATTCCAAAAATCCATTTAAATAATTTCTTTCAACTCTACCCGCATCTTTGTAACAATTATTGACCTCAAGACCTTTTAGAATTGTGCACGCGAGTGTACTCGTTAACGCATCGTGGGCGTCTTTGAATTTGTCTCAACAATTATATCTCCGACTGTACTTTATAACAATGTACACAATTTATTATTGTAACACGAAAAGTATGTTACAGTCTCTTTGAAATTTTATGTCTACGTTAAGGAATTCATTTAAAGAATTCTTTTGACATTACTGACGGGTAAGTTATTATTTTACTATTCTTTAGATGTTTGTTTGTTTGAAGGTATCTCCAGGACGGCTTAATTGGTCTCGATGAAAATTGTTATACATAAAGAACAGTCAGGAAGAACACATAGGTTACTATTTTTTTTTTGTGCAGACGGAGTCGCGGGCAACAGCTAGTACTACTATAAATGCGAACGTTTAGATTTATGGATGGAGGGATAGAAGGATGTTTGTTGAATCTCGATGATATTTGGTATACATATGGAACACAGTCTGGATGAACTACTATTAATATTTTTTTTTTAATTTTGCTCAGATGGAGACGCGGGCGACAGCTAGTATGTTAATATATTTTGCTTTAAGAAAACAGTTGATAAAAATTGTTTATTCTACGAAATATAAAAATAGTAATATTCTACGTTAGTCTATGGTCTATGTCTATGATCTGGTATAGTCTATGGGAGAGTCGAATCGCGAGGGCGAGAGTATGAGTCTATGGTCTGTGAGCGGCTAGCGGTCGACCTCTAACCCTCGCCCCCACGCAGCAGATGTGCAGTGCTGAGTCATGCGCGGGCGCAGCGGACAGTCAAGCACGAAAGTACTATCACAAGAAATGAATATTTTTTTTAAGAATTAAAGTTTTTTGTGAAATTTGTTACAGATAAAGCTGATTGTTTGTTGTAATAGATTTTTAACTATTTGTTATTAACACTTCGGATTATTTTTTTTATTTTCTCTCGTGAAGCTTAATATATAAGCTTAATATTTCCCTCCTCATTATTTACATACATGATAGTGAAAGTTAAACCCCTCTTTGCTTTCCAACCCCATCCCCTAACATCATTTAAAAAGTCCAACTAGAGCCCGCACCCTTTTAAATTGACAATCCCCTTATCAGCGGCTTTATGAAAGAAATCAATAATGCTGTTGCATACTTAGTGATTAAAACTGCACTCAGAATGCATCCTAAAACAAATTATACAATACTAGCTGTTGCTCGCGGCTCCGTCCGCTCTAATTAAAAAAGTAGCCTATGTGTTTTTTCAGACTATTTTGTATATGTATGCCAAATTTCAGTGAAATCCCTTTAGCCGTTTTGGAAATACCTTCAAACATTCATCCATCCATCTTAACATACGCATTTCTAATATTAGTAGGATTAGTGTAATTTTTATTTTTTTTGCTGTATTATTTTGTAACAAAGACATTTGTTGTTAAGTGTATCGCCATCTGGATCGCGCAAGCAAAAAAAAACGCAGTATTAGTACCATTTTTGGTATTAGTCGTAAAATCTCTCATCTTTTCTAACATTTTTCGGGTTCCGTACCTCATAGGAAAAAAACGGAACCTTGATAGGATTACTTTGTTGTCCGTCCGTCTGTCAAGACCATTTTTCTCAAAAACGCGTGAAGGTATCAAGCTGGTATGTATATCAAATGTTCAGGTCTGCGGTCGCTAAGTGCTGTGAAAAATTAAAACTTCTAAGCCAACGCAATCAAAAGATACAACCGTTTATGTCGCAAATTTACGCAAATTTTCGACATTCGCAAGGGAATCAAAACCTACAGGGTACTTCCCGTGAACTTAGAATTTGTTTTTTAATTCTAAACATCTGCTTTTTATCTACATTCTCTTTTATCTAGTTTGCGTTAAGTCAACTCAAGGTTTCCAAACAAAGACTTATGTGAGATAAATTTTATATCTCTGTTGACTTTGACCACACAAACATATTGTTATCCCGCTCATTCTATTTGGAGAAAATAGAGACGACTATATATTAATACATATTTTACGGTGGTTTAATTTCATGGAAACGTAACGTTTGAACACGATTGTATTACGTGTCAATACCGGACTTTATTTTGCAGTGAATGTTATACATTGCCGGTTTTCTTAGAATTACAATATCATCGAAGGTCTTTAGAAAGTAATGGAACGCGATATTTTAAATTTATCATAAAATACGGAAAAATTTTAACTTCAATCAATCCATTGAGGAAAATCGTTAATTATTAGTATTTCAGTTTCCTGGTAGATATTTCATTGTAGTATTTTTTTTAATAAACATACGTATTTTTAGACAATTATTAGTTACAATCCTTTCGCGCGATTGACGTGCTTTCGTTACAAAGTCCAGTGTCAGAATGAATAGCGAGGGGACAAACGTTGACATTTTAGTAAGGCTAGTGTTGAGTCAATACACTGCCTCATTTCCGGATTTTCTTCCTAACCGTTTTAAAGGATTTTTAAAGAATATTACTAGTTAAATACTTAATTAAATTTTTAAAAATAAAGTTTGATTTTCAAAAAGAAAGCACAGAATTGATAATAGCCTATAAATATGTCTGCGTGCATCAGCTTCCTTCCAAGTTCTAACCAAAACGGTCCAGCCATCCATCAGCATTTATAATATTAGTAAGAAGTAAGACACTTGGGTGTTTCTCGGCGAGCTGGTCGACCTACCGATAGTTTACTGTCCATAATGCATTTAAATATAAGCGTATAAAATAATAGAAGAAAAAAATTATTATAGACAAGTATTTGTTTCGTCTCGAGTG
The DNA here is from genome assembly GCF_000836235.2 of Papilio xuthus. Classification (NCBI taxonomy): domain Eukaryota; kingdom Metazoa; phylum Arthropoda; class Insecta; order Lepidoptera; family Papilionidae; genus Papilio; species Papilio xuthus. The sequence goes on along the minus strand of NW_013531079.1, from coordinate 812,187 downwards.
TACTTTCGCCTACTCAGAGGCCTCGTCGGCGCCTGGTAGTCGCATCCCAGTAATAATTAAACTATGTGGGTCGCATGCGCCCACAACGATCGACATTGTACAACGTCCAACGTAACTTGACCCCTACATACTTATCTCAATGATTACGCAACTATGTGTATGTCTAAAAGACGAATTATACGTAAATAAATTCCAGCTTGATACTGACAGACGGACGGACAACAAGTAGACAAGTATATCCTATAAGTGTTCCGATTTTTTACCTTTCGATGTACGGAACCCTAAAAATCAAATTATATATTTGCATCGTAGTTCGCAAGTGTGAAAATTTTTTTAAAACAAATTATTGTGTTAAAATTACCTTATTACTTTGACTTTTAAAAGACAAGACCTGTCAAGTTATCTCTCTCAAATAAAGACCAACAGTAATTTTAAAATGCTCGCTTTTGTGTGTAATTTTTTCTTTTCCCTGTGCTCTATATTTAAAATATTATCCAGAAACAAGTTAAAATTGCATATCCTTGTTATTTGCAGTGTAGGGATCATCTTACACTGGTCTAGTCGTGACCTCCGCCGCAAATGCTCCGTTGTTCTATAAGCCAGCGCTTCTGAACATTTTTTCGCGTCGCGGACCGTTTTTAATTAAACTTTACTGTGAATTCCGTTGGTAATTGCTAAACGCTAAAGAAATGCTGCATTTTCATTCATTTGTTATTTACGGTTAGAAATACCTAGACTTTTCTTTAAAATGGTATCTTTTAATTGTTTTCTTGAAAAAAAAATGTCATTTAATTTCCACTTAGGAAGATTTGTCTGAATTACGTAATAATGAGTAATTACAATGATATAGCGATTCAAAATCTTAGCTTGCGACCAAAATAGTCTCAACTTTCTTTATCTTGCGGCATCTTGGCTAACTCCTGGATTCAGAGGTTTTAGGTCTTCTTCCATTTTATTTATCCAACTGTAACTTGAACGTCCAACTCAACGTCAACTCCTTAACCGTCCTAAGTATGCACGTTGTACATTCCGAACATCATTTAAAGTGGCCGAGCCAGCACAGTCTTTGTGTACAACGCTTCCTTCTTACTGGCTAAAATCGTGGGTTTCCGAGAACCAAATCTCTGTTTCAAATCATTGTTGTCATCTTTGATAAGTTAAAGGTATATGTTTTAATCAATAATTATGATCTCAGACGGTCTCAGAAAGCCACGGTAAAGGCGTCAATGGGTAAAACCAAGTAAAGATTATTTTAATTTTTCCTTCCGCACATTAAATAAAAATTACTTAATATAGAATAGTGGTTTGCACTGATCTTATATCAATTTTATCATTTTTAGGTACACTCAAACATTTTGTTAATATAACACATGCTAAATATTATAAAATAAACAACAATAGTCATCATCATTCATCATCATCAGCTCACTATACGTCCCCAGCGAGGGGCTCGGAGCCTACCCTAAGTAAAGGGTGATTAGGCCATAGTCATCCATGCTGGCCAAGTGCGGGTTGGTTGACTTCACACATATCTTTGAATTACTTCTCAGATATGTGCAGCATCACGATGTTTTCCTTCACCGTAAGAACGTCGGATAAATGTGCATATGTAAATCGAAAAACACATTGGTACATGGCGGGATTTGAACCCAGGACCTGCAGACATTGGAATAACTTAAGCTATTTTTTTCCATACTGACGAAGTCACGAGCTACATTCATTAATATATAATACGTAAAACAAAAGCACATCGTATGAAAACAATATGAAATTGTAAAAACTCCTTTCATAAATACTCGAGCGTATTATCTGTTGCGTTACTTTTTTTCTCATCAAGTAAGCCTGACAACAATGGTTTTAAAGAGCACGCCATCTGTCATATAAAATCTGAACCAAAACTGGATGATCTCTTGTACCACGTGACAAATAATTCACTTGACGTCGTTCTTTATGTCACATTAAAAACAAAAAGTCAACGAGTTTGAATTTTCTCGTGAATGAATTAGTAACCAGTATATCTTGAGCTTTTAATTACATTCAACTTCAAATGCTGCAAAGCTTTAAATTGTCACTCTAAATCTCGAATAGAACAAAACTAGTTATATCTCTATATATTTAAATTTATTAATAAAATAAAAAAAATATATTTAATTTCTCTCGTAACTAATTTTAGAAGCAAAAATTGTTTTAATTTTCAACTTCATCATCAGCTCACTATACGTCCCCACCGAGGGACTCGGAGCCTACCCTAAGTTAAGGGTGATTAGGTCATAGTCAACCACGCTGGCCAAGTGCGGGTTGGTTGACTTTACACATATCTTTGAATTTCTTCTCAGATATGTGCAGGTTGCATCACGATGTTTTCCTTCACCGTAAGAACGTCGGATTAATGTACATATGTAAATCGGAAATCGAAAAACACATTGGTACATGGCGGGATTCGAACCCAGGACCTGTAGATTGCAAGTCAAGGGATTGGCCCCTGAGTCACCGACGCTCTTATATTTTTAACGCCGAAAATTTTTAACCTTACCTGTATCTTATTGTGTTTCTTGTCTGTTTTAAATTGTGTTTATGATGATGACAGATGTTCCCAAATATAATTTGTCACGACGTCTTTTCAAACAATGAACTCGTTATTTCGTTCCAACATCGTGGTCTTTATGAAAACCTATTAATATTTATTTCTAAATGGAGCAATCTTCTTTTCTTTTTAATAAAAACAAATGAAAGAACGAATTGGGATTTTACAATGACAATCGTAGTAGTATAAAAAATAAAATACTGTCAAACGATTGTGCAGGAGTGTACTTAGGGTTGCCACTTCTGGTTTGAGCCTAATACTTAAAGTTGGAATCTTACTAATATAACAATGGAAATGTTTGGATGGATGGATGTATATTTGAAATTTTAGAAATTATTAATTAGAATCCTTTGGCGTGAATGACGTGCTTTCGTTACAAAGTCTAGTGTCAGGATGAATAGTGAGGGGACATAAACGTCGACATTTTAGTAAGGCTAGTGTTGAGTCAATACACTGTTTGATTTTTTTTCTAGTTCGAAACTATGTTTATTGTAAATTGGCAACCCTAACTGTGTTAGATGAGGGTGAGAGGGAACCAATCTCAGTTGCGATCGATGGGGGAACCCTACGTCCACCAGTGGCCGACTATGGGGTGAAGCGAGTAGACGAATACATTTTTAAATTGTTAAAATGTGATACGTTTTTGTGTACTATAAAAATTGTATTTCCAAAAACAAACTATTGAACTAAAGAATCAAGTACAAATTACAGTTTAATAATTAAGAAATCTTAAATTAACTCATAAAATTAAGTTACTTTTGTTGTTACTACCAAATAATATATTTAATCCTTACGAAAAAGATTGTCTTAAATTAATTCAAACTGTATTCAAGTTACGATGTAATATAACAATTTAATCCAACATCTAAGAACACGACTCGAGTCCAACTTCGTCAAAAACCTCTCACGATCTGCCCTGTGGGATCGTATATCATTTTGTAAACTAGTGTAACTTAAACTTGTGACCTTTTATAACTTATATCTACTAACATAACGACCACTTACTTCATCGTTTCAATTTTGTTGAAAGAAAAATCATGAAACAGTCATTGAAGCAAAGCTTTCATACTGACGTTAAACCAATTGTCCCGGCTGGCCCGGTGAAATACCACGACCACACAGAAGACAGGCGTCAAGTGGAAGCAATTCCACGTATCCTCTGATGAGTGTGTGTCCCGGTGGCCTAATTCCCTTACCACCCTTTTAATTATAAGGAAAGGATGAGAAGTAGAAGTGGACTTTCCGGATGAGAGGATGCATGGAAAGGGAAAATATTTTCTTTCTGTGCATTCTCTCCTCCGTCGATTAAAGGTAGGCAACGCATATGCAATTGCGTATGTCTATGGACAACGATCACTTCGCTATTTCATCGATTTCGGGTGACCGCTTGCTCGTTTCCCACCTTGGAATATAAAAAAAAATCGTCAATCATTACCCGTTTTTTGCTTGATTTGACCTAAATAAAAATATATTTTACGTTTAAGAAACAAAAAATCAACGCTATAAGCTAGAATCTACGCGTAATAGAATATCGATTTAAATACTGTAGCTTTTAACAACTAAATGTTAACGCTCTCTTTCATGTTATTATAACCATTTTTGATTATAGTTTCGTAATATATCGAATTTTGAATCGGTTCCTACAGAAATCACTACTCAAAATATCAACTAGTTGCTTAAATTCTTCAGAGAATCGAGCAAAAATAACTAGCCTTGCGTAAGCGTAAAACGGCTCTTGATGTTACAAAAAAAATTGTATAGTTGCCCCTCCCAAAAGATGCATTTTTACCTTTTAGTAGAAGAAATTTAGGTGCTTTTAAAATCAATCCAATAGCCCATTTACCAGCCAATTTCTTATTAGAATAATTTAGCGTCTAAAACAGTCAAAATTTTTGTTTTACTCCTAGACTTTTTACCCAAAATTTATTGCTTTTTATATTAAATATAGGTTGTTAATTTAAATAATATAATAAAGTAAAATATATTAAACGTAAATAGGTAAAAGCACTGAATTATTCAAGACAATTTTTCAGTTAAAATAGTCGAATTTAAATCATACTAAATTGCTATTAATAATTAAATATAGTCAGAGACAAACAGTTTTTTTATTATTGTGACATTGGCGACGCCTCGCCATTTAAATATTAATTCGAACAAAGGCATTCTTCGAACAATTGATAATATATTTTTTATTCCTTTTTTAAACATATTTTTCTTTTTAATTGCAACAAAAACAATTTTATTTTTAATTAATTAATTTCAATGGTTTTATTTTTTATTATAATTTAAATCGCAATATTTATATTTTCCTTTAAAAATAAAAGAACAAATCGAATTTATTCCTATAATTTTATTTTTCTAATAAAACCTCAACACCATTCCTGGCCACAACGCAAGGAGAGCCTTGATTTTAAACTAAATGATTTTATTGTTGCGGCCAGACACAATGCGTCATAAAACGTATTACCTATATTTTTCTTCAAATGTAATCTAAAAGATTGCTCCGTCATTTTATTGTAATAAAAAATCTCTTAAAATGACTTTTATGGCGCATAATAAAAAGTAGAAAAAGCTATTACAAAGCTCAGGAAATAAGAGAAAAGATTTAAAAAAAACTTACGTCAATAATAAATGCGTCCGGCCGGTGAGAAAACTTAAAAAATAAATGAAAAAAAAAACGACGCACAAAAACTGAAAAAAGCACTAATACGGGAGTACGCGTCCGTTGAGAAACTGGATGTCATTTGGTAACAAACGACCGTACGCCGCCCTGTGCGCAAGCTACTGATCTAATTCCGAACGTACCGCTGTGAAAGTGACGTAACGGCCGCCATCTTGCCCCGCTTCCCTCCGGACGCCCTCCTTCCTTCCCTCTGCACTGTTTAATCAATTTCAGAAGTTGCACGATGGATTTACTGTTCCTTTAACACGTTTAACGTTTTTACTCGCTCCACGCGCTTTAAAATAATAGAAATAATGCTAAATAATACGAAACACACGCGTCTGTGTCGCCCTCACATTGGCGGGAAGTTTTCACGAATCGATGAATCGTCTCGTCTAGCTTTATATGACGTCGCTTATCTTTTTTCGAATGACTCGTCGAAGGCTTCAGAAATATATATTTTTGACAGTTCTGAAAACTGTTTGTAGATTTAGAAAATCTTATATATAAAAGTCTCGTGTCATAATTTTCGTTCCCATACTCCTCCGAAACGGCTCGACCGATTCTCATGAAATTTTCTGAGCATATTGAATAGGTCTGAGAATCGGCCAACATCTATTTTTCATCCCCCTAAATGTTAAGGGGTGTCCACCTCTAAATTTTTTATTTTTTAAACAAACACGCGGACGGAGTTGCGGGCGACAGCTTGTAACTTATAAATAATACAAAAATTAACGTTAACCGTGGGTTTCTGAGGCTACAAACCAGGAATGACGGTATAAGCGAAATTCTAAGCGACCGAACACGAACTAAATAACTTATCTTACTAATATAATAAATAAGAATGTTTGGATGGATGGATGTTTATTAGAAGGTACTCATATCTCCATAACGGCTGAACGGATCTAGATGAAATTTGGCATACATATAGAACATAATCTGGAAGAACACATAGGCTTACTTATTAAGTGTTAACCCTTAGTAGGCTGATTTACATACGAAAGTGATTTATTTTTAATATTACTGTGTTTGCTTGATTGTTTGAAATTTGTTTTTTTTAATTTCGTTGGAAAGAATATTATACGACAGTAAAATAGGTACAGCCAACCTATCAAAAAAACTAATAGTAATGTGAACATTCGGTTTAAAAGATTGGTATCAAAATTGAAACTCTAGGCTAATAAGGGTGAGCACACAAGGAATCGCGGGCGAAAGCTAGTATAAAGATTTTCCTTATTCGAGAATCGAATCGTCTACCGCACATAAATAAAGCTATATTAAAGCATTATTTTCATAAATCATGCCTTCATCACGTATAATATTAGCAACACTCAGCTTTGCAATCCAGTTTTTGTGTCAACAATAAGTTTGTATATATTTTTAAGTGGCAACACCATAATCTCGAGACATCCAATTTAAAATACTCCCGATCGTGAAACCAGCCAGTTTGCAATATATCTAGGAAAATTGTAAAACTCAATACTTTTAAAATAATTCATTTTAGTGACTCATCTTCATTATTAACTATAAGTCCCCGAGAGGCTCGGAGCCCACCCTAAGTTAAAGGTGATTAGGCCATAGTCAACCACCGAGTGCGGATTGCATCACGATGTTTTCCTTCACAGTACATACATATGTAAATGTATGTAAATGTATGTACAGAACGTCTGATAAATGTACATATGTAAATTGAAAATCGAAAAACACATTGGTACATGGCGAGATTCGAACCCAGGACCTGCAGATTGCAAGTCAAATGCTTGACCCCTGAGCTACCGATGTTCTTCGCTCACCTTATTGTTTTTAATTAAAGTCCTATATCAATTTGATTGGCTGTAATCTGTAGCCTGTTGGATTTACAATTTTCCTAATCTATAATTTTCCTAGGCAAATTAGAAACTGGCAGTATTCACGATTGTTCGGTAACAGTTTTCTACTTTGCTTAACGTTAGCAGAAATAAGACATGTTTCGTTCCAAAGGTAGTCAAATATGCATTCACTGCATATATCTATAAAATTTTTAGTAGCTTTTAGTTTTTGTTTGAGAATTCGTATATTTTAATATTTTATATAAGCTTCTTTATGTATCTTTTATGTTACGAAGTGATTGGTTCTACGACTAGCCGTCGTACTAAAAAAAGCTTAATTAGTTGTATATGTGTTCTTCCAGAGTATGTTTTATATGTATGCTAAATTGCAGATGTATCCATTAAAGCCATTCTGGAGATATCTTCTTACAAACATCCATCCATCCAAACATTCGCATTTATATTTTTGCAGAGACAAATATATTATTAAAAATATTTTCAGTTCATTTAAAAGATTTATATTATAAATAAAGATATAATATTGATAGAATATGAATATTTATATATCATTGCAAAAAAGAAAATAAAAAATCCCTCCTTAACATTAACGTACGCGATAATAAAACGATAAATAAATTCGCACATGTATGTATCGACTCCGTGGCGCAACGGTAGCGCGTCTGACTCCAGATCAGAAGGTTGCGTGTTCAAATCACGTCGGGGTCAAAGTATTTTTTTTTTGTATTTTTCGAAAAAAAATTCTCCAAAATCCCCTTGATTTTTTTTTAATTTTTTGTTATAAAAGATATATAAAGCAAAATATATTCTTTAAATATTACGAATATATAACAGCTTTGAGAAGACGATATAGTACGAAGAGGTGGTAATTGGATCAAATAGAGAATTTTGGAATAAGATTTTGTTTCTTAAATTAAATAGATTCAGATAAAAAAAATTATGTCAGTAAATAAAAATAAGTCAAGTCTATTTGTTACCAGCCAGTTTGTAAATAGTTGAACTGACGAAGGAAGGAAGGAGTTAACTATCGGAAGGCAGAATAATGAGGATGCAGCGAAATGTCGCACCGCGAACAATATGACAAACACTCGAACATGTATCATATATAGAAAACTTTGTTAAGATTTAACTCAAAAACTACTTGACTTATTCAAAAAATTCTTTTATTATTAAAATTGACTATAAATAAATCTTACTAATATCGTAAATGCGAATGTTTAGATCGATGTTTGTTTGAATATATCTCCGGAACGGATGCACGGATCTCGCTGAAATTTGGCATAGATGTAGAACATAGTCTGGATGAACATAGGCTACAGGCAGGCGACAGCTACTATTATCTAATATTGTTTTTAACGAACTTCAAATCTTAATCCATTTTTACTTATCCGGCATTTTTAAAATAGCTTACGAGGCAACATAAAGGTTTGATATACCGTGAGCGTGTTAAAAATTCTTTATCCCTGTCTACCCTTCTTTATTAAAAACGTGATAGTTTACGATTATTTTAATAATGCTGTAAATCATGAATTATTATTAAGATAGATTTCCACACGTGGTTGAAGCGTTAAATATTCATTGCTTCGTCACGTGTCGTCGTAAATGAGGGATAACGCCATAAAAACCTACCCCTTCTGATATTATTAGATTATGTGACATAAAGATAACGGTAACTATGCAATAAATTGACAATAGAACATTAAATATATGACAAAAGTTTCCCAAATATAGTTCCTAGGCAGTATAATAAGACAATACGTACGATTGAAGATAACATAAATACGAATGTTTGGATGGATGGATGGATGTTTGTTTGAATCTATAGAATGGTAATATATCACTGAAATTCGGCATAGATTCAGAATAAATGTGGAAGAACACATAGACTACGAACTACCCTCAGATTTGAATAAATGTATTTCACGAAAAAACATAAAGTGCAAGCTCAAAACATTTCTGTCCGGAAGACCTTAACGATAAATAAACCAATGAGGTTTATTTAGCGTTAAATATATGTTTATTTGTATTCAACATTGTATAGTTAAATAAATAAAAAAAAAATAAGTTTTTTTTTTAATTTTGGTACAGACGTAGTCACGGGCGACAGCTAGTTAGTCAATACATTCCGTCTCGTAAATATGAAGAAACATTTTAAGATATCTTCATTTTTAAGTCTATCTTAAAAATATTTCTTTTTAAATTTTCTCATCTCCATTTCTTGGATACACGAAGTATTATTATAAAGGCATCGAATTGAACATCTCTCAATATCGGAGGTCTTATGAAAGAGCTCAGACGAACCAAGAAGGTTTTATTTAAAAATGAAATTGGAAATCAATTCCGTGCCACCTTACCAGGGTTGCCACATTTTTGTATTTGAAACGAATTATTAAAGTTAAATTATATGGCTTTAGTCTTAGTATAAAGTGTTGAGGTTTAATAACCTTTATTTTGTCATAAAAAACTTAAAGTTTAAATGAGAATAAATGTAAAATATAACGTATTGTAAACAGTATATAAGATTAAACTGATATAAAAAAAAAACGGCTACACTCACGTACATTCGTCCGGTGGCGGCACCGACTAGTTTCGAGCCCATCGGGGGCCTTTTATCAGGATGAGTGGTACTGGTATTATTTCGCGGACGCGGCCCTCAGCTCACTGCGCGCCTACTCTCTTACGGCGCGTCTTGCGAGAGCGGGGGCGCGGGGGTGCGCCGGCGTCTTCTACGATGTTGATACCAAAGCGTCGGTGGCGTTGTTGTCGGTAGACAAATAGTCGGTGCCGCCACCGGACGAATATACGTGAGTGTTTAGCCATTTTTTATATTAGTTAGTATAATGTCTCACGAAAGATTGAATAATTTAATAGTATATAAGTTTGATATAAATCAAAAACAGACCTTAGTAACCTTGAAATAAGGCAATGCATTTTTTGCCGACTTCAAAAATTAGGAGGTCATCAATTCGTCTGTATGTTTTTTATATGTGTTACTGCGTAACTCCGCTCCTGGTGCTCCGATTTTGAAAATGTTTGATCGAAAGGTTTTGCTTGCAGGTGGGTAACATTTTTTTTTATTAATTTTTAAACTGACTAGAAGTTTAGTAAATTTTGAGTTTAAGTTGAAAATATGTCACGAAAATTTACGACTTTTTTGCTTTCATCGCTTACGTTGGCTAAACTATAGGACCTACGTAAAAATGAAATATGAACGAATTGTAGCTCTTTAAATTTGCTAAATAAAAGTCTAGGATAGCATATATCTATCTATTAAAGTTTTTTCACAATAACCATTTTGTTCCTGGAAAAACATCAATTAAATTCATGCGCTACTTTCGACGATATTATTCGAGTTAGGTATTATTAATTGTCCAATAATAATCAAAATATATATTTTTCAATGTTGGTAAAGGAGTCAAGTATTGACAAGTCATTGATAGTCTTATTGTTGGGTCTACGATTATTGAATTTGACAACCCTGTTTGGGACTTCGGGACCGATATCACACAGAAAGACGCGGCCGAACCAATAACAGTATTTTCACCTTTTGTAATATACATCTAGTACTTTACAATTGGGGATGTATATTGGACTAGCTGTTGCCCGCGACTCCGTCCGCGCGACTTAAAAAAATATGATAAGTAATCTATGTTTTCTTCCAGATAATGTTCTACATGTGTGCCAAATTTCATTAAAATCCGTTCAGCCGTTCCGGAGATATCTTTAAACATACATCCATCCAAACATTCGCATTTATAATATTAGTAAGATTTGAGTTTCTATGTGTCACCGTGACCTATTATGATTTTTATTACTTTACACTAGTTGTTTTATAAATTGAGGGTGAATTGTGAACTAATATTGTTTGAATAAGTTTAAAATTTAAGTCATTTGAAATTGGATAGAGATTAAATATTTTCTATCCAATTTCACATGGCACTATCATTAAATAGTATTATTAGGTAGTCCACAACTGGGTTTTTTACCCTTCCTGATTAAAATGGATTGGTTCACGCGGTAGTTCTTTGACAGTTTGTTGATGTTTATTCAAGAAATTGAATTGGTTAGATGGATGGATGTTTGTTTGAAGGTATCTTCGGAACGGCTCTACTGAACATGATAAAATTTTGCACATATGTAGAACATAGTCTTGAAGAACATAGGCTAATATTTAAGTTTTTTTTAATTCCATGCAGACGGAGTTGCGGGCGACATCTAGTAAAATATATTAAAATGAATCGTTTTAACAGTGACCTCAAATAGTTGTAATAAGATTTTTTCCTGCAATAAAACGTACCAATTTTACATCTACCTACAAAAATATAGAAAATAAACTACATCCCATCTACATGGAACCAACAACAGAGCGGGTGCGGCTTGTGAAGCGGCTGAAAATGCAAAAGCATGCAAATACAGGGGTCTAGGCTCCGAATATCATTTTGTCCCATTCGGCGTCGAGACCCTTGATCCGTGGGGTCCTAGCGCTTTAAGACTTTTTAAGGACATTTCCAAAAAATTAACCGACATCGCAAGGGACCGAAGAGCTGGCAGCTACCTCGGTCAAAGAATTAGTTTAGCTGTACATAGGAGGAACGCTGCCAGTATCTTCGGGACCTTGCCTAAAGGGACTCCTATTATTAACATATTTTAGTTAATTATTCGGTTTTTTTTTAATTTTATTTTATATCATAGATTTAAGACTTTATGTAATCATAGAAATAAGGATGTAAATTAATTAAAATATAGAAATCTAGAACGAATAAGAAATTCTATAGGCATAGAAAGAACACAAATCATAAGAAGTGTTCGCAATAAATAGGCCGTTTTATCTAGAAATTTGTAACTACCCTCACCTCTTAATGTTATCGCTTTGGAAACTTTCCCTTTAACTTTCAGAAGGGGAACAAATTTCCTATAAGATAGGAATTATTGTTTTCTCGCTGTCTCGACGTTTTGGCAACACTTCTAGAAACAACGAAATGCTTAAGAATTGAACGTTTTTCTTAGTGATAGAATATCTTTAGAAAATAACAATCTTAGTATTATAAATGCGAATATTTGGATGGATGGATGGATAAATTAATTGGTACAAAGATATCTAAGGAACGACTCAACGGATCTTGATAAAATCTGGCATAGATGTATAGCCTGGAAGAACACATAGGCCACTTATTAAGTTTTTTTTTTAATTCTAAGTTGACGGCAACAGTCGACAAGTACTATCGATAAAAATATAAATGCGAATGTTTGGATAGATGTATGGATGTTTGTTAGAAGGTATCTCCAGAACGGCTGAACCGATTTTAATGAAATTTGGTACAGATGTAGAACATAGTCTGGAAGAACACATAAACACCGCGTCCAAATCCAGTTCAAATCCAGTGGTTGACAACCGTTCACTTGACCGTATTTTTTATCGTTTTTTTTATCGCGTGCTGCATTTTGTGCACTGGACTAACGGAACAAGTGATTTTCAATTTTCTTCACTCGAACCCTTAAAGTCCAGGGATGACAAGACGTTAAAAAGCGCACGTTTAATGCTAATACGGAAAAATAAATATGAAAATAGAAAAACTACTAATATCATAGTTCGGATACCTCTCACCTCTTATCTTTTATCTTTTTGGCAAGCTTCCTTTTAACTTAGGAAAGGGCATAAATTCTTTTTATTTACAGCTAAATTATTATTTACTTGGAGCCGGGTTGTCTCTAGTGAGAAAGCTGATCGTATATTTACGACTATAATAGCTTTTGCGTATTCTTCTATATATAGTTTTTTGATTTTTTGTTTTTTTTTCGGAATTGTTACAGATTATATTCGACGTTTGAATGAGCTTAAAATATAATAACTTTCCTTTTTCTGTCCAACAGTCTATTCTGCAGCTTTTTGTTCTGCGCGCGGAATTAAAAAAAATATTTAGTAGCCTATGTGCTCCTTCAGACTATGTTCTACATCTATGCCAAATTTCAGCGAGATACATTCAGCCGTTGTGGAGATAACTTCTAACAAACATCCATCCAAACATTCGTATTTATAATATTAGTAAGATGTATGCTTCCGGCCATAAATACTTACGCATTTTTGAAACCGAATGCGTATTCTAGTTTCTAAACTTTAATAAATGTATCAATATTTATGCAGCTGACTGTACTTCAATCGGTATTAACGCCCTTCTTACGCATATCCTCTTTCACACCATTCTATCTTCGGTCATAAATCGTTAGTTATATAAAGTCTGTTATATCGTTGTGAAGTAGACCAGAGACAATAATTGCTGTCTGTCTGTCCGCGCCCTGATTACATTGAGAGAGGGCTTCGGCACCCTGATTGTCAATGTCCTTAGGGGAACTTGTAAGTCTTGCTTGTGTTTTGAAATTATACAACATCTAGTTATTTATATATAACGCTGTCTCCCGACTCCGTCCGCGCGGTAATAAAAAAAATAATTAGTTGCCTATATGTTCTTCCAGACTATGTTGTATATTCATGCCAAATTTCATCAAGATACATTGAGATGTTCCGGAGATACCTTCTAACAAACATCCATCCGAACATTTGCATTTATAATATTTATTTATTTTTATTTATTTATTTAAAAACTGCATAGCATCATTACAGTATACAACCAATTTGACACTATACACACTTTACGTAACAGTTTACACGATAACATATTTTATAATAACAGTAAATAACATATAACAATGATAAATAAAAAGAAAAAAAATACATATATACATATATACAATACAGTGCAAGAATATATAAACGCGTAACTAAACATCAATATTCAAACGTCTTCCACACATCTGTACGCAGCCTCTGTGAATTTCGACTCGCTGCAACTAAATAAATCTATATCTCTAGATATGATATTGAGAAGCCGTATTAGTAAGATGACTTCAGACTTATGTACCTGGAATTTAGTTATTACAACATATTTGATGAGATAAAGATTAGAGTTAAAGCCAACGGAAATTTGTGTTGATAAGACCGGACATTGTCCTAAATAGCTTTAAGACAAAGTATACTATGTTATTTAAAATATGACTAAATCTTAATATTATTAAACGCACTAAACTTATGTGTCCTTTTCATAAGCGTTGCGCAACTAGAAGACTATGACCAACTCCTTACTAATATAAATGCAAATGTTTAGATGGATGTTTGTTTGTAGATATCTCCGATACGGCTCAACGGATTTTGATGAAATTTTGTATAGACATAGAATATAGTATGGAAGATTGCATAGGCTACTTATTAAGTTTTTTTTGTAGTTTGTCGGACGGAGTCGCGAGCGACAGCTACCAAGTAATAAATCTTTTTAAATTTCGGTAAAAAAGAAATTTGCTATTAATTACAACGAAAATAGCGTGTGATAAAATTTAATATTATCGATTACATGAATACAATTTAATTTCTTAATTGTAATAAAAACTTTAACGACAATTTTTAATATTTAAGTTGCAAGCGTCGGTAGCTCAGGGGTCAAGCACTTGACTTGGAATCTGCAGGTCCTGGGTTCGAATCTCGCCATGTACCAATGAGTTTTTCGATTTCCGATTTACATATGTACATTTATCCGACGTTCTTACGGTGAAGGAAAACATCGTGATGCAACCTGCACATATCTGAGAAGAAATTCAAAGATATGTGTGAAGTCAACCAACCCGCACTGGGCCAGCGTGGTTGACTATGGCCTAATCAACTTAACTTAGGGTAGGCTCCGAGTCCCTCGGTGGGGAATTATAGTGAGCTGATGATGATGAAATTTAATACATTCAATATGGCGGCTATCTACTGTCAATAACAGGGCATCTGTCACACGCCGGACCGGCTTATTTATTGTCAATTATATCCTTAAATAACTAACTGAATAAAATAATACGAGCATGTCAGTGACAGATTCAAAATTGATTATTGTTTTAACGATATAATGGATTTTACTTGCTCAATTAAATTCATGA
>NW_013531079.1:745621-796576 GCF_000836235.2 Papilio xuthus | reverse complement strand
TAAAAGTTAGAATCGAACCTGTCCTACATCGTAATAACATAAGGATTTAAACTTATATTGAAGTTTTGTGAAGCTCAAATGTACTCCGATAGTTTAGGCCATCTGTTCAAGTTGCAAAAGTCTTCTTAAAACGAATGTTAGAAGTTTTAACTTTGACGTTTTATTACTAACATAAGTGAGTTTTTATTAGGTATAGGTTATAGGTTTGAGTGTCGGTGGCTTAGTGGTTTCAGCACTTGAATTGTAATCTGCAGGTCCTGAGTTCGAATCCCGTCATGTACCAATGTGTTTTTTGATTTTCGATTTACATATGTACATTTATCCGACGTTCTTACGGTGATGGAAAACATCGTGATGCTGCACATATCTGAGAAGTAATTCAAAGATGTCAACCAACTTACACTTGGCCAGCGTGGTTGACTGTGGCCTAATCACCCCTAGCTTAGGGTAGGCTCCAAGCCCCTCGGTGGGGACGTATAGTGAGCTGATGACGATTATTTCTTTAGAATCTTATATATAAAATTCTCGTGTTACAACGTTAGTTACCATATTCCTCCGAAATGGATAGACTGATTTTTATATAATATAATTTTATATACATATTAAGTTGGTCTAAGAATCGGCTACTATAAAATTTTAATAATGCTCGGACGAAGTCGACGGCGTCAGCTATATTAATGAAAATGATAACGTAATATACTACTAGGTTTTTAGATCTAAAATTAGATTTTGCTATGTTTTCATAATGAAATAGTAAAAAGTACAGTCACTATCGTTTGTGGTATTCCAGTTAATGAAAAATTGTCTTTCACTTTGCAATACTTATATTATGTCTTCAAAAAACTAATAGACTGCTATTGGTGTTTAATCAAATAAAATAACAAATGTTAGCAATCTTGACTGTACCTTTAAGTATTGTAGATTGTGAAACACGCTGTTAAAGTCGTCGAAAGTGGAACACCGCGAACGGTTGTGACTGTACTCCACGATGTCTATGTCTGGATAGTAATTATATAAGATAAACAAATAGTGTTCGTATTTAATTAACGTTTGTTTATTTCTCTTCGGAAAGTTAATTGTTATTTAAGTAAAGAATAATACACAATATTAATCACTGTGTTAATAAATGAAGCTGTAAATCAAATATTATAGTGATTCATATATATCTAGAGAGCGTCGCTGGCTCAGTGCTCAAGCACTTGTAATCTGCAGGTCCTGGGTTCGTATCCCTCCATGTACCAATGTTTTTCGATTTCCGATTCACATATGTACATTTATCCGACGTTCTTACGGTGAAGGAAAACATCGTGATGCTGCATATATCTGAGAAGAAATTCAAAGATAGGTGTAAAGTCAACCCGCACTTGGCCTGCGTGGTTCACTATAGCCTAATCACTCTTAACTTAGGGTAGGCTCCGAGCCCCTTGATGGGGACGTATAGTGAGCTGATGATAATGATATATATTTACATTTATACCCTTATATACAACTCTTTATTGTTGTTTCTGGTGCGTTCCTTAGATATCCTGCAAGCCTCTTCTATTGCAGGTCCTATCGGAAGGTGTATTAGTTGGTCAAATCTAAATCGCTGAAATAGCGAAGCGACCTTTGTCCATAGACATACGCAATTGCAGATGCCTATCATTAATCGACGGAGGATACATAGAAAGAAAGTATTTACCCTTCCCATGTATTCCCTCATTCCGAAAGTCCACTTCCACTTCTCATCCTTTCCTTATAATAAAAAAGGGTGGGAAGGGAAAGAGGTTTAGGCCACCGGGTCGCGCACTTATCAGACGAAACGCGGCATTGTGGTCGTGGTATTTCACTGGGCGTACCGGGCCAATTCGTGCGAAGTTGTTAAAGCGGGCTCTACCACTGTTAAACAGGGTAACTTTTTCTGGAGTAGATAATCGTACCTCCCTCCCCCCGCCCCCGAAACCCGAAAAAGACCTCATCTTCATTCCCTTTGTGTAGAAAAGTTAAAGCCTACTCACAGCTGTTACGTAAAATTCAAGCTGTATTTTCCTTACTTTATGTTTCATATTTTTAGACAATATTAATTATAATAGAATCCTTTGGCGCGAATGACGTGCTTTCGTTACAAAGTCAAGCGTCAGAATGATTAGTGAGGGGACATAAACGTCGATATTTTAGTAAGGCTAGTGTTGCACCAGTACCGGCACAGTGTCGGATTTTCGACCTAATATGCATGTTAAAAATATACGAATTTTCATACATTTAACATGCAATAAACGTTTAACAATTAATTCAATGATAATAAAGGAAACTTTATTAAATGCACGATCATGGGTGCGTCTGGGTGCGGCCTAATGTTAGGGTGGGTACACAACACCGGATGAACGGAAACACTTCGCTTTGTATAGACGCACTTAACGTAATGACGAATTCTGAATGTTAAAATATTTTAAAAGAAATGTACATTTTATCCGCAATTTGACCAATCCCTGATCATTTGAAAGGCTTTAGCCATTACGTACCTCTGAATGCTTCTTCCCTTCTCTTATCTTCTAGAAGATTAAGTTAAAATTAGAATAAGAAGGAGAATAAATCACTATTCGAAGACCAGAAAGGTTGGAATTTAAAAAACTTAATAAGTAGCCTGTGTGTTCTTCCAAACTATGTCATATACCTATGTCAAAATCAGCGAGATCAGTTGAGACATTGGAGATACCTTCCATCACATCCATACATCTAAACATTCGCATTTATAATATTAGTAAGTTAGATTACGATCTAAGGCCATGTTTACACTGACATATAAAGGTGAGGACACAGTGCTTATTGACATTAAGAAATAATAATAACATAGTAAATAAGAGCTACAAGCGATGGACTGGCAGGAGAAGGCGCAAGACAGGCGACTTTGGCGATCTCTTGTGTCGGAGGCCAAGACCCACTTTGGGTCGATGCGCCAGCGGAGTAAGTAAGTAAGTAAGTAAATAAGAGCTTTCGATATTGAGGCACTTTAAATTAGAAGTGTTTCTAAAAATATTGCATCATACGAAATATAAGATGACATAAACTTAGTACTTCACATACGAGTACAGAAAAGGTTAAAGAAATGTTATTTGTCTAGACAAAACTATAAGGAATCCAAAATATTTTTTTTTATATCATAAGATGGCAAACGAGCGAGCTGCTATCCCTGAAATAGAGAAGTGACCGATGCCCATAGACCTACTAGGAGAGGATGCACAGAAATAAAATATTTTCCCTTCCCATGCATCCTCTCATCCGGAAAGTTCACTTCCAGTTCCTATCCTTTCCCTATAAGAAAAGTCGTGGGAATCCTCTTTCCCAAGAGGACTAACTTAAGCCTCCGAGACACACACTCATCAGACGAAACGCGGAATAGCTTCCACTTCACGCCTGTCTTCTGTGTGGTCGTGGTATTTCACCGGGCGAGCCGGGCCAATACGTGCGAACATGTTAAAGCGGGCTCTACCAATGTTATCTCGACTGTTTTAAATCATAATAAGTACGAATTTAAATTTGTCAGTTCTAAACATTTTAACAGTCTTTAAACATCTATGGTATTGTATTTGAATCCATAGAATATCGAATCGACTAGAGGTACCCGTGGGAAATGCTTGGCTTAGTGTTTAGTTTGGGTGCGGTCAGGCATGCCTGATGTCCTACATTAGTACCTAGATACTAATATAAAGGCTACGTAACAATGACATTACATATGGAAATTCTGGCTTGTCATGCTCGTGTCATTTATTTCTGTCATATTATAATGTAACGTATAAAAGATGTTCTTTTCTCTCCTCTATGAAACGGCGATAAACTGGAATAAGTAAAGAATTTTTGTAGTGCTTTTACTAAATAGAGTGATTTATATGGAATTAGCTCATGGATGGATGTTTGTTTGATTGTCTCCAGAACGACTGAACGGATCTCGATGAAATTTTGCATACATAGTCTGGAAGAACACGTAGGCTACTTTTTTTTGTAATTCCGCATGGACGGATTCGCTAGTAACTTTATACATAGCCAAAATTGATTGATAAAGTAGATCTGTGAGCCACAGATCTACTTTATGTGAGTGGTGAAGTGATCTACAGATCTTGAAGATTGAGTTACCCACGACTCGTTAACATCATCCATCACTCTCGCACGTGTCAGCTATGACAGGGACAAAAAAACTCTCAACATGATAGTCATTAGCTGTAATTAAATAGAACAAAAATATTATATTATAATACGAATTTGAACCTTATGGTAAAGTAGTAAGATTCATATTCTAAAAAAGTTTTAAAAGCACGTAAGTCGAAAATCTATAAATGTTTTCACCATAGACAAATTGCATATTTGTCACTAAAAATAGTAAATTCCATATTTCTGAACATATTAATAGCGGTACTAGGTGTATGACAATCTTCTCTCTCTCTCTTTTGTCTCTTGTCTTTTTCTCAACTTTCATCAAATAACTAAAGTAATATATCGTACGTCCGCAATTTATAGGATTTTACATGAGTTTATTTTAGGTGTTTGATCATAGCACGAGTGGAAATCTATCAGAAAATATATCTAGCATAATTAGAACCTGACGAATAATCGTTGTGATGAATATTCAAACTAGATCCATACACGATTTACCGCGAATTCCCAATACGATGACATTCGTATTGACATATGTTGTCTCTGTCTTTCTAAATAGAATGAAAGAGATGACAGTATGTTTGAGAAGGAGAGAGAAATAATACGATTCAATGTTGCAGTTTCGCAATACGATGTTGATTTTGCAAAGAACAAATATAGAAATTGATGAATATGCCGAATGAAATTAATTTCTGTTATTCCATGAACAATTATTTGTTTACTTACTTACTATAAATAAGATTTAAAAGGAATTTTATTTCTTATGTATGTCTATTGTTACGAGTATAAGAAAAAGACAAAATATTGCGTTTGAAACGAAGAATAACATAAATATTATTTGCAAATGGATATGGATATGGATGGATTATGGATTTATTTTAAGAATTATTACTAGAAATATTACATTCAAATAATTTAAATTAAATTTTTATTATTAACTATTCAACATTATAATACAATTTAAAATAAAAATAAATTCCATCTTTCAAAAAACAGATGAAAACTTTTTTCAATGCTTTAAAAAGCCATAAAGTATTTTTTTTTATAATTCCGCGTCACACGATGACAGATGTTTCGTCGCCTCTGATTGGCTGCGGTTGAGTTCCCGCCAAAGAAGTTCTTTTGATAGACGCGTGACAGCTGTCAAGTGAGACTCGGCGGGATTTGTCAGCTGACACGTTTTAAAAACTAATGAACGGTTTTGTTGACAGATTTGTAACTGTTCATAATAATTGTAGGAATTACTTAATTTATTATATTGTGGTGTTTTTAAATTACGTAATTAAAATTATTGAATGTTATTTAAAATTAATTTTACGGATTTTAATGCGTTAAATGTTAATTTTATAATATCTAATCTAGATTAAATCAAAGTTTGTTATTAAATTATTACTGCGTGTAATTATTAGTAGTTGTTTGTAATAATTTAATCTGTGGTTTTAATAATTTCAATGTTTACTGAAAAAAGGAACCTATGAAATGACATTAAGTGTCAAAACAGTTCCCTAAAATTCAAAGCTACATTTATAGTCAAATAAGGACATCAGAATGGGTCCACTAGTAACTAAAAGAAGAAGAAGAGGAAGGACATCAGAACTGCTGAGAGGCGCTACTATCGCGGTTGATTCTACCAGAAAATGTGTAAAGACGTGTACATAGAAATAACTTTAAAGAAATCCAGTATCGAAACGGACATATCTTGTTTAGAATATTGTTTCTAACCGTTCATGGCAACACCACCTTTCAACGAAATGTAAACTCAAACCCAAAATGTTTAGTTTGCGGCCTAATTATTAATAACCCATATCTGTATAAACTCAATTTACAACACTTATGAAATACGAAACTACGCAATATTCCTGGTGGATAGAGACAGTTAATCAAGGTGGGCTGGTCATTACACCATTGTACGGAGTTCCTTGTCACGCCTGGCAATTACGCAGCTAAGCGTTAGGAACACGAAAGAACTAGGGACTATATAATTACTGGAATTATCAGGATAGTCTCTTATAAAATAAACAACGACAAAAACTTGCATATTCCTTACTGAATCGTCCGCTTTGCAAGTCGACAAAGTGAGTGTTTACCAAAACTCTGGTAACTCTTGTCTCTGGTTTTTTCAATGACAAGAAGTTATATTACCCGAGTTAGTTTACCCGACTAATTTAGGAGTGTAATTTTATCACTAGTATTTAAGTTTTCTTGTGGTTCTAATTTGACGTGTGAAGTGTTAGCGATTCGTTTTCTTCCCTTGAGTGTTATATAACTGTAGTCGTGTTTTTTTGTTTTTTAAATAAGTAATCGTATTTTAAATATTTCAACAATGGAATCTAACGATTCTACAAACGAAGCGAGTTAATAAAAATGTGTTTATCGAGAAAAGTACAAATCTATATAAAAAAAAGTTGTGTTAGTTACACTATTTATAACTCAAGAACGGCTTTACCGATATGCCTGAAAATTGGTGAGGAGGTAGCTTACAGCCAGGAGACGGACATAGGATACTATTTATTCATTTTTTTGTTTTTTTTCGAGTTTTTGCCTTGAAGAGTTGCTTTTTATTTAACTTACTAATATTATAAATGCGAATGTTTAGATGGATGTGATGTGGATGGATGGGATGGATGGGATGGATGGGTGGGTGGGCTACACTAATTAAGTTTTTTATGTATCCACGAGGACGGAGTCACGGGCGACAGCTAGTTTAAAATAAAATACCTTTTTATATATTTAAATTACACGATCTAACTTTAATGTGAATTTCTACATGTACGGAAAATAATTCATTCGTAGGAAATTAAAAAGTTCCAGCGAGCGTTTCACCTTTAAACGAGATTGTGACGTCAGAGGGGCTTACCACCCTGGGGGGATAAAACCTTTGCTAATTTATACACATAAATTACTTCGGATTTCAAGTTTACCGCTATTTATAATTAAAATTAAGTACCGAGAAGTATTTAAAGAGATTAACTGTTCTATATATTTTAAGATAAAAGGGGATTAGTCAAAGTGCATTCGCGAAGCGATTCCATAGCGAACTTCAAAAATGTATGGAACTGAGGCGCAACAATCACGTTACTTATCGAAAGTTATTGTCAGTTCTATACATTTTTGAAGTTCATTATGGAATCGCTTAGTACCGAAGCACTTTGTCTGGGCCCCGTGTTTCATAAATGTTTGCTGTTCCTTATGGAATCGCTCACAATCGCTTACAATTCGACATATTTTTATTTTTTTGTAGTAACTATTCATCATCAGCTCACTATAGTCACCACCGAGGAGCTCGGAGTCTACCCTAAGTTAAGGGTGATTAAGCCATAGTCAACCACGCTGGCCAAGTACGGGTTGACTTCACACATATCTTTGAATTTCTTCTCAGATATGTGCAGCATCACGATGTTTTCCTTCACCGTAAGAACGTCGGATAAATGCACATATTGTAAATCGGAAATCGAAAAACACATTTGTATATGGTGGAATTCGAACCCAGGACCTGCAGATTGCAAGTCAAGTGTTTGCTCCCTTTGACACTGAGGCTCTGTCAAGTATTACTACGTAAAATCATGGTCCCCATAACTGTCTACTAATCAAGGGACTCGACGATTTTGACAAATATTAATTCGTCAAAGTTGTTTTGTAATTGTGATATTGTGAATAATGAACAATATGACAGCTCCATAATTTTGTGTATTTCAATTGGATCTTCGTAACAGTGGTGAACGATTTTAATTCAAAATAAACAAAACACAATTGTTTGAGAACACGCAAGGTTTAAATCAATACTTACGTTCTAAAAACCCAATAAATAGGCTGGCTTATTCGAATACAAAGTGATAATTAAAGAAGACAAGAGTTTAATTACTTCACCGTTCTTTGCACGCGACTCCCTCGGCGTGGAGTTAAACAAAACTTAATTATGTAATTCTATGTATCCTTCCAGAATATGTTCAAAATCTGTGCCATTTTCGGGAGATCCATGCAAACCTAACCTTCTAACAAATATCCATTCATCGAAACATTCGCATTTATAATATTAGTAAGATTGGCTTAATCAAGCTCTTCTCCCGTATTATGAATACACTATGAATAGAACGATAAACAGCGAAAACCACGTTTCACTGCTAAGACAATTCACTAGTACTAAGCAAAGCAATCCAAAATCCACGCTCTCTAATCTAACCACAAAAAATCACAAATTTCAAAGTAACATCTCGAATTTAGTTACTCTGGTTCAGAAATCCCAAAGTATGGATAAAGGGCACATACACAGAGCATCAACCAGTAAGTAAGAAGCCGGAAGATTGGTGCAAAATGGGGCAACTGCAACTGCAAATAGTAACCACCACTGCTGACTACTTGAAACTCTCTGAATGCAGTCTCTACAACTATCTATGACCTGAGTTAGTAGCCTTTGAGCTTGGTTTTCTGCCCTTCGTATGTTTAATATAGTGTTCCTAATATAAACAATGTTAACCCTTGTTTCCCAATGCAAAGACAATGGAAAATTGAATTCGTTACAAAGAGCAACCGTGACGTAGGAAACGGTGCTGATAAAACTCAATTACGAAGGCGCCGAAACGAACGCAAATCGCATTTGGACCAATTAACGTCGACAATTTGCCTTCATCCCGAAATAGCATTAGAGTGGTTGATTTGATGGTTGTTTTAATATTTTATTTTGTTGATATTGTTGGGAACAAAATCCGATAATGCCGGTGTACTGGCGCAACACTAGCCTTACTAAAATGTCGACGTTTATCACTAACTCTGAGTCTAAAGTAATACACAGACCGAGCTTACTTTTACTATGGAAATATATTACTATATTATATAAATATATCATGGTTTGTTTACCATATGTCTAAGCTTGGTTCACGACGTTTTGGATATGTCAAAATCGACCAGCTCTTACTGCTAGAGCCATCTACTGACAAACAGCGAGAACTTAGTTGCGCACTTAATAGCTTCGAAAATAAAATATAAATTTTTAATGTATTCTATTAAAAATTTTATACGATTTATCTTGTTTAATAAAAACTTTAATATGATATTAGCAAAGTGCATTAGCGGGGAGCGATGCATCAACCTCGCTATCGGACACGCGATACGTCACAACAACCTTATTTATGACACGGTATAAACTTTCATATTACTTTATTTAATTTAATTAACTTTTCTGCAATGTTCTATTACTTACAATATAAGATTTTTTTATATCATAAGATGGCAAACGAGCGAGCGGCCACCAGAAATCGCTGAAATAGCGAAGCGACCGTTGTCCATAGACATACGCAATTGCAGATGCGTTGCCTACCTTTGATCGACACAGAAAGAGAATATTTTCCCTGCCTATGTTTCTGTATAAGAGAAAGGGTGGCAAGGAAGAGAGGACTAAAACAAGGCCTCCCGGACGCACACTCATCAGATGACGCGGAATTGCTTCCACTTGACGCGTGTCTTTTGTGTTGTCGTGGTATTTCACCGGGAGAGCCGGAACAATTCGTGCGAAGATGTTAAAGCAGGCTCTACCGCTATTGATTACTTAATTAATAAATTATGAGATTGAAAGCAGAATTAACATACACTTATTATACTCAAAAAAGAACTTTTAATCTCTAAAGGTAGGTCCACACTTGACGTCAACGAACTGGACTGCGTGTCATCGCTATAGAATATGTTACGTTAAATGTGGACTGTCTATGTTATGTTGTCACATATAACGATGAAATGTTACAATTATAAACGCATGGTGTCGACCCCAAAAGAGTAGCATGTCATAGTATTAAGGTGGGATTGACTAATGTTTCGAGGTTTAATGTCATGTTACTTTCGCATTGAACAGCTCGTTGTTTCTCCGTAACACTGCGTACTGAATGCTAGCCGTGTAACATGTTACATTACACCTCGTAACTTCAATCAGTACCAATTAAAAGTTTTGTAAGTACTATTCCTTTATAGTTAAGTGCTTAGTTTCACAATTCATATTAATTAAGACTCAAATGGTCTTAGGATAGAACCTTGTGGAAACCATTTGTAACTTTAATATTGCCGGGAAGGCCGTTTATATTTCGGTTTACCTAATGACGATTATTATGTACTCCAGTGCCCACCCATCCATCAAACCCTGTCCAGGGGAAATGTAACGCTAAATGCCTTCCTTCCTACGTCCGTTAACGTGTCGATGACTTGCGTGAGTTCGAATCAAAAAGCTGTTAACATCATTTTATCGATGATTTGCAAAAGTTAAATCGAATTGTGACAAATGTATATACTTAAATTGGGGAAAAAAGGAAATAATGCCTATAGTGTGTGGTAATCTTATAGTGTAAGCAGGGACTTAGGGACCTTCAAGAAGCGAGCATACCATTTTCTTAAAGGCCGACAACTCATCTGCAGTTCCTCTAGTATTGCATATGTCCATGGGTGTCGTTGATCACCTCGGTGTTCCCGCCGCTCGTTTGCCCCCTTCTCTTATTAAAAAAAAGATTTTTGGTTTAGAATTAGCATTTGTGATTTACTATTTTAGTTGTCTGGATTCTTTATCTTTAATATAATCTTACTATTATTATAAATGCGAATCGTTGGATGAATGTCTTTAAGAAGATTTCTCTAGGTTAAACGATTCTCGATTAAATTTGGTATGGATGGAGTCGCGGTCGATAGCTAGTATGTTTAATAATTAAATCTACTCATACCAATACTCAAAATGTGTAAGCAGAGACTTGAATTAACATGGAACAGTGTTATATCCGTTTTAAAATACGCTCTCTTTATTTACGGTTATTTTTAAAAACCTTTTCATATTACCCCGTCATTGACAATAAGACCTTCTTGAGATGTCTCCACAAATACTGGCACACTCTTTTGAATTATTTCTTCCTAATTTTCTTTTTCTTCCATCATTCCTTCATTAGTGGCACGAAGATTTGAACAAGCTATTGTAAGATTTCGTCAAGTGTTAAGAAATGCTTTCAAAAGCAAATCCGTACGAAACAATACAGAAAATAATCCTAAGCAATATTTATAACAGTAAAAACCCTTCAAATCAAACTGAAGTGATGTTCTGACGAGGGTTAAATGAAAGAGATGGTGTATTGGAATTGTATTAAGTTAGAAAGGGATAAAATCTCAAGAGGAAAGAAACAAGGATATGGATAAATCTGGCACATTGATGTTTATAATTAGAATTGTTTGGTTAATTTAACTCATCGTGATGAATTATTTAAATCCATTTTTAACTATTGAATCTGAACTTAACTACCCTGTGTAAATTTACTATATTTAGTAAGAGAGAAGACAGAATACGTTCTATTAAGAAGAATTAATAAATTTTAAATTAAAAAAAAAACTGGGAACAAATAGCAACTATTTCTCAATTAATTACAGTAAAATCACGTAAATCGGATAATAAATGTTAGTGTAATCGATTTATTACTAATATTATCAATGCTAAAGGATGGATGGATGTTACAACGTATCTCCAGAACGTGTGCGTGGATCTCGCTATTTGGCATAGATGTAG
Organism: Papilio xuthus; assembly: GCF_000836235.2. Classification (NCBI taxonomy): domain Eukaryota; kingdom Metazoa; phylum Arthropoda; class Insecta; order Lepidoptera; family Papilionidae; genus Papilio; species Papilio xuthus. The sequence goes on along the minus strand of NW_013531079.1, from coordinate 784,926 downwards.
AACATCTGGAAGAACACATAGTCTACTAATAAAGTTTTTACAAGTCCACACGGACAGATTCGCGGGCGACAGCTAAAATATAAATATCATCATCATCAGCTCATTATACGTTCCCACTGAGAAGCTCGGAGCCTACCCTAAGTGAAGGGTGATTAGGCCATAGTCAACTACGCTGGCCAAGTGCGGATTGACTTCACACATATCTTTGAATTTCTTCTCAGATATGTGCAGGTTGTATCGCGATGTTTTCTTACATCGTAAGAACGTCGAATAAATGTAGATATATAAATCGAAAAACACATTGGTACATGGCGAGATTAGAACCAAGGACCTGCAGATTGCAAGTCAAGTGCTTAATCCCGGAGCCACCGACGCTTTTAAAGATTCTATAATAAACTATTTATATTTTTAGACGATTCGTATTATATCGGATTTTACAAAATGTTTGTTACATTTAGTTTTACGTAACCCTACAGACGTAACCAAGCTTTGGAGGGATTAAACTGTCGGTGACTACAAGTTTTTGTTACGCGGTTAAAGTTGCCTTTTGTACGACAGTCGGCAGATTAGTTTTCGGATTGTACAATAGGTTTATAAGATTACTAGCCGTCGCTCGTGATTCCGACCGCGCTGAATTAAAAAAAAACTTAATAAGTAGGCTATGTGTTCTTCCAGACTATGTTCAAATTTCAGCGAGATCCGTTAAGCTGTTCCGGAGATACCTTCAAACATCCATCCATCTAAACATTCGCATTTATAATATTAGTAAGATTTAAAGTATAAAAATGTAATAAATCCCAAGTATATTATAAAGAATTACTTTTTAATTAAATACTGTTATCAACCACTTCATACATAATTGATAGAATTGACCTCTCTGTGAGTCAGTGCCGGCTCTATTAGTTTTAATTTCATGTCTCTACATGTACTCTACTCAGTACCTAACTTCTCTAACATCTATGACAAATAACAAACGTACAAATCTTACGTTCTTACTAATATTATAAATCTAAATGTTTGGATGGATGGATGTTTGTTTGAAGGTATCGCCGGAACGGCATAGATGTAGAACATAGTCTGGAAGGACACATAGGTTAGTAATTAAGTTTTTTTAGTACCGCGCGGACGGAATCGTAGGCGACAGCTAGTTTACTAAATTACGTCATAACAAATGTCCATAGAAATGGTAAAAATAATTTTCACATTTCTATGGGTTTTATGAACTTTTTAAATGAATAAAAGGAACTTTATTACGTAAAGTATTCGAGAGTTAATAAAAAATTTTCAAAACTTTTTTCTTTGTAACTTACCGGCCCATTTCATCTCTTTTAACAGTTAAAAATAACTTAACCAATTGCGTATATATGAATTATGCAATCCAAATATTTTCATTATAAAACGTTACGTCTACATTAGCTTTAAAAATCTAGTATCTAATAGTTTTATTACAGACAGATAGCTCGAAATAAAAAGAAATACGTACTATATGAGCGTCGTTGGCTCAGTGGTCAAGCATTTGACTTGCAATCTGCAGGTCCTGGGTTCGAATCCCGCCATGTACCAATGTGTTTTTCGATTTCCGATTTACATATGTACATTTATCCGACGTTCTTACGGTGAAGGAAAACATCGTGATGCAACCTGCACATATCTGAGAAGAAATTCAAAGATATGTGTGAAATCAACCAACCCGCACTTGGCCAGCGTGGTTGACTATGGCCTAATCACCCTTAACTTAGGGTAGACTCCGAGCCCCTCAGTGGGGACGTATAGTGAGCTGATGATGACGTACTATAAGTAAGCCCTTACCACTCGTTCGTTAAAATAATCAAAAGACATAGTAAGGACATGTTTTTGGTCTTGTCTAGAAGACCAACGCCCTCGAAGCTATGGCTACGAAAAGGTTAACAATATAATTATCGAATTTACTATAATAACGTAATTTAACGTCGATTTTTTTTTAAATAATTTGTGAAAAAATGTTCCATCATCCCTCCACGTCACCGCACCCACGAAGCGGGTAATTAAAACGGAGACAAACAACGTTTGTTTACCCGCGTCGTTAGCGAGGCTTTCCACGAATTAATTTTCAGAATTACGTACTATGTGACCCAAATACTAAAGCTTTTTGTATTATTTATTATACGTCACAGCAATTAAAAGATTTATTATATACCAGCAAATTAAATATACAACAAATTGAAAAACAAAACAAAACGTAATTACGAAGTTTTATAACAAAAAATCAAACCAAACTCAACTAAAAAACGATAGCATTCAACGCTTTTCAAAGTCGCAATTCCAACGAAAACCAAACTCCCTCGCGGGTACTGTGTACGTACACTGTACACACACGAATTACACTTACATTACACATGCATATTACACACACAGAGGGAATCCGTTCGATAAAGCCACCTGTTGCGCGAAGGTCGCTGCAAATATAGAGTAATATCGTTTTACCTTTGCAAAGCTTTCTGCCCTTGATTTGTGTAATGAGGAAAATCTCTTTGTATTAAAAGATATTATACTTGAACAACTAGAACAAAATAATTAATAGCACAAATATAAAACCTTCACGCCTTTACAAACGAGTGTAGATAAAGTTATTACATGTTATTCAATTTATTTAACATCTTAAAAGAAAGTCGTGTTAGTTAAACTATTTACAACTCAAGAACGGCTTTACCCTGCCTACCTATGCCTGAAAATTGGTGAGGAGGTAGCTTAGAGCCAGGAGGACATAGGATACTATTTGTTAATTTTTTTTGGATTTTATGCCTTGAAGAGTTGCCTTTTATTTAACTTACTAATATTATAAATGCGAATGTTTAGATGGATGTGATATGGATGGGCTACCCTAATTAAGTTTTTTTTATATATCCACGCGGACGGAGTCGCGGGCGACAGCTATTACTTTACAAATCCCATTGTACATAAGTCAACGTAAATCTTCGAAACTAATATCCTTGCGACGTAAGTATCGCGTTGCACGCTCCACACACATCGTTAAATCGGTGACGCGAGTCGTCTATCCGGTAAGGGAGGTTAGACAAAGTTCATTCTGGACAAACCCGCAATGGGTTTATAGATACTTTTAGTGTAAATTTGTATTTTATTCCTTCTTTAAATAAATAAATCGCAAACCGATTCCATAACGAACTTCAAAAATGTATAGAACTGACATTAACTTTCGATAAGACACGTGATTGTCACGCGTCAGTTCGATACGTTTTTGAAGTTCGCTATGGAATCAGCCCTCAGTACATATCTTACGTAGAGATTTGCGCCGCCATCTTGAAAATGCGTTGTGGATGACTATTTTATGGCAGTATTCTTTTAGTTCGTTTAAGTTTCAAAGATTTACATTGCCTTGTGTATCATTGCTTTAGAGAGGGTGATTAACATAGCAACTTTAAAAGCAAGTTATAAAACAGAATACAAATAAAGAGTTTTTAAAAATCGGTAAAGTCACAGGAACTGTGCAAATATAATCTTCATGTTGACTGACTCATCGTGTAGTTTCATATCGAATGACGTCATAAAGACGATCCCCTCAAAGCTACTCACCGCTCGAGATTGCTCTTGCGGTAGATACATAGACTGGAAATAAAATTTCAACCATCCCAACGCTGTGAAAGACTATACAGATATATTTTTTACGATTCTCGTTAGACATTTATTCATAGATGCTTTGCAAAATGTAACAACGTCTCTTGGAATTATTCAATAAATGCGTAAGCATTCTAAATGATATTGTAAACTGTCATCTTTTTCTGTTATTCCCTTTATAAGAAAAGGATGGGAAGGGAAAGTAAATTTGACGGAGTATAGAGGTATAGGAATAGGAAATACTCTCTTCCAATGCAACCCACTTCCGTAGATTAAAGGTAAGCAACGCATCTGCAAATTAGGATGTCTATGGGCAGCGATCGCTTCACTATTTCGGTGAATTTAGCTTCCCGCTTGCTTTCCTACTTTATAATATATAAAAATATATTTCAGCTTAATACCTTCACGCGTGCCTGAGAAAAAGGATCTTGACAGACGGACGCACAACAAATGATCCTATAAGGGTCCCGTTTTTTTCTTTTTGAGGCCGGGAACCTTAAAAATACAGACTAATTTATGATCTTCTTTTTAATAATAAAGATTTGTGCCAGTTCTTTTTTAAGTAGCCAAAAATCCTTCAGAGGTCAACTATAATTGGTCTCAAAAATATCGTATTTAAAAGAAATAGGTCATGATGTACCCCAAGGGTACTGTTTCGTTTCTGATTCGGGGTAATTCACCCCGAATTGGAGGCCGATATTTATCGTTACGATCCAGCGTTAGGGATTACCAAAACGAGGAAAAATGTGCCGAATTGTACAAGTACTTAATTACATTCGAGAACTCTGTATCCTTTTGTCTATCGATGAATTTATTCATTAGATTACTATGTTATCCTGATGAAATTGCGCAGTCAGAGAAATTAATTCCTGTCCCTCTTTACATTCTACATAAGTTTAGCTAGCGCATCAAATATTAAATAGAAATTCTTTATGCAATCGTTACAGCAAAAAATAGCAACTATACTATTGTGTTCATATTTTCTTATTATTAACCTTCTCACTCACAGTCGTCGAAAGCAGTCATTTAGCTTTGGTTCCTTACACTAAATTTGCACTAAGGGAAACTACTTAATTACTCTTATTTAAGCGTTAAATCTAAGTTCCTGATGGTAGCTTATTTTCCGTCTATTCCACAGTCCACTGCGAGAACTAGTGTAAGCTTACTAACCGTCTTTATATTGTCCTTGAGACCATATGTCTATGTGGTGTTTGCATTTTTATCGCATTCAACAAATGGAATGTGCTGTATTATTTGGATTCATTCCAGCCAGTCTGAACACTATACTGTTTACTACGTCATTTTGAATTCTATCCTCTTTTCTCTTACAATTTCTCTCTACAATTCATACTATACCACTGTTACTTGGTAAAACTTACCAACTTATAAGAATTGTTACTGATTTCAAATCAACATAAGTTTCTCTAAGTTATGGAATTTAAATCTTCGTCCTTATTATAATTTCTGCCCTCAGGTTTGTAAGTTGGAGTGGAGAGTAAGTCTCTATATTTCTCTTTAAACACATAACATAGATACGCAAACAAGCGTTAGGGACTGAAAAGCATTATTTTTAATATTAAAAATGAGCAAGCTTAGATAGATAGACGGATGGATGTTTGTTAGGAGATAGGTATCTCCAGTACAGCTGCTTGGATCTCCTTAAAATTTTACATAGATGTAGACCATAGTCTAGAAGAAAACATAGGCTACTAATTAATGTTTTTTTTTAATTCCGTGCTTATAGAGTCGCAAGCAAAAGCTACTTTCATAATTAAGATATTAATAAACATTCCCTCAACAATATCGTACAGAATATAACCAATAACTCATAGCCATGTCTAGAATTTTCCTCTTGCATTGCTCCAGAGAAAACTTGGGTGGGGCTACGAATAGCAAATACAAAATGACCCTCAATGTATAGATTATTTTCTCAACGCCTGCACAAGTTGCTTTGGACAGTTCCATTTAGGGGAGGTCATTTAAGAATGGTCGTGTATTTCGAATATTCCTTGGGGCGACATAGACAAGGTCAACTTTCAAGGTTATATTTTGTCTATATTTTGCAAACTGAAGATTGAAATGCATTATTTTTGATAAGAAAACGTAATAAAAATTCTATAAAACTGGTGCATTTGCGACAAAAAAACATTATCAAATAATTATTAACATAGAGTCATTTTACAAATATGCCATATTAATTATTACCAACCGATAAGGCTATTTTAACGCATTAATAAAATTAAATACGAAAGCTCACTAGCGCCCCCCTGTCAAAAAATGTCATAAGATCCTCTTTGTATTGTAGCTGTCATGTCATTTTTATCTTTTATATCATTTTCTATGTCCAAGTAGGTTTTATATATATTCTGACAGAACCAACCGCGATAGCAGCGCCTCTCACTGATTCAGCTATCCTTGTTTGACTATAGGTACATGGAGATAAATCATAGTAGAATTATGTTCATATTTTACTGTGTTTTAATTATTTTTGTGTGACTCAAACATAGCTTTCCTTATTGATTTCCTAAAGAGATAATAACGGAACGTTAGTCACAGACTCACCCAAATATATCAAACATAAAATAAAATTACCTCTTATCCTCAAACCCACTTGGTGATACCAGATTTAAGCATATGAGTAATGAGATGTAGTTCTTTTCAAGTATCTTGACGGTCCAAGGTCATGCACGCGGTACGCAATACCTTCTCCCTGCATCCCACTACACATCTGTGTTCTGCGCAGCAACTCGCAGAGCCGTTAAGATATTTGAAAACATTTATACAAAAGTATCTGAGAATCAAATTTTTCTTTCGAAACATGGACAAGCCCGCGCCAGAAACTTCTTAATCTATTTTTATAATATTTCCAGCCGCTTTCTGTAGCAAAGTGGGGAGCTCCAGACTGCTTCGTACTCGTATTTAAATGGAATTTACATCTTATAGAGATTTCTTATTTTACTCACTTCAAGCACGATTTATACAAGTAAGAATATAATAAACAAGTAAGCTACTAAGTTAAGTTGTTTGTAATCTGTTTATCGATAAATCGGCCTAATTTTAATCCTATTGGTTCGTTTGAATTCATAGATTCAAATGCACCAATGAGAATTATTTTTTGATTCTATGGTCCTATTCCGCCCAATGGGATATGTCAATAGAATCAACAGTAAAATCCCATTGGACCGTTTGATAGGTAAGCTGAACGACCCAATGGAAAACACCCAATAATTTAAATTAGAAGATTTTTGAAATTTCTATTTAATTTACTGTAATTTATTGAAAAATTATTTAGTCTTTTGTGCTTTTCATGCATGCGTTAGTAATTTAATATTGAGTAGTCATTATATTTTTTATATAAAAAATGTTTACTTGAATGCTATATAATAAGTAGAACTAGAAAGAGTCTATTTTTAAAGATTTTTTCGTACTCAAATAGCGAAACATTGTATTTATCAAAAGTTCGACTTCGCCTTAATATTAAAATCCAAAAATATCGGCGTTTGATCGCCAGCAGACGCTGCTACGTATCGATCGATTGATTTACAAGAGACATCATCTTAAATCTATTTACACGAAAAATCAACCTTAATCTCTAAATAAAAGAGTTTCTTTTCCAACATAGAAAGAAATTGAATTTCACAACGGAAAAAACCGTCTTATCTACATAACTGAGACCTAAATATTAATATTTTTTAGGTTAACTCAATACACAGAGAAATGTTTGTGACCTGCTCAGCACAAATCGTCAGAACTAATTGCCTAAAGTTTAGAAAGAAACAAGAAAGATTGAATGAGAGAGAGAAAAGATAAGCGCACATCATAATCTATACTAATATTAAAAAGCAGAAGAGTTTGTACGCCCTAATCTCAAGAACTGCTGGTCCGATTTGAAAAATTCCTTTTTTGTTGGATAGTCCATTTATAGAGGTAGGCTTTAGGCTATATAACATTACGTTGCGACCTATAGTTTTTTTTTAATAACGCGCGGACTGAGTCGCGGGCGACAGCTAGTAACAAATATAACATGTATAAGGCACACAATTTGGCAAAGGATAATCATCATCAGCTCACTATACGTCCCCACCGAGGGGCTCGGAGCCTATCCTAAGTTAGGGGTAAGTAGGCCATAGTCAACTTCGCTAGCCAGTGTGGCAAAAATGCCAGCGCAGCCAAAGCAGGGACATACTTAATTTCTCTCAAAGATTCTCAGTTGGAACCTTAAAAAACAAACAATGTTTGACAATAGCCCAAGCTTAGTATTTATAAATTATGTCAAAGTAAATTTCAGTTTACAAAGAGATATATTTTATCTTAACTAGCTGTCGCCCGCAACTCCGCTCGCGTAGAAAAAAAATACAAAATTAGTAGCCTATGTGTTCTTCCGGACTATGTTCTGCCATGCCAAATTTCATCGAGATCCGTTTAACCGTACTGGAGATACATTCAAACAAACATCCATCCATCCATCCATCCATTAGTTAGATATTGTTTCATCGCTGTGATCCTTATTGGCTGTAAGAGTAACAAAAACGATTTTTAAAGACTTTAACATAGTTGTTCATGAATAATATAAAAACATAGCCAAGAAAATGTTGAGAACCCCTGATTTAAACATATCTATTACAAATCACTGAACGTCAATTAATACGTTTAATTCAACTAACCCATTTGAATAGCAAGCGTGATGTTTTGTGATTACTCAGAGCGGGCAGTTTAAAATAGCTCTCAGATTGGGTGTAATGAACCGAGTCAGACCGGGTCGTGATTTCCCAGCCTAGACCAAATCTTGTAAGCGATCCTATAATGCCCTTTAAGGTGTGTTCACATTGTTTTCTTTGAAATGTTTTTATATTTTCATTTGTAACCGATGTTGACCGTGAAAGCCTTTGACTTTGACTTAGCCCTTTTGACAAACAACGTAAATATTCGAAACTAATATCGTATCGCATCGAGGGTATCGCGTTACGTGCAGACATCTATATGTCAACTGTACAGATTTGCTCCGCCATCTTGAATTTGCAGTGACGTTTCAAGATGGCGGAGCTCTACTAAAAACAAAATATCGGTGACAGGCGCCTTTGTATACTCTATGACGTTGTAGATTAACGTCTAAAATGTCCCGGTTTTAGTTGTTTACTATGGGTTTTATTCCGCTTGCCATATTTGGGTTATAACGCGTAATTCCATGTCTATAGTAAAATATTTTCATCGTAGTTTCTCACAAACGTATAGCGGTGATTTAAATCGATCCTCTATCAAATAAATTCAATCAATCAAATGTAATACAACCCTTAACATAACAAATTTACTAACAAACAAATACAACTAATAATCAACCTTAAATACGTATACTTAGAGTCTTATTTGAGTTACCGATAAAGCGAAATTCGTATTTACTAGAAAAGCACGTAATTTGAATGACAATGGACTTTGTATTGTAACGCTTTGGTAATAGAATAGAATTTTAAATGCAGTATAAAAAGCTTTAAAGTTGTCTATCAATATTGCCAAAGGATATTCTACTTTATTCGTTTGACGTTAAGGTTGTTAATCGCATTTTATTGACTTGTACTCCAATACTTGTTTTCCCTTAGTCCTTGGTGCGATTTAACTTTTTTTATTCGTATTTTACTTCGGAATCTCTACAATGGGTCGGAATGCTCTTCCTCACTTACTCGATTATATTGCTACTTCAATTGCGACTTTATCAAATCATTAGCAACTCTTTGTATGCTTTGATTTCATCTCTGTATCTTAGTTCTTAAAATTTCTTTGTATCTACTTAATATTGCATTTTTTATTCACTTTTGTTTGGAAAGAAACTGAGGACAATATAGGTAGCTCTCAGCTTTATAAAAAGATTTATTACTTGAAAAGGACAGCTTTTCGAAGATCCTAACAATTAATTCTATCTCTATTCCTACGAATCTTCACCATCGCTGTCAGCGCCAATATAACGAAGATCAAATAGGAACAGAACACCACGGTTTATAGCCTGGCCATGAATGCTATAGTAAAAAAACAAAATGTTCTTTATAACTGTTCCATATTTAAAATCAAGTAAAGCAGTATTAACGACAATCACATAAATAGCTGGCCAATAAGAAACAAAAAAAAAAAAAGAATAAATAGCGAAGATAAAAAAACAATGGAGATTTTAAATCGGTCAAAGTTCGCGCGAAAACTTTGACAGGTTGGAAAATAAGTTAAAAATGCCGCTATTGTTTTACTGAACGGTCTAAAAACTACCGGAACTGAATGTAAACGGTTCAAATTAATAGAGCGGGCATTTTCCAGGCGGACCGACACAATGGGATGGACGTTGGGGTTATTGACCCGGTCACGGGGTCGCGGCAACGCACAGATTATATCAAGATGTTACAGAGCTTTTTTCAATTAAAAAAAAAACTTTTAACTAAATTTACTAATGAGATGCATATTCTTTGTTAAATGAAGAAGACATATTCATCAAATTTAATTAAAAACCATTGTTTAATTCTAACTTACAGGTTTCTTGCTGGTTGATACCTTTTGTAGAAAACCTTTCCTCTCATACACTAAAAAAAAACAAATTTTGTCCATTTTTTGACAATATTACCCACAGATTATATTAATATAAAAATGACAATCGTGTCAGAATTGCGATAAATCTTTTGTCTCTTTTATTCACTCTTATTTGTTTTTTTTTTGGCAAAATAATTACACTATTTTTTATTCATATTTTACAATTACTTATAAAATAAGCATAATAATTAAGACTCTATTGCCTTTTTAAATATTTTAACGGCCCAAGGTCATGCGCAGTGCCCCCCGCATCCCGCAACGCCCCTCTATACCTAAAATTGTGTTCTGCGCATTGACTCGCGCGAAGATACGTCACGATATCTAAAAACTATGTTTCTGATTTTTATTACTCTGTGGTATATTTTAATACGCCATTGTTTTATGGATTTAAGGTATGTCAGTTAATATCGTTAGCCTAATTCCAGCTTATCACGACTCCCCTCAGACTGGGTGGGCAGAGAGTGAATGATCGTGCATATTCATTTACTAAGAACGTATTTTTAACTATTTAATTATCTAATTTAGGCATCCTAATAGCGATAAATGCGACTCAAATCTCTGTTTTTTCTAAGATAATGAAAGGGATGACCATATGTTTTATACAGAGATTTTGGTCTGAGAAAGCGACAGTTATTTATTGTACTGTCCGCTCTATATCTGATTATAGTTGAATCTCTTCAACCATGGTATACCGTGGTAAGACAAAGACCTTACTTTCCTAATACATTACGACATAGCATTTCGATCGTAAAGGTTTTCCTAGAGAGGACAAATTGTTCAAATCGTTATTGAGTTATTTTGCAACTCAAAGGGTTTGCACCGATTTCGTTTGAATTAAACCTAATAAGTCTATTCGCGACGATATAAAAACTTTTTATGACATGATTTTATAGAAATTTTTGCAATATTGCACAACTAAATCGTGCAATTGCTTGCGTTACAATGTTGTATAGTAATGCGAGGCGTCCGGATAAAGCCGGACATACGTACGCTTTTTGATTGCATGTCCGGATAAAATAAACGGTGTCCGGGTTGTACGTTTTGTTAGAATTTTTACATTTATCAAACGAGAGTGATACTAAGACAAAATCCTCAAAAATTTTAAGTGTCCGGCTTTTCTACTCAAATGTCCGGCCGGCTATTAGGTTTGGCGAAATGGCAACCCCAAATGTGGGAGGTTTTTTTCGGAAATACATATTGATTTGGAATTTACTTTAAGCATAATATGTTTCCTTAAGTAGTTGTCTTATGGTTAATAAATTGAACAATGACTCACCCTATATATTTATTAAATTTAGGGCTGTCACATTTTGGATTTGACTCGAACGAGTTACCATAATACTAAGGTTACGGTTACGCGAGAGATGTGACATAATTCACAATCTCTTTTTATTTTCTTGTCAGCCAAAAAGTTAATTGTTAATAAGTCATTTGTAGTTTTTCTTTAAGTTGGTAACCCTAATTGTAGTTTTCATGTGAGCTAACGTTACACGATTCCCAACAGAGCCCCAGCGGGATAGTCGAGGGTCGAAGGCTTATGACTCATAATGAAAACAAAACTAATTTTATGAAACACTAAGGAATATTACTATCTATAAAAAATCTATTAAGTAAATTGTATTAAATCTTAATCTTATATTATAAATGCAAATATGTAGATGGATGTATGTTTGTTAGTAAGTATCTCCAGAACAGCTGAACTGATCTCGATGAAATTTGACATACATATAGAACATAGTCTGAAAGAACACATAGGCTATAGTTTTTATAATTCCCCGCAGCCGGAATCGAAGGTAATAGCTAGTATTAATATAATAAGCGAATGACTAACAAAATAAATAGTCTATTTTAGATATAGAAATAATAAAGGCTTTCTTATTATTTATAATTATACAAGCTGCGTATGTATTCTTCAGACTATGTTCTACATCTATGAACAATATCAGCGACATACATACAGTCGTTCTCGAGGTATCTTCCATCTAAATATTGGAATTTATAATATTAATAAGATGTGTGAATCAACAATTAACGTACGGTTTTAATATTGTGCAATAATTGTAAAAAGCGTATACCATCCAGCAAGAGTTTCACAAGGCAGGAAGCCGTACACAAATAATTTATAAATAAACGCACTCCGTTTCCAATAGCGTCGGTATCGACCGGCCGATTTCCATCATAACATTATATTTAAAACCCGTCAGCTGCCAAACCTTTTGTTAATTTTGGCGCGCTTTACGACGCGCTAAATCCGCCATGTTGGAGACGTCGCAAGATGGCCGCTAACGGTTAAAAGGGCGCGAAAGGATGCTACAACAGCGAAGATGGATCGTTACGTTGTTTAATGTTTTAGTGCCATTTTCATAGGGTTATTACGTTTTGAGAAGTAGACATTTTAAGCTTAGCAAAAATGTTTACAGTTTACATACAAAGTAACGCTTAACATAAAATTAATAAACTCAAATGACTATAGACGTAGATGTTATTTGGACGATGAATATGCCTTTCTAGTACAAAGTAAGCAGATTATATAATAGTTTTTGTTAGCTACAGTCCAGGGTGTCGCCAACTGATAATCTAGGTACGATCTAGAATTTTTTTCTCCTCCCATAGTAATGCATATTAGTTACGGAATGGATGAAAGTGTCACGTAGTTTTTTAGTTATCTATAGGCATAGGTACATATTTTTAGAGTTTATTAGTTAGAATCCTTTGACGCGAATGGAAGAGAATCCCACATAACTACCGTGACCCCCCCCAAGGGTACGGAATATGCTTGAAGCATTCACCGCTGAAAAAAAGAATGACGCGCTTTCGTTACAAAGTCAAGTGTCAGAATGATTAGTGAGGGGACATAAATGACGATATTTTAGTAAGGCTAATGTCGTGCCAGTACACCGGCACACTGTCGGATTTTATTCCTAACAATATATAGGAATTGTAAATATTTTAAAATTTTGTAACAATTTATATATCTATATTTTTAACATCCTAAGTGAGCTACTACTCCATCCCCCCAAGAGAAGTTCCGACAGCCATGTTTACACTAATATCTAATCCCTTAATAACCTACAACCTTCAACTTTAATTAAGTACATACTAAGTAAGGTTAAGTAATAAGCAGCTGCTGTAAATAATTAAATCGGCAATACTTAAGCACATCATAAACACATTATTTTTTTATGTCATCGTTAAACATGACTCAAAACAACCGACAAGAATTTATCGATCAAAAAATAACGCCTTAATTCTAAACGATTACTGTTTAACTTTTGACTTCAGGTTGATTTTTAACTCTATATTTAAAGTAAATCTTACTAATATTATAAAAGCGTATGTTTGGATAGATGGATGGATGTTAGAAGGTACATATCCCCAAAACGGCTGCATGTATTTCGCTGCAATTTGGCATAGATGTAGAACAGTGGTTCCCAAACTTATTTTGTCTACTGCCCACTTTGAGAATAAATATTTTTTTAGCGCCCCCATATTTTCACATATTTAAAAACCACTATAGCTTCAAATTAAATTAATTAATTATTGTGACCTATACATGTATATTAACGGAGAATTCTTAACGAAACTTTGGGAAAGACTGATGTAGAACATAATCTAGAAGAACACGAAACCAGATATTAAGTTTTTTTTTAATTATGCTTATCATTCAAAAGTGACGCTTACAATCCTGTCATTTGTGTCACGTTCAGCTTATAATTTTTCTTCACTACGATTTCTACTAAAATGCTAAACGATATTTTATTTTAATTAGTAAGCAGTAGATAAGAAGGTTAACTTATTTCACAGTGAATAGTTCTTTTTAATAACATAATGTGATTGTTATAATATTAGACGGCAGAAAAATAAAATAATAACGATCCTCATAAAGCTGGCAAACAGTAAAAGGGACCTATCATAAATCCCGACACAATTTCATCACAAAAGCAAAACGATACGATCGCCCGCGAAAACTTTCAAAATGGCGTCCGACGAAATGTCAAAAATAAGGTCGGCGCGCAAAAATGTCAGTCGCAAATGCTAAACGGCGACATTTCGCTATTAACTCACACGAGGGCAGTAATCCAACAGTTTAGATATTATACTGTTTTAAGGGTTCCGTACCTCATAGGAAAAAACAGAACCCTTATAGGATCACTTTGTTGTCTGTCAGTCTGTTTGGCAAGACCCTTTTTCTCAGAAACGCGTTAAGGTATCTAGCTGGAATTTATTTCCACGCACATTTCCTGTCAAAAAGTGCATTCAGAAAGTAGAAGTACTGCATTATCTTGTTCTAATGATTTATTAACCATAGACAAACTGCATCACCATATATGTAACTTATAGACAACATAATGTTGCAGGTAAATAATCTGTTTTTCAGTAAGAAATTAGGTACTTTTATGTATAGAATCTTATTACTAATAGATGGATGGATGTTTGTTTGAAGGTATCTCTGGTACGACTGCATAGATCTCGCTGAAATTTGTCATATATGTAGAACATAGTCTAGAAGAACACATAGACTACTAATTAAGTTTTTTTTGTTCATTGCGGGGGATAGTTAGTATTTCACAATTTTCACAAAATAATTGAAATTTGACATACTGTCTATTTATCCTTCAGAGTCTTCTACCCTCGTGTGAATAAATATTAGACGGGCTCCCGCTCGCTTGGATGACCACCCCAGACTATCGCAATCGTCTGGATTCTTATTGTTCCGCATTCACTGTTGCAAACAAAGTATTTGCATAATTGTGAACTTTTACAGCCGACGGAATTGATAAAGTTGCATTAATTCCTTTTACAGGTGGTATTCATTGAATTTAACAAAAATCGGATTCTTTTTTACCTCCTTTTAACTTGGACATGTAACTAACTTCTTACTGTTATGAAGAAAATCCGACACTGCCCGTTGGCGCAACACTAGCCTTACTAAAATGTCAACGTTTATGTGCCCCTCACTAATCAATCTGACATATGACTGTGTAACGAATGCGCGCCATTCGCGCCAAAGGATTCTTACTAATAATGTGTAAAATTACGATTTTTAAATACAAAGTGACATCTAAGATTTTGAGGTTATGTTTAAGGTACGCCTCCATTGGCCCGCACTGACGCACCGCACGCATTGCCGGCAACAGACTTCAGTTTACTTTGCTGCTGTAAGACAAAGCAAACCGTTTAAACCGTGCGTGCGGTGCGTCCGTAAGACAATGGACACGTACCTTTAATGTCAACTTTTAAATTTAATTTAAATGTAGATTTAATAATAAGTTTATATTTTCTGACATGTTAATTAACGTACCGATTTAATTTACCGCATTTAACTGACCGCGCTGACAAGTTGTCAACTTAACCGCGTACATGGGATATAATTATTGTTTGTTTATTAAGGTAAGTTTAATGTAAATTTTTAAACAATAAATTATTGTATACTTAAAAACACCCTAACAAATTTCATCACAAAATAATAAACCATAAACAAACTGCATATTTTATTTTGAAAGAAAACTCTTTCACGTAACTACATCTCTAATCTTATAATATTACTATCGCACCGCGACCCCGTCTGCGTGCCATTTCAAATAACTTAATAAGTAGCCTATAAGTTCTTCTAGACTATGTTCTACATCTATGCCAAATTACAGCGAACAGTAGAGCCCGCTTTAACATTTTCGCACGTATTGGCCCGGCTCGCCTGGTGAAATACCACGACCTCACAGAAGACAGGCGTGAAGTGGAAGCAATTCCGCGTTTCATCTGATGAGTGTGCGTCCCGGAGGCCTAATTTAGTCCTCTTTCCCTTCCCACCCTTTTTCTCTAATAAGGAAAGGATGGGAAGTGGAAGTGGACATTCCGGATGAGAGGATGCAAGGAAAGGGAAAATGTTTTCTTTCTGTTCATCCTCTCCTTCGTCGATTAAAGGTAGACAACGCATATGCAATTGCGTATGTCTATGGGCAACGGTCACTTCGCTATTTCAGCGATTACAGGTGGCCGCTCGCTCGTTTGCCACCTTATATTATAAAAAAGACCCATACAGCCATTACGGAGATATCTTCTAAGAAACATTTGCGTTTATAATATTTATAAGATTTCAAAATGGCCGTCATGCATTAGACGTTTCAATGTTTACTTGGTTTATAAAGAACAAATGTTGATTTTTACTTCTTTAGATAGAAATTTTGTAAAGAAAACAATATATAATAGTATTGTTTTTCTTATTGTATTTGACAAGTCTTACGCAAGGAGGTCACTAGTACAGATTTCAATCAGACCTCGCTCGGGGGAATGAACGGAGCACATTTTGTATTCGCAAAAACGTCTCGTAGCTATTTCCATTGTAAGACATGATACGATATAATAATAAGTCGCTAAAAGTTTATTTCAGAAGCGTATATCTAATACAATATTTATTTTACATGAAGAGTCTTAAATCTATGATATTAAATAAAATGTTAAAAACGAATAATAAACTATAATATATTATTAAAAGGAGTCCCTTTAGGCAAGGTTAAGTCGCTAAAATATGTCGTGATGTCGAGTCGTTTAAAATGTTGACACTTCAGTTACTTATTGTGGGTTTCCGAGACCGAAAACTTCGTTTTGTTAAAGACAATGACAGGGAAGACGATATGTGTTATACAGAGATTTTGGTTCCTGAAAGCAAGTGAACAAAACCAGATCTATATGTTCATGAAGTCATATTTTTTAAATATTACAAGGTCTAAAAAACCTTGTACCGCTACAGTGGATTTAGTACCAGGTCGATAACGCCTTGTATCACATGAAACTGCTAGTAAATTAATATCGTTTGACGGTACGACATTTCAAAATCGTGTAAAATGCTTGTGTCCAACAGTAACCCATAATTTCCAAACATTAAATTAACATACGACATATTTCCAAATGTTATGAATAAAAGAAATTACTGAAGCACCTTTGTTCGATATTATCATTGAATTTGCGAAACAGCAGCCTATATCCTCATGCAATTCAAATATACCAAATATATCTTTTTTTTTCAGACAAAGGAGGTTGTATATCAAACCTCGTTTTCGGCCAGTGCCCTCTACTACGCACTATTATTGCAAATCATGCCAATGGAATTTCAAAATGGCTTGAGAAAAACAAAAGAGAAACATAAAAAAAATAAAAGCAATATCTGCTAACTGACGTATCTCTATTTAAATCCTTTTATTTGTAAGTTTAAAAACCATAAGTTTTTTTTTTAATTACATATTTTCGATGTCAGTGGCGTGTAATCAATTTCTAAATAGTTTCTAAGTAACAATGTGCAATGGCTGTGTTCTCAAATAAAAGAAAGAAAACATTACTGGCAACAAATGCTTTCTTTCCTTTTTTTAAACTCACAGAACAAAGATCTAAATTCAAATATATATACAAACTATCCCGTCGCTTCCAGGATTATCGCCACTGAAGCCAAGTCCCGCGGGACTCTAACCCCGACGCGTTCAATTTAATCAGAAAAAAAAGATACGCAAAAAGTTTGCTTCCATTTCTTCTTATATCCTAAATTCAAAAAGACGAGGAAAATATTTCACTGTAGCAAAAAATAAACAACACCAGATATCAACGCATTCGTATCATCATCATCAGATCACTATACGTCCCCACTGAGGGGCCATAGTCAACCACGCGGGTCAAGTGCGGGTTGGTTGACTTCACACATATCTTTGAATTTCTTCTCAGATATGTGCAGGTTGCTTCACGATGTTTTCCTTCACCGTAAGAACGTTGGATACATTTACATATGTAAACCGGATTAAAAAAACACATTAGTAAATGGCGGGATTCGAACCCAGGACCTGCAGATTGCAAGTCATGTAGTTGACTCCTGAGCCGCTGACGCTGGGCGCGAATGGCGCGCTTTCATTACCAAGTCAAGTGTCTGATTAGTGAGGGGACATAAACGTTGACATTTTAATAAGGCTAGTGTTGTGCCAATACACCGACACAGTTTCAGGCACGTAATTTTTTTTAATTCTTTGCGTGGAAGGATCTCAAACATTCCGCCATTTTATGCCTAGAAGACTCTCTACGCTGTGATATCAGGCATTTTAGAAGCCTTATTTTGGATCGATGCGCCACTTTGGGTTTTGTACTTTATATATCTGGTCGTACTTTAAAGTTTGAATTCTATCCATTTTGTTTAAATAAAAGGTGTAAAGTTAATTATCACAAACATTTCATATCGAAGTATTAATAAACATAAATTAATCGGTAATTTTTAAAACATGTTGAGTAAAAAAAAGCGCACTCAAAGCTGCGATGAATGAACGGCGCGTGCGCAGAGCAGATGTCGCGGGTTCGACGCCCGCTTTTGGCATCGACCTCCGTGCCTCTTCATTGGGGCCCCGACGTCTTTATACAGGATGTTCCTATTTCATACAAAACAATAAATTAACACGTCAAATTTTACCAAAACATATAGAAATTGTTATTATAAACAAAAAATTATGTAATTATTTAATTGTAATATATATTAACGATATTTTTAAGGCTTGCAACAAGCGAACAACGAAACAAATGCTCACCCAATGTACATTTCATTCAAAATTACATTTTCTTTCTTTTACTTGATTATTAAAAATTCAAAAACACTGACTTCTTTATAGACTTTGGACGAAATCGTCTTAAGATACCTTACCTGCCTTCAGGGAAGAATAAAGCCTTACATAATAATTTTTAAACCTACAATAGATTATATTTTCTTTTCATAATTAAAACAAAAAACTATAACAGTGCTATTTAAAAAATTGAGTACTTTAGTAAATAAATAAATTTATTATCAACATGAATGAATGATGTTGTCAGAATTTTTGAACATCCTGTATACATCAAGTTTTATTTTTACTTTCTTCATAAACTTCATTCTTTTGTTCGTTTGATGTAAGACCGTTTATACGCCACATGGCCCGCCCGCTCGAAATAACTGCAGCACCGGCCCTAGGGCCAGGCCCTTACAATGTTACTGCACGGATGTCTTTCTTATTTTAAACTACATGTTATATATTAATTGTTGTCGAATTAAAAAAAAACTTAATTAGTAGTAGCCTATGTGTTCTTCTAGACTATGTTCATAGAGATTCGTTCAGCTGTTCAGGAGATATCTTCAAACAAACATCCTTTTAACATTCGCATTTATATTAGTAAAAACATGTTTTTTTTAATTTATTATTTAAAAAATAAATACATAAAAGTAATTTACCCAGTAAAAACTGTAAGAACATTATTAGTTTTTTGCAGCCTATGAGTTTTGAATCGCGTTTCTCTTTATTATTTAAGCAAAACCTTAATTCGGTGACATCTAGTGATAACACCAGTTTAAGATCTTTTTACTTCTATGCCTTATCATCCCTCTCATGATCCCTATGCTAAATACTGTCTGTCATCTTTGACGAAACTGAACAATATGTTTTAAACGAGGATTTCGGTCTCAGAAACCCACGATTAGTTAACTCTCGTTAAACATTCGTCCATTAGCCACGTATCGTAAAGCGGCAGTTAAACTTCTGAAGATGTCTATTTAAATCATACTATCCACTTTGCTCAAAATTTTATTGCAACAATAAAACATTATTCTAGCATTTAGCTCGACGTTCTTATAATATTGTAAACTAGCTGTCGCCCGTGATTACGTCCGCACGGATTAATAAAAAAACTTAATAAGTAGCCTATGTGTTCTTCCAGATTATATTCTACATCTATACCAAATTTCATCCAGATCCTTTCAGCCGTTCTAGAGATATCTTCAAACAAACATCCATCTAAACATTCGTATTTATAATATTAGGAAGATAACTCGGATAATAAGAGCGTGGATGACGCAGTTGAACATACAGGAACGAAGTCCAAACATCCAGATTCGCTTCCCGACTGTAAGTTTTTACAAATATCTTATCGATTCTTAACATAGCGCGAGCCACCACAATTCAAGGTGCAGCGGAGTGTAACGAGATGATGAGGGAGGGCACTACGCAGCGCGCATATGACCTTGAACAGCCTAGATATTTGAAAATGATGATACCAATATTTCGATGTTCTTACGGTAAGAGAAAACATCGTGATGCCATCAGCACATATCTGAGAAGAGTTTCTTGCTACCTAAAAAAACATAACAAAAAAAAACTGCTTGTCAATTATGTCATAGTTCTAAGTAAATTACGAATCTATACACATATACTAATATAATAAACATAATGTCATCATAAACTTTACGTCATCTTACTAATATTATAAATGCGAATGTTTAGATGGATGTTTGTTAGAAGATATCTCCAGAACAGCTGAACGGATCCCTATGAAATTTAACATACATAAAGAACATAGTCTGGAAAAACACATAGGCTACTAATTATGTTTTATAATTCTGAGCGTCGGTGGCTCAGGGATCAAGCACTTGACTTGCAATCTCCAGGTCCTGGGTTCGAATCCCGCCATGTACCAATGTGTTTTTCGCTTTACATATGTACATTTATCCGATGGTCTTACGGTGAAGGAAAACATCGTGATAACCTGCTCATAGCTGCAAAGAAATTCAAAGATATGTGTAAAGTCAACCAACCTGCACTTGACCGGCGTTGTTGACTATGGCCTAATCACCTTTAATTTAGGGTAAGGTCCGAGCCCCTCGGTGGGAACTTATAGCGAGCTGATGATAATGAATTCCACGCGGACGGAATCGTAGGCGACAGCTAGGAAATTATAATAAAGACAAAACAAGAGGTATGCGTTTCCGTTGCGCCCACGCCTCGCAATACCTTTATTATGTGGAACATTAATAAACAGCTTGATAATAATTTTAAATTGTACATGGTATGGCCAAGCTATTATTATAATATCGCATAAATAATTGACAAAATGATTCAACACAGAAATACTTGACTATCGAAAGTAAAGGTCAGATTATTGACACTATTCAGAAAGAGGTGTCATTATGTTCAGGTCATACACCACCTCACCGAAGAGCTCCGGAGTCTTCCCTCAGTTAGAGGTGACTAGGTTATAGTCAACCACACTGACCCAGTGTGGGTTGACTATAACTTCACAAATCTTACTCTTATTAATATTAAAATCTGGATGACGAGCTTTGCTCGGTATTTTTTTTAATTGTGTTTTTTGGAAATTATATATAAGTACGAATTAGTAATAAAATGAAACAAATATGAATAATATTTTTCGATTTTACTGATAGAAAAAGTTAAGTTTATGTTTAAGTTGATTATCGATAAAACACGAATAAAATGACATTTTCTAAAAATGATTCCTAGCTAGATTGATTTATCGCCCCCCAAAACACCCTATATACTAAATTTTATGAAAATCGTTGGAGCCGATTCCGAGATTCCAATTATATATATACAAAAATTGCTCATTTAAAGACATAAGATAAACGACAATGTTTAGATGGATGGGTGGTAGATGAATCTAATCTATCGCCTTAAAATCGATGGATACACAACTTACTTCTTACTAATATACAAATGCGAATATTGAAACGGATACATGAATGTTTGTTTGAATGTATCTCCAGAACTACTGCATGGATGTCACTGAAATTTGGCATAGATGTAGAACATAGCCTGGAAGAACACATAGGCTAATTAAGTTTCTTTATATCCCCGCGGATAGAGTCGCGGCCGACAGTTGACATCTTTGTATTTCTTCACAGATATGTGCAGGTTGCATCACATGTTGTCATTCACATTAGGACATGTTGGAAGTTTAAAATATCAAATTTATTTACATTATATTGGCAACATTTTATTCGCCAATTAAAAATGTTTCCTGCAGCAGAAATATGTCGATATTAAGGTAAAGTTGCTAACAGGAGTCTGTGAGAGTACTTAAAACTTGTTCGCATTTCGAGGATTTGGCTGACTGGCACGTTCAATTAAACGCTAACCTTTATTAGAATATTTCGCTGCGAATACTCTTACTAATATTATAAATGCGAATGTTTAGATGGATGTTTGTTAGAAGGTATATCATGTACGGCTGCATTGATCTCGCTGAAATTTGGCATAGCTGTAGAACATAGACCGGAATAACTTCGCGCGAATGCAGTTGCGGGTGACAACTAGTTTTGTTACAAAAAAAATAGATATTAGTAATGAATCTAAGTCTAAGAGCGTCGGTGGCTCAGGGGTCAAACGCTTGACTTGCAATCTGCAGGTCCTGGGTTCTAATCCCGCCATGTACCAATGTGTTTTTCGATTTCCGATTTACATATGTATATTTATCTGTCGTTCTTCCTGTGAAGGAGAACATCGTGATGCTGCACATGTCTGAGAAGAAATACAAAGATATGTGTCAAGTCAACCAACCCGCACTTGGCCAGCGTGGTTGACTATGGCCTAGTCACCCCTAACTTAGGGTAGGCTCCGATTCTCGCGGTGGGGACATATAATGAGCTGATGATGATCAGTATTTTTGAGCATCAAATATGTGACTCTTACAATTTGCCTAGATAAGTTACAAACGGACAGCATTCAACATTTATCGGTGACATACAAAGATTGAAAATTTCATATCAAAGACAAACTCCAAAATTAATCGACGTTTACAAAGTAAACGACAGATGAAATTTGCAAAGTTTCCCCGACATTGTGTAGATACAAAAACTGTTATTGTCGCAAAAATCCTATCCACCATCCGTCATAATCTTAAATTGGAATCCATCCCTTTTGAAATTAATCCTTATGAAAATAACTCCATTGCTACCTCCCTTCCCACCCCTTTGAACCACCCCTCTGTCCGGTTCTCTGGTCCGGAAGAATTGCTTGAATAAAGTCTGATTTATTCATTATAATCATCAAAATTCTTTAACTTATATTTATTTTAACATGTCTTTACAATTTAGCTTATTTTTGTAAGTTTTTATTTATTTAGGTAGCTTTTAATCTTTTTATTTTCAAAGTTAACCGTAATAATAACAATAAATAAGTCTAATCTAAGCTTTGCTTAAGTAAGATGTACCTAACTTATTTACTTTTTAAAAGTTAATTACGTCTAAGTAAGTTAATATGAACTTCTTCAACTCATTATGATGGGCAAAATCGCAGGCAGAAGACGAGTTGGAAGGAGGAGAAAGTCGTGGCTAAGAAACATCCGGGAATGGACCAATATTGCCAGCGTTGAACAACTTTTTCGCTTGGCACAGGACAGGAAAGGGTTCGCTGAGCTGACGGCCAACCTCCAGTAATGGAGAGGCATTGGAAGAAGAAGAAGAAGTAAGTTAAGTTACTTCTTACTAATATTATAAATGTAAATATTTTAAATAGAATGGATCGATGTTTGTTTGAACTTATCTCAGGAACGATTCAACAGATCTCGCTGAATTTTGGCAAAAATTAGAACAGATTTTTTTTCTACGCGGAAATAGTCGCGGGAAACAGATAGTAATATAGTAATCTATAGATTAATATGAATATATTGGAATTAATCCAACATACGTTCGTCAATTATATCGCTTAAAATCAAGTTAACCATAACCAAAGACTATGCAACCACAGAAATTCACTTCATAAAATATCCACTTCCTGCCTCGCAAAGCAGCGTTGTGGAATGGTCTGTCCTCGGCGGTATTTCCAAACCGCTACGACTTAGGGTCCTTCAAGAAGCGAGCTTATCACCACCTCAAAGGCCGGCAATGCATCTGCGGTTCCTTTGGTATTGCTGATGTCCATGGACGTCGTTGAACACCTCGGTGTTGCCGCTGCTCGTTTGCCCCCTTCTGTTATAAAAAAATGAGGTTTGATTATTGGAAGAGATATTCTTGTACCTTCCATATACATATAAAGTTTGCTACACACAAAATGCGATGAGTAATCGCCCTTGAAGCGGCAGGTGTTTAGCAGATGCACTTTGAACAGCACACGCTTTAACTAAACCGCATGCAATCTGTAACTAAAATCACGAATAAAAACCTTTTTAATGCTTCTTACAAACCACATAGATATAGCTATATTTCATCATCATCATCACCACTGAAGGGCTCGGAAGACTCCGAGGGTAGACACCCTAAGTTAGGGCTGATTAGGCCATAGTCAACCACGCTGGCCAAGTGCGGGTTGACTTCACACATAGCTATAAAGATTCAGATATGTGCAACATCACGATGTTTTCCTTCACCGTAAGAACGTCGGATAAATGTATGTAAGTATAATTAGCTGATGACGAGTTTAGAATTAATTTCATTTATTTATGAAATTGAATTTCTAAATCTTCTCTTTCTTACATTTTACTTAACAATAAATTATTATATTTGTATATTTTTTTGAATATTTAAAGTCGTGTTCAATATATTACTACAAACCAGTATTTAATTCGTGTTAATCTTTATTAATCGATGTTTCATCGAATTGTATGTATAAAATCGATTTTCGAGTTGCATTTATTCGTGATTATTTGACTTGGAATGTACCTTTTGCTAACAATTAGATAAATATTATTCTAAAATATATTGACACAATCTGTGTCAGGTGTCCTAAGCCGAATCGTTACGAATTCTTAAGCATTAGTATTGAATGACTCCTATGAATATAGTTATAACCCCAAAAAAACCGTTTTTTAGATGAGACTAGGGTGACATTTCGCTGGGCCGCGGACGAGAGCGAAAGCGTGCCCGTGGTCCCGTCCCGATGCATCGGAGGAACAGAGAGGTTTAGTGGGTATGCCTCCGATAAGGAGGAGAATCCCACATAACTGCCGCGTCCTCCCCCGTGGCGCGGAGTATACATAAAGCATTCCTCTCTGGAAAAAAAGAGTGACATTTCTTGAGTGAATTTACTAAATTTAAGGTTGGATCGTTGTTAGACACCCCAAGATATATAAATTATATTTTAATAAGCAACATTTATTATTAAAAAAATTTTTTTTTTCAAAATACAGTTGTAACATTTTACGTAGTACCCGTCAAATTATCTACTTGGAACTAGATCGATATACTGTAGGTCTAGAACGTGGGAAATCAACTAGAGAGAGGTATAAGTGAATTTGTTATAACCAACACGACATGTTGATATATTAAAAGTATGCGTAAAACGAGTTTCTCATATTATTATTATTATAAAAACCAACAAACAAACATAAGTTTAATAATAATATGAAAATATACATTATTTTGTAAACTTAAGGATTATTATGAGAATAAAATGACAAAATAAACATAATAATCATTTGTTTAAGATAAATAAAACAAAAGTATAAAGAATTGACTTCAGTTTACATTTTTAAAACGTTTTTTTTTATTTATGTTTGGAACACTGCTATATATTTTAAGGAATTAAAGACGTAACCAAAAAAAAACAAGAGAATGGTTATGAAAATAGAAGACCAAAAACAGGGATGGTTTTTGTGATAGAATGCGTAAGAGAAAATTTAGATATGATAGCTGCAGAGATTTTTACGGCGTCTCTTTTTTATCACGTCCTGAAGGTGATTACCAGAGTTACATAACTCTTATATGAGACCTTCAAACCTTCGTTAATCGGTGAGACATCTCAAGAAGACATGAGACTGTGTAATTTGTGACGCCTTTCTGTCAAGCGCCCTTAAAGGTCGCCCAAACGCGCCCTACAACGCCGGCCCATTTTTCCAGAGGGGAATGCTTTATGCATACTCCGCGCCCCGGGGGGGACACGGTAGTTATGTGGGATTCTCCTCCATAACGGAGGCATACCCACTAAACCTCTCTGTTCCTCCAACGCATCGGGACGGGACCACGGGCACGCTTTCGCTCCCGTCCGCGACTCAACAACGCCGGCCCTGGACAATCTAGCGACGTATAGAGAAAAGTGTAGGATGAAATAGTTGACTATCGTAATTTTTAACGTAAGGGGTTGAAAAGTTGGTTAAAAATTTGTATGGAAGTATCGTAATTTTTAAAGATGGAAGCTTAAAACTTATTATTTAGGCAGTTATAATAATTTGATAGGAATAAATAAGACATTCAATGTTTATAAACATTTTACCCTCAAGGGTGCAAATAATAGGTAATAGGGGATAAAAGTTTGTATTAGGATATGTGAGGCCTAATAATTAAAATGCTGCCCAAAGACTAAATTTCACGCGAACGAAGTCGCGGATATAGCTAGTCGTTGTATATAATCAGTGACAAATACCTAGTACATAAGGTAATTAAATAGTAGGTTAGGTAAGAATGGCTAAGATAATGATCCATCTAGATATGCAGCGGCCTTGTGTTCAGTGCAACAATCACAATTAACTCTTTGTTATGCCACAAGTACAGTCAGCAAATGCAATTACAAAGTATTGTAGATTTTTCCGCTTCTTATTTGATTTTTTTATTTAAGAGGGGGAATGCATTACGCATACCGGGTGCCTCGGGGAAAGCCACTCCGGTTATGTGGGACTCTCTCCACATCCCTCAAGGGACAAGGAGCCTACCCACTAAACCCCCTCTGGTTCCCTCGACTCACTGTTTACCGGGGTGTGGGCAGATGTTAATACTCTTCGCACACACCGGTCGGTGACTGGTTTTGAGCCTCCACACTAGTGTAGACTCTTTGCACGCGGAAACCCGTGCGCGCCCTCTCTATCTCTTACTGGGTGGGGACTTATACACCTAGCTGTCGTCCGAGACTCTGTTAGGATTAAAAAACCTAATAAGTAGCCTATAAGTTCTTCCAGACTGTTCTATATGTATGCCTTTCAGCGAGATTCGTTCAGTCGTTCTGGAGATACATTCAAACAAACATCCATCCAAACATTCGCATTTATAATATTAGTAAGATTCCTGCCAATTAGGGTTGGCGTTAGCAGGCGGCTGGTTTTAAAATAAGCTAAAACTTTTCGATTTATACTTTGTGCACCGACACCACATGATTAGGATACGACCAGGAATAATTAAAATGGTAACTAAAGATGCCCCTTAGTATAGATTTTTACCTCTTACTTAACTAAGAATTCTTCTATCATTCCTTCAAACTAACACAAGTCCCGGCCGAGTAGCGGCATCCTAATAGCTTTCACACGTGGCTGAATTGCTCAGTCGATGCGTCATGATGCATGTCACCATAAAATTCGTATTAAATTGGGACAGTATACTAAGATAGGTGAATAATCGTAGAAAAAAAAAAGAAAAGTGAAAATACAGTAGTGATTTAAATGTAATTAAAAAAATGAATACAAGAGAAATGTTATATATAAAATTCTGGTATCACAATGTTAGTTACCATACGCCTCCGAAACGGCTTGACCGATTCTCATGAAATTTTGTGAGCATATTGAGTAGGTCTGAGAATCGGCCAACATCTATTTTTAATCATGCGCGGACGGAGTCGCGGGCGACAGCTAGTAATTGATAAATTAATGCAATAAATTTGACTTAAAACACGGAATGGATTAGTGTATACACAATCTCTGTTGTAGGGATGTCTCTGTAAAACCGTGAGATATGGTCACCCTATTAAGACTGGGAGCGCAGTGTGAGGTCTGGATAAATACCGCTTATATCGCTCTAATTGTGCGTTAAAAACATTTCCATACATACATACATACACAACACTGTTTTCTTATGGTATAAGCAGAGTTATACTTCACGCAAACAATCAAGAAGGTATGGACTTTACGTCATTTTTGCTATGAATATAGATTCAATAAGTAATTATTATAGAGCGTCGGTGGCTCAGGAGTCAAGCACTTGATTTGCAATCTGCGGGTCCTGGGTTCGAATCCCGCCACTGTGTTTTTGGATTTTCGATTTACATATGTACATTTATCCGACGTTCTTACGATGAAGGAAAAAATCGCGATGCTACACATGTCTGAGAAACTCAAAGATATGTGTGAAGTCAACCAACCCGCTCTTGGCCAGCGTGGTTGACTATGGTCTTGTCACCTTACTTAGGGTAGGCTCCGAGCTCCTCGGTAAGGACATATAGTGTAAGGACACATAATTATTTTAATCTTACTAGTATTACAAATGCGAATGTGTAGATGGATGTTCGTTCGAAGGTATCTCCGGAACGGCTCAATGGATCTTGATGAAATTTGGCACAAATCTAGAACAGTAGAAGAACACATAGGCTACTTATTAATTTCTTTTTTCAAATCCGCCCGAACAGAGTCACAGACTAGGACAGAGTCACAAATATCTTAACATAGTGTTACAATCGTATCCCACCGCCATCTATCGAAGTTTAATAAAATCAAGTATCCTTTAAATATAATGAATTCTCTACAAAACAAAATCAGATGTTCAACCATTGAAGCGACCAACGTCCATTGAATTGGTCATCTTGCCACACCTTCATACACAAAACCGAACTCACAATGACTAATCAGTAGACCATGACACAAACATACCAGCCATGAATTCACTAACGAAATGAACTAAAACTTAGGATTAAATTAATTCTATCGTACGACCCAGCGACCAGTGGTGGACCTTGGCGTTCGACAACAAGTCTCCACTTCCCTATCCCGCATCCCAATCCAGTCCTGAACATGTAGCTGCCAAAGATCTCCGTCTCATCCATCCAACGAAGCGACTACCAACTGGGTGACGACCATTTTATCGTCCCATGTACATATACGTACTTGACACCTCAAACATCCAAACAAACAGTGGACTTATTGCACTTTTACCTCGCCAATGAATGGGCTCAGCCACCAGCTACTCCAATTAATTCTGGGTAATCTTCTTGCTCTTTTTCCTACGGACGCACATTCTTCAGTAAATGTGACGATTGTATTTAAGGTCAATCAATATCAACATATCCCACGACATATGTATAGTTCATAGACAAAGGAATAGGGAACACTAGTGGAGGGGCAGAAGCGGGTAACAGGGGGCAGGGAACAGGGTGCGCCCGCGCCGCTCCGCAGACGATCACAATCAGGGACTTTGTTTACGCTATCACGGCCGCCAGGGGTACTCAACATTTGTGACTAAGTTACAATTTTTAATACCCCAACGTTATTGAGGCATTACAAAGGTTTTCGCTGAAAAATTTGCGCCAGTGTTACTATAGTAAACGTTCTATATTTAAAACTGCTATGTCCAGAGTTCAAGTATCTATGATTATTGCCAAAATTAGTAAGCAGATGACACTAAAAGAAGAATATCGTCTTTACCTGAGTTCCCTCAGACGAAAGATGTTTTGAAAACATATTGTCATCCACATTCTTACGGTGAAGGAAAACATCGTAATGCAACCTGCACATATCTGAGATGAAATTCAAAGATATGTGTGAAGTCAACCAACCCGCACTTGGCCAGCGTGGTTGACTATGGCCTAATCACCCTTAACTTAGGGTAGGCTCCGAGCCCCTCAGTGGGGACGTATAGTGAGCTGATGATGATGATTGTCATCCAACCAGTGTAGTTTACCAACGGTGAAAAAGGTTGCATAATATATCCATTTTACATCATATTAATACAATTAAGTGTCCATTAAATTTGATGTGAAAATGTAGTATTATATATATATAGTACTCCATGATAAAGTCTTGAGACTATTGGATTATCTCAAATTTTAAAATTCTAAATTTAATTTATGTGTTCTCGACAAAATGTTTTGTACCCCTGCAATATTGTTTACAGTGCACACATGGGGCGCACGTGTGCCGGCGCGTGCGCAGTCGCGAGCATGTAATTAACTGTTAAAAGCCAGCCGACAACCGACAGACTACGTACCCTGATATCAATATTGTACACTACATATGTAAAATTAAATCTTTTTGGTTCATAATCTGTGTGTGCCAAAATAATTACCACTGGTTATTTAGAAATAATATTCTATTTATAAAGAAAAATTCAAATTATAAAAAAAAACCGTTCATCCATTAACGATATTATTTTGCTTTGAAAAGATAAGTACTTATGAAATTACTGTTGCCCGCGTCGTCCGTTCGAATTAAAGAAAACTCAATTAGTAGCCTGTGTTCTTCCAGACTATGTTCTACATCTATGACAAATTTTATCGAGATATATACAGCCGTTTTGGAGATACATTTTAACAAATATCCATCCATTCATCTATCAAAACTTTAACATTTATAATATTAGTTAAAAATACGTATTTATCGATGAAAATTATATTTTTTTAATAACCTAATATATTTAGCATTTTACAAAGCTTTTTAACCTTATTTTATCCTAGCTTTATAAATCCACTATGAACTGCAATGGTGAAGGCGTTTCAAAATTACGCGTTACTACCCCCATACTGTGACGTCACGTTCGTAAATGATCATTTGAAATTCTCATATATCTGTATAATAAACGAGTAAATTGCATTCCTTCACAAAGCAAGGGGTTGGGGAAAGCAATTACTCTGTGCGAGGTCTTACGTAATATTCACGTTTTAGAAAATTTCAATGTATCCAAAATGCTTGAGTATTGCAGAATAATCAATGAATACGGTTGCTCTATTGACTTAGTTTATATAAACAGATGTTAGAATGAATGTCGCACACTTAGATTCTTGACTAGGGAGTGACCATACCTCTTATTATTATAAGTATACTCCAGTATAGTGAGTACTTCTTGGATACTTTGGACATATTGATTGTGCTTGGAAAGATAGAAGGTAAAAGGTCACGAGGTCAAGTGCAGGCTATATTAGGCCTTAATATCATGACTGCCCTGAGACAAGCCGAAGACATGACGGCATGGAGGCAACTGGTCGATGAAGCCGCAAAAGCATATCGAGACGAGCCCGACCTTCAGTAATGAAGGATGCGAAGAAGATAGCGAGTACAGTAGTAGTTTAAAGTCAAAGTATTGTAGTAGTATCAGCAGTAGATTATAATAATATTTCGGTAAACAACTTATGAAAAGACAGAGAGGACGTCAAACAAAGAGATAGGAAGATGACTTACCGAAGGGGTGGAGAAGATAACCCCCGGAACAAGGAACTGTGGAAAAATCTAGGGGAGGCTTATGTCGAAGGACATCCTGACGAAGCAACTGGAAGCTGAAAACAAAGCTATAATTCTACTTTTTCCTGTTTAAAAAAACTACTTTAAGTTTATGTAAAAAAGTGATGTACTGGTCAGCGAATAAAGGCTTATCTTATCTTAAAACAACTTACATTATTTGTGCCTTCAAAAGTAAAAAAAGTCAAGCCCTATTTACGCTACCGCACACCAGTCAACCCTTGATGTGCCGAAATATCAGAAGCTTGTGATTAATCGTGGTAAGAATCATGTTTCTAACTGTATATAAGCCCTATTTTATTAATTCCGAGCTGTCGGTCGCGACTTCATGCCCGTGAAATTTAAAAAAAACTTATTAAGCGTATGTGTTCCTCCAGACTGTGTTCTACATGCCTTTCATCAAGATTTGTTAAGCTGTTCCGGAGGTAATTTCAAACAAATATATATCTAGCAGAATTTATAATATTGGTAAGATAAAAATAATATTCGACTTTCTCAGAGTTCTTCATGCATTTATGTTTTCATGTAAAGGTAGGCAACGCATATGCAATTGCGTATGTCTATGGGCAACGGTCACTTCGCTATATCATCGATTTCATGTGGCCGCTCGCTCATTTGCCACCTTATGATATAAAAAAAAGTTGCATTGTAACATAGTCTTTGACATGTTAGTATTAGATTCATATTCTTACAATCGGGTGGAAGTTTTTTTTCAGTTAATAAATAGTTTAGTATCCTATGATATAGTAAGTTTATAAAAACAATACATGAACACCTTGTAACAGATTAAAACGGATTAAATCGTAATCTTCATTGTCTTGGTATGGCCTCTGTAGTCGAAACCACATCAATACTTATTTATATATAGAATTTAATATTGTTTAGTTTCAATTTAAACTAACGAAATATATCTCCAACACCAACTATTACAAAATCTTACTAATATTATAAATGCGAAGGTTTTGATGGATGTTAGGTATCTCCAGAACGGCTGCATGGATCTCGCTGAAATTTAGCATATATGTAGAACATAGTCTGGAAGAATACATAGGTTACTAATTAAGTTTTCTTAATTCAGCGCGGACGGAGTCGCAGGCAACAGGTAGTTCTATAATAAAAGCTTGTGGAATTCACAAGACCTTTCATATCTAAAAACATGCATTAATATGCGTTCATTGGTATACTAAGTCGGTAGCTTTTTGTTCTCATATCTGAAAAAAAAAAATCACGAAGTAAAAACAGTTAATTAATAGCACAAAGCGTTTGTCCGGTAACTTCAAGTTTAAGTTAGGAACAAAGCTATCCAAAGCTCGGACTACTTCGCACCTACCAACAGCGAGACCTAGTTCGCTAACAAAGGACAGCGTCGGAAGTCACTATGTCTATAGACTGCTCTGACTATAGTCACTATAAAACAATTTATAATAGGACAAGCTCCGTCCGTGCGTTATAAAAAAACTTAATTAGTAGCCGATGTGTTCTTCCAGACTATGTTCAGCGTTTTCTCTCCGTTCAGCGGTTCCGGTGATATCTTCAAACAAACATCCATCCATCTAAACATTGGCATTTATAATATTAACAAGTTATCACGACAATTTCAGGGCATAGATGGCGCTTTCATTTATTTGTCGATTTTCATACTATATTCATCCTTTATTAATCACTAGCTGTCGCCCGCGACTCCGTCCGCATGAAATGTAATAAAACTTAATTAGTTCCCGGCAATTATTCGAATTTTTCTCGCCGTAAAAACTATATTTGAACTTAAACGAACATTTAAAAAAAGAATTGGCCAAATTGGTCCAGGCGTTGTTGAGTTACCAAGACATTTTGCGATTCATTTTTATATTATATCACTGTTTTGTTTCTTATACTTTTGCAAATTATAATTAGAATCGTCCCAAAATATAAATAATTTAAATAATTACGGGTTATTTATTTTTTCCTCCAACACAAGAGATCGCCAAATATTTTTAAGGAATATCCTGAAAATTTTAATTTATGGTCACCCCAGTTTCGGTTCTCTAGTTAGTGAAGCATTAATGATGAGACTACAAAACCAAAGTTAATATAAGATTCCTTTATTTATTAATTTTTATTTAAAATTAACAATAGACTTGAACAAAAGATAAATTTCCTTTTAAAATGAACAAGAACTTTAATAAAACTGGTCATTTTTATGCTTAACTAGATGTAGCACGCGACTCCGTCCGCTGGGTATTAAAACAACTCAATAAGTAGCCTACGTGTTCTTCCATAGTATGTTCTATAGGTATACCAAATTTCATCAAGATCCGTTGAGCCTTTCCTGAGATATCTTCCAATAAACATCTATACATCTAAAATTTCGCATTTATAATATTAGTAAGAACGGTATGAAAATATAAAGAAAAATTTATATTCACTCTTATGTAATCTTATCTAAGAGAGTCGGTGGCTCAGTGGTCAAGCACTTGACTTGCAATCTGCAGGTCCTGGGTTCGAATCCCGCCATGTACCAATGTGATTTTCGATTTCCGATTTACATATGTACATTTATCCGACGTTCTTACGGTGAAGGAAAACATCGTGATGCTGCACATATCTGAGAAGAAATTCAAAGATATGTGTGAAGTCAACCCGCACTTGGCCAGTGTGGTTGACTATGGCCTAATCACCCTTAACTTAGGGTAGGCTCTGAGTCCTTCGGTGGGGACGTATAGTGAGCTGATGATGAATATTATCTGCTATGAAAAAAATGTTTATTAATTTATGTAGTAGCCTTTTTCAAATCCAAACTTAAATATTTCAACGTAAAACTTTTGCTTTACTAAATGATACCTTAGGAATTGTAAATGTTATATTAAATATCGAATTTTGTAAGTATACGGCGCAGTAACAGCTGTGCGCCGCGATGTACAGGTTGTTCAAACTTTCTTAACTTTTGTTAATTACTTTTTAAAGTAATTTCAATTTATTTACGACTTTTACCTGTTTTATTATCTATGAATGATAGAGTAATAAATCAATAGCTCTTTACTATGGTTTTTCATTATCTAAACTGATTTAAAATACTTCGTCCCTTTCATTCTATTTGAAAATATTGAGACGGCAATTTTAATACTAGTATTTCGGCAGTAGGATTTTATTTTTAGATGGTCAAATACTGTGGAAAATTGATTATGAATTATAAAGAAGGGATGATAAATTATTTTTTGTAAATAAGTTTTTATTAAGGCAACTTTTGTGATGTTTTTTTTTTCAAAAAAACCTAATTTGCTTATAAAAACTGATTACATTTAGTGAACAAAAGAACTGTATATTAACAAATAAATGCATAGAGTGGTTCGATAATTATTTTATTAAAAAAAAAGTATATTATTGGTGACTAAAAAATCAAAAAGTGACGAATCCATAAATAATTTCATATCCAGTAATAGGAACTTCAAGCTATCTAGACTTTACATTCATAATTCCAGAAAAATAAAAAACGTTCTTTCTCAGATGTATATTTTTCGAGTGACTATGGTTTCGTATATTGTATATTTCGATTATTGAATTAGAACACGCTGTATAAAGCTACATACGACACACATGAACGTGTAAATTATTCAAGACGGAGTCCGTATCGATTGCAGACCGTTTGATTCGAGGCGAGGCCGCAGTCGCGCAGCCGACAAATTAATAATTATTTTACAATTAAATAAAGCTTTCATAATTAACCAATACTAAAAGTACCCTAAGTAATTTCTTAGTACACATTGGGATTTATTCAACAGTTTTTTATTGCATTATTTACAAAACCAATCATCTCTTTATTCTTATTTGAAACTCTTCAATTGTGCAGATATTTAATAAGTGATAACTATAGGTACTGGACAGGTACAGGTACA
Organism: Papilio xuthus; assembly: GCF_000836235.2. Lineage (NCBI taxonomy): Eukaryota > Metazoa > Arthropoda > Insecta > Lepidoptera > Papilionidae > Papilio > Papilio xuthus. The sequence goes on along the minus strand of NW_013531079.1, from coordinate 749,950 downwards.
GGTATAGGACAGGTAATTTGACGATATTCATATAAGGGAACATACCCATACTACGTGACCTATTTTTTTTTAATTTTTCCAAGTTTTTTTAATGCATACTTAAATTACTAGTGAATAATGTATTATGAAAAAAAACGACTAACGACTACGTGACAAAAACCTGAGCCACATACCTCCCTCCTGTGACTGACCGTAGTATTTTAAAGACACCGCTTCCCCCCCTCCTAAACGGGTCACGTAGTATGAGTACGTTCCCTTATTTTGTGTAAAATATTTCGATTGTCAAAGTCCATAGGGACTCGCCATGTGGCAGTCGCGGACCTCCCTCGTCCCTGTTAAAATTCATTCCCTTGAATATTAATTATTTGAATATATTGTCTTGGCCTTATTTTACATTTTCAATTTAAATTATTATAACCGCCTGTATACTAACGACTAATCGTTGCTTTCCGAGACCAAAATCCTTGTTTAAACGTATTGTTATCTCTGTTTTGTCAAAGATAATGAAAGGGATGACGATATGTTTTATAAAGACATTTTGATTTCTGAAACGCCATTTTTCAAACATTTCTATTCTCCAGTCTTTAAAATATTTTTAATTAGTTTTATTAACTTACTTACTGTCGCTTGTTCTACATCTATGACAAATTTTATCAAGATGCATACAGTTTCGAAGATACCTTCTAACCAACATCCATCTAAATGATGAACAAAGTTTCTAAACGATTTTCAACATTTTAGCACAGACCAAGTTATACTGGTCTTTGAAAATTCCAATTCGTTACAGGTAAAACGTTGGAACGCCTGCATCTAAACACAATTTCAGACTAAACGCTAGCGCCTGACAGAATTAACTCACTATTTCCCTAACAGCAAGTTCCCGCTTAGAATCTCTCGCTTAATTTGTGCAGGCGCTATCTAGTTTAATTTAACAGTATATCTTGTTTGGTTTTAAAATTAAAATTAAACAGATTAAAATAAAACAAACACATTAATGTATTAATGGTAGGCAGAGAAAGATTTTTTTGACGTGATATAGACACATGTTTTTGGATAAACAATCTAAAATCTCTTTTATTTAGATTCGAGTACGAAAGCTATTATTGACCATACTAATATTAAAAATGCAAATGTATGTAATTATTCTTCCTGCTTTACTCAGGGTTATTAAGTGATCACTGAGGGAGCTCCTTACCGTCGATTTAATATGAGAAAGTTAACCTAACCTAACGATCCTAAAAGCGGAAGTTTGAATAGTAAAATAAAAGGACATCAATGTATTAGTGTCAAATATCAGTACGTTTGTACAGTCGACTCATAGTCGGACAAATTTATCTGACCCGGTGGGCATGTTTATTCGGCAATGAAATTACCACTGCTGGGCATAATCCTTCCCAAAGATCGCCACGTTCCTGTACTACGTGCACCAGATCTATCTTGGAGGAGGCCTGCCCACATATGGTCGATGAGGTCGCAAAGTCCTGGAGTGACTGCCATGGACAGGTCGACGCAGCGTGTGCATGCCTCCTGGTAGGCATGACTGTAAATTATAATAGCTCACTAATGTGTGTAATTTTAAATGCGTATATTTTACATCGTTTCAAACGGAAAATATTGACGTAAATATTGCCTTTCACCGGTCCAGAGATATTTGTCGTATTATAGTGTTGACTAGTAACATCTCTCGGCGAGGTTATTTAGGGGAGGGGAGGATGACGTCACAGGCTAGAGGGGTTGACGTCACGCGGTTGCGCTCGAAATTTGAATTGAAACGCTTTGTGGATGTGTCAGGATGCCGCCTGTGAGACTAGTGCCACTATTATTTTTAATCTTAGTTTAATCTCTCGAATTAAATACATATCGACGTTTTTCTAGTTACTTGCTTGAAAATTACAGTTAATACATAGAAATATTTATGAAATTTCTTCAAATGTACTTTACGTAAAATCATAAGACACATATTTGACTATTTTGAAGTTATTTTTGCGATAAAATTATGTTATTTTTATAGATAACACTTACATTTGATTTGATTTGAGTAAAAGTCGCATAACCGTTGATTTCTGGGACCAAAATCGCTTTGTAAAACACGTCTCTGTCTTTCATATTTGATAAAACAGAGATAACGATATGTAATATACAGATTTTGATTTGAGAAACTCATAGTAACTAATTTAGTTTAAATACCTGTTGTCCACAAATCTAGTGTGTTCTTCCAGACTATGTTCTACATCTAAGCCAAATTTCATCAAGATCTATGCAGCCGTTTTAGAGATACCTTAAAACAACCATCCATCCAAACATTCGCATTTATAATATTAGTAAGATTAGTTAGTAAAACTGAGTTTAACTAAATGTTGTAACAGTCCCCTGTGCTAGTTTCAAATAGAAATACACTACAACTCAGAGGGAAGTGATTCTTGTACTTGTGTGTGTAATCCTCTCTATATAGACACAGATACGTCTGTGTGTGTAACTAGATTGGACCATTAGTGTGCGTGTACCTTTGACTTTTAAGAGACAGAATTTGTCAAACATAGAAGCAATTTTAAACTCAATTGCTTTTGTGCTTGTTCTGTTTGTGTACTTCTTTTGAGTCATTACTTTACTAATATTATAAATGCGAATGTTTAGATGGATGGATGTTTGAAAGTATCACCAGAACGGCTGAACGGGTCTCGATGATATTTGGCGTACTAGAACTTATTCTGGAAGAAGTTATAAGCTACTGATTATGTTTTTTTTTTAATTCAGTTTATAAAAACGTCTCAATTTAACGTAAGTTTCAGGATAAATGCTGAATTTATTGAGTAAAAAGGAAGGTTTTTATGTAGTCCGTTTCTTTATAGTCAAAGGTATAGACGCGAATGTATTAAGATTTGTATGTTTGTATGTATGAGTAGGTAAAAGGATTTATATGTCACAAGCAGTTGCAATTCAAGATGCTATTGCCTTTAAGCTTTAGTTTATCAAAGTTAGGAATGTAGTTTAAGGTCTACATTTTCTCACAGAACTTTGACATAAATAGTTCGTAAATAAAATGTGGTTATGTTTGTAAAAAAAAACTTTTACAACAAGAAGAAGAATTTTTAAATCACGTTTAATAATAACACACCCGGGAGGACTAATTTAGTCTTCTTTCCCTTCTCACCCTTTTTCTTATAAGTTAAGGATTGTAAGTGGATTTCCCTGATGATAGGATGCTTGGGAAGGGCAAATATTATCTTTCAGTGCATCCTCTCCTTCGTCGATTAAAGGTAGGCAACGCATATGCAATTGCGTAAGTCTATGGGCAACGGTCACTTCGCTATTTCAACGATTTCAAGTGGCCCTTAAAACTAGCGCCATAAACCTTATGCGGTAACAAATGTAAACAATATGACAGTTCGTCACAATGTAGAGCAAATACTTGAAGCAACAGCTCTTTGTAAGTCACGTAAAATAGGGCAAGACTTAACAAGGTGTCGACTTTGGAAATTATTATAAATATTTATTTTCAATTATTCCAATTTTGTATACGTAACTTAGTCACGACACTGATTGAAGATTATAGTTAGGATTCTTGTGAATATGTTGGCATAACCATGAGTTTCTGAGACCCTTTACAACATATTGTTACCTGATATGTTTTATACAGAAATTTTGGTAAAGGATTTTGTTACGATTTTCTATTTAATTCTATTGACATGTTTCTCAATTCTTTGAAAGTTTCCATTGACGAATAAACTGTACAAAAACATTTTTGTTATATCTATTACAGGTCTAGGTAAAATTACGAATTTAAATGTTAGTCTATCATATCTTACTAGTTGTCACCTACGACTCCGGCTGCTCGGTATTAAAAAAAAACTTAACGAGTAGCCTATATGTTCTTCCGAACTATGTTCTACGTCTATGCCAAATCATCAAGATCCATTGAGCCGTTTCAGAGATACCTTGAACATCCATCCATCTAAACATTCGCATTTATAATATTAGTAAGATATAAAATGTAATTCCTTTGCAAATAAATGTTGCCTTATTTCACTACTATTATGAATTCAGATTTGACGAACTTCAATTCGTTTTTGTTAAAAAACATGGACAATAAATTTTAGTACGAACCCGAATAAAAAGCGTTCGCATGGACGTTACGAAGCTCTTATTCAAATTGACGCGGCGCTCTTGACCCCTCCCTGTGACGTCATGACACCCTACACCCCACTTCACCCGCTCTGATGGGGTTCGTTATTTCTGGCATGAATTTATATTCGTTACTGACCAGAGTGATGTTAAGTGAACAAAAATTGTTGCTTAAAACATTTAAGCGTGCAATGTTTTAAGCATTTA